>NC_041384.1:314152633-314454238 GCF_002162155.2 Triticum dicoccoides
TTTGACACCACACCCGGGTTCCGATGTGGCGCGTCGCTAAGAGGGTTACGCCCCAACGAAAATCTTTTGGATTTCATCTCCATAAGAGTGGCTGAGTTTTTACGTTGCACAACGGACAGAAAATTGTTATCAGTGTGGTACCCGGTAATATTGCTATGGGTTTCCTGTGCCACATGTAAATGGAAATTTGATATGCAAATAACATTCAGAGATTAACGGTGTGGTCGTGCTAGGGCTTGTTTCAATAGTACATATCTGTAACAAAGAGTTTGAGATGTCGGATGACATTAAGCATCACTGAAAAATTATATGATATATTTGGTTTCTGTTCAAGTATGCATGCACATTTATGAGCAAGATGATTTTGTCGTGTCAGCTCCAGTAAGGTTTTTGCTGGACTAGTTTGAACTCTCATGTGTGCAAGTGGATGCCATTCGATTCTGTGTGCTGTATGCAATTTTGTGTTACACTGTTAGAATTCCTGTAGCGGATTGGTGCGGTTGTCATAAAAGTGTATTTTACATCATTATGTGGTGTGATGTGATATTTGGGACAAATGAAAATGTGAACTCAAGGAAGGAAAGATTATGCACCTAACGTCCAGACTCAATCTTTGCCCTAAACATTATCCTTTTCATTTTAACTGAAGTCACACTTCTCGCAGCCTCGCTTCACTGCAACTGTTGAACCTTGACTGTTAGACAATCTTTAAGCTCGTAATGTTATTCTAACTTTATTGGCACCTTTTTCTGGGAATACAGTGACAACACAGTCCAATTTAAGAAAAGGAGCACACCTTTCACACTGAAACTTATTTGCCATTCTTTTGAGCTACTATAGATGTAGGCTCTCATGGCTGGTCCCTTGTTTTTTATCACTGTCAATTTGTGTAGTATTATATATTTTGCACATTCAAGATGTGATTGTAACAGACATAGTTGTTATATTTGTGATCAAGCAGTTGCTCCTCTTTGTATGCAACTTTGCTTATGCTTGTACATTTCTATTTAGGCTATAAAGTGGTCATGCTATGCTCGTTCCATCATTAGTGGATCCCTTGGAATTTCTGTTATAGATGTCCCAGACTATAATTTCCTTCCTTTTTGCTTTACAAAAGGCAGCATATCACTGAAAAGCCCTAGTGCGTCATTTTTCATTTATAAAGCGGTGGAAAATGTACATTGGTGCATATGTAATATGGTCCTTGAGAAGGTTAACTTCATCTTTGGCAACAATGGCCATATATGGAAGCACAGGCTGCATGCTATTTAAAATCTTGCTTCATGATATTAGAGTTGGTACAAAAAAAACCCTGAGATTTGGTTAGTAAACAAGAACAAGTCCAATGTTGCTTGGACATGGACATGCTATCTTCTCCGTTCCGTGCTTTGCAAATCTCATCTTGTCATGGTGAAATGACATTCACAATCCCTGGGTTGGCATATGCTGCTGGAGAATTATTTGGTCAAATAATTGTTATATGCATCACAAGAGGCATGTGTAATTGCTAGAGTTCAGCAATAAAGCAATCCTGCAGATGGTTCTTCGATAATATTATCACCTGAAGCATCTGTTAGTGGTAAGGACCTTGGTGTATGGCTTGTTTGTTTTTCTTTAATATGTTGCTATTTGGTTGGATCTTGACATTTTTTGTTGATATGACTTGTATTGTCTAAAAAAACGACCTTATTTTTCATTGACACGGTTCCACTAATCAATGGTTTGTCCAGCTCTCTTAATAGTGTTCATTTCTGTTTGTGTTATCCATCTATATTAATTATTTTTGTAATACAGGCTTCGGAGTTCTCTTTGGCTTCAGTTCAAACCTCATCATATTGCGGCTGGAGCTGCATTCCTTGCTGGAAAATTCCTCCGCTATGACATTACCTTTCACCAAAATTTCTGGCATGAGTTCAAAACGACACCGCATATTGTTCAAGGTAACTTGTCCTCTCTAGTTGCAGTGTGAGCATATTTTATCTTTGGATTGACAACACTAATCTGTTGCAATTGCAGATGTTGTCCAACAGTTGAAGGAGCTACTTTAGAATCGTAGATTCCATATGCTTGCTTTTTATACCAACATATCCTTTTACATGGTTTAGTGGCCACTTTTATACAAATATGTATACCTGGATATGGTGGCAACACGTCTTGAACTACTGGACAGCATTGATAGTTTGAAAATATACTCAATTGTTTTTCATTTTATTTCTACGACTAAAGAGTGTTGCCATGTTCAAAAAGGACAAAAGTTGTCATGTCTGTTATCATTTCCCTTTTCTGTAAAGTAGTGTGCTATATGTGGACGTATGCAAGTTTTCTTTTTGAGCGTGATACACATTTAACGAGTTTCATCTGATGTATTTCCAAAACCAATTAACCACCCTTTGAGCAATTTGAAAGAAGTATTTTTAAGCTGTTCAGCCCAGCGATCAAGAACTCTTAAGAGCACTATCAATTAACCACCCTTTGAGGAATAGTTCAACTCTGTATTTCATGAGAAAAATCATTAGTCCTTCAAAATTCTGTTACAGGTTGTTTGGCACCCATCATTTTGGCCAGAATTGGTGGAATTCAATTGTGAATTCTGACACGTTTGGCTGCCCCGGAATTGGGCATCGGAATTCATTTCTCAATTCCATATGTCTAAAACGTTATGTAAACCAAATCCCGACTTGGAAGCCGTCATTCGCCAAATCCTCTCGCCCCTGACGCCCTCGTCTCCTTCGACCATCCCTGCCCATGAGATCTGTTGCTGCCGCCCAGTCAAGAGGAGCCGGGCCGCTGGAGTCCATCTCCACCAGCAGTGCATCCTTGAATCCATCCAGGCCAAGGGACCCCATCGAGCTCATATCCCCAACGCCCTGACGTACCTTGTCGTCCAAGACCAGTGGCGTCTTCCCCTCAATCATGCCCTTTGCTGAACGCCCCTGTCGGCGACTCCTCATCCGTTCTCCCTTAATTCCTCATCGCTATACCGTCTCCAGTTGCTGTCTCCACTCCCTTCTTCAATCTTCTGCTTGGAGGTATGAGCAATCTTCGGCTTGGTGGTATGAGTCGGCTTGAATGGCCTTTCATGGCCATTGGTTCGACAGCCATATGTTAGTACTAGTAGTGTAATACATTAGTTGGTTTCTTAATTAGTGTCAGTGCGCATGGGCATTGCTGATTGATAAAATTATCTTTGCTCTTGTTTATCTTTTTTTTTTGAAAGGAAAACTTACTTCATTACACATACGGGCCAACAAAATCGCTGGCAACCGCTTCAGTTACAAAGTTTGGTACATCTGACAACCACATACATATATCTGGCTCAACCAAACTCGCGCCAAATGACGCTAGCTTATGGGCAGCTACATTACAGGACCTGGGACACCAATTGATAAAAGCGGACTGAAAATAGTACAAGAGTTTAAACTTTGCTTCTCGAAACAGGGCACCGAAAACTGAATTATCGTAGGCGTCTCCGTCAATAGCTTGTTTCAGCACCAATGCATCCGTTTCGAAGATTACATTCCTGCATCCCAACTCACTTGCTCTCTCCACGGCATATAACAGGGCAATTGTTTCTGCTTGAATTGCCTCAGAGAGTCTTGACAATCTCCCTGCCCCTGCTGCTTCTACTCCTCCTTCAGAGTTTCTGATAATGAAACCCCATCCTCCCTTCTTTGTGTCCTTTGTGAAGGCTCCGTCTATATTTATCTTTAGATAATTTTCCTCTGGCGGTTTCCAACAACTATCCTTGGTCGTTGTTTTTTTAGTACATTTCCTCTTAAAACACTCGTCAGATTCTCTATCATGCTTTTCGAGAGATTCTAGAATTTCAGTTGTACTTCTTATAGCCTCTCCTTTATTAGCTTTATTTCTCTCGTGCCACCAAAGCCACATAAGAATACTTGCTCTTGCACTCTTCCTCTGATCAAGCTCAAAAATTCGAATGAGCACATCTTTCGGACTACAACAAATGCTAAGATTTTCCCTTATATCCTCCATTTGAGCCGCCCTCCATATGTGCTTCACTGGTTTGCATTTGAAGAAGGTGTGCCCTCCATCCTCGTCAGTACGTAAGCATACTGGGCACCATGGGTCTGCTTTAACTCCTCGCTGAATTAGTTTTTGTCTCAATGGCAGACTGTTTCTTGCCATTCTCCATAAAAAGTGCAAGATTTTTGCCGGTAGCGGAAGCCTCCATATTTTCTCCCACTCAAAGGGTAAGTGGTCAGCTGTTGTGCCAGATGCAGAAGCAATACCATGGATAGACTTCCTTGCATCTGTTTCAATGGCCACTCGATAAGCTGATTTCACAGAGAATAAGCCCCTTTTATCAAAGTGCCATGCAAGCCAGTCCTCGTTTCCTTCGCTGATTGGTATTTGCAGAATTTCCTCTGCATCTTTCTCATTAAACGTTTGTTTTATTAGGTCTTCATCCCAATCACCATCTACTGGGTTAATTAGTTCTGAGACTTTGTGGAGGATGACATTCCTTCTTTGGGGAGTGGCAGGTTTTCTACTCTTACCTCGTGGGATCCATGGGTCATTCCATATGTTCACCTTCTCACCATTGCCTATTCTCCAGATTACACCTTCTCTTAGCAGTTGAACTCCTTTAAGGATGCTTCTCCACGAATAAGACATGCCATCCTTTGGCACTGCTCTAATAATCTGACCTGATGGGTAGTATTTCGCAGATAGAACTCTAGCGCAAAGAGAGTTGGGCGCATTTGCTAACCTCCATGCTTGCCTCGCTAACATGGCTCTGTTAAACACATGGAGATCCCTGAAACCTAGCCCTCCATCCTTCTTTGGCAGCATCATATGTTCCCGACTAACCCAATGGATTTTATGTTCTTTGTCCATATTACTCCACCAGTATCTGCAGATCATCTCACTAATCTGGTTACATAAAGTCTTGGTCAGATCAAAACATGCCATTGCAAAGACCGGGACTGCTTGGGCTACGGCCTTTATTAGAATCTCTTTACCCGCCGTTGAGAGCATTTTTTCTTTCCATCCTTGAACTTTCCTCCAAATTTTGTCTTTGAGGTAGGCAAATGCCTTTTCTTTTGATCTTCCTATGTACACCGGCAGCCCTAAATACTTCTCTGTTCTTGCCTCCCTTGTAATATGCAATGCTGACATGATCATATTCTTCTGCTGATGCTGGGTATTCTTGCTAAACATTATGGCAGATTTCTCCTTATTGATTACTTGACCTGAGCAACCAGCATATGTCTCCAGGATATGATTTATCTCTATTGCAGTCCTATTTTCAGCTTTGAAGTTTGCTCTTGTTTATCTGATGACGAAGGCATGGAATGTAGCAGTGTGAATATTTCAGTTCTTCGAAACTGAATCCAGACATCTACTGTTTTCTGATTATTGTAAGAAAGCATGTGCTAGTTAATTATCTAGTTCTCTGAAACTTAAAGTGTGCTAAGATTCCAGTGATGTGCAGGCTTGTACGCAAGATCAAGTGAGAATTTTTTTTCCTTTCATTCATACTTTTTATTAACACCAGACCACAAGTGTCCCGTTAGAGTACGTAATGGGCCTAATGGCCCGAGCTGCCGGTATAGCCAGTTAGTTTTAGGGTTAATTAGAGATAAGGGTCGCTTGCTTAGGGATCAAGTAAGCTTTATTTGAAAGTTAAGTAAATCTCTCTATATAAAAAGGGGAGATGTATCAATCTAATCAAGCAAGAATTAAAAAAGAAATCCCTTCCATCTTGCCTGGCCGTGGGCAAAAGGCCCCCAGCCGGCCCTCTCATGCCTTCCTTCCACCAGCGCCATAACAATTTGGTATCAGCTAGCTTCGGTTCGATCATGTCTTCACCGCCGCCCAACCCGTCTCTTCCGCTGCCGGTCACCTCATCGCCTCCGGCGACCACCACGACCGTCGCCCCGCTCCTGCCCGCGCTGGGATCCTCCGTCGCGCCCACTCGCGCCGTCCTCACCTCAGAGGTGTCCTGGGCCCTGCGGGACCTAATCCAGACGATTCAGGAGATCCGCATGTTCTTGGTCGGGTCCTACGGGCCGCACCCGGCTGCGCCGCCCATCATCACCACTGCGCCGCCGTGGTAGCCGCTGCATCAGGCGGCCTCCGCCGCGCTCGCCGGGCCACCGCAGCAGCTGCCATCCACCATCCCGCCCTGCCTGCAGTGGCAGCCACCGCTCCTGGCGGCCTCCGTCGCGCCCGGCGCTCCGCCGCAGTAGCCGCTGCCCCAGGGCGTCCCTGCCGCGCTCGCCGGGCCGCTGCAGCAGCCACTGCAGCTGCCATCCACCGCCACCACCATCCCGCCCTAGCTACAGTGGCAGCCGCCGCTCCTGGCGGCCTCCGTCGCACCCGGTGCTCCGCTGCTGCAGCCATCGCCGGTCAGCTCCGGCCCCGCATCGACCGCGCCGGCGGGAGTCCCGATCCACCAGATCAAGTTCCCGCCGTCGCCAGTACCGCTTCCCCAGGGCGTTCGCATCCAGCAGATCAAGTTCCCACCATCGCCGTCACCGCTTCCGGCTTGGATCACTACCCGCTACGTGTCGGTGGCGGCGAGGCTGCAGGCTGCTGCGCGCGGCCTCCTAGCGCGTTGGCCTGTGCGGGAGAAGTGTGGTCTGCAGCTGCCGCTCCTCCCAGTTGCGCTTCGCTGCACTTCACTGCACAAAGGACCTCGATCTCGTCCGCTGCGTCAGGGATCTTGGGCATGCTTTTTTCCCCGCGGGCAGCGACCTCAAAGTCTGCGACATCGGTGGTTGGGGGGCACCCCTCCTCGTCATTCTCCATCGCAAGCCCTCTACTCTTCTTTGTGCGGTGCAGACCAACGGCCGTCCGGTGGGGAGAAGGCAGGGTCTCACTGACAGGAGCGCACCGCGTAGCATCACTGCATTCCGCTGGCCGCCGCGAGGGCGCCTCCGCTAGTCGCTCTTGCGACCACTTCCAGGCGGCCATACACATGCACTCCTTTTGTCTAGATGGTGTCCATGGGATTCAGGTGGCCGTACACGTGCACGTCCGACGTGCGGATGATGTCCACTTTTTGTTAAGGGGTCCAAAATAAATTGTTTCAATCCATTTTTGGTTGAGAGTAATAAAACAAGCCGAGATGTAAAAGGCTTGTTTTTAGGTGTTAGGTCTGTGTTGCTCGAGTCATGGTTATAAGTTGGTTAGGCTGCAGCTCGAGGACAAGCTGCATGTCCAGGTGGGGTGTAGTGTTAGAGTACGTAATGGGCCTAATGGCCTGGGTTGGCGGTATAGCCCGTTAGTCTTAGGGTTAATTAGAGATAAGAGTCGCTTGCTTAAGGGTCAAGTAGCCTTTTTTGGGAGTCAAGTAAACCTCTCTATATAAAGAAAAGACATATATCAATCTAATCAAGTAAGAATTAAAAAGGAAATCCCTTCCATCTTGCCCGGCCGTGGGCAAAAGGCCCCCGACCTGCCCTCTCGCGTCCTCCTTGTCCCCTCTGAAAATGATGTGTCCTTGTGATACCCCAACATTTTCTTCAGAAATTTGTAGTCACAAGTCTAGAGCGTGTGCACAACTTATAAGCTACCAGTGTAGAGCTTGTGCGCAATATTTTCTCCTTCTATTTTTTATGTGTAATGGCATGCTTTAGTTTAATGCAACACATTGTTGCATGTGGGAACAGTAGACGTTCAGTGTTATATACTTGCTTATTTTGGTGTTCGTAAGTATTTCAACTAAAAATCCTAGTGCCAACCAAACATAAAATTTGGATTTGGAATCAGGATTCAACCAAATGAAATCTGGATGTAGATTTCATTTCATTTCTACCAATGAAATGATATCTAGGGAGCCAAACGAGCTGTTAGATATTTTGAAGGTCCGTGCCTTTTTTAATTATGTAAAGCTACACTATTATTTCCTAAATGGTAGACAAGTGCGTGCGCACGATTCTGGCTTTTCGTGTGGCCGTGTGTGGACTACGTTTCTCTGATGAGGGCCATCCAGAGGAAGAGCGCCCATGCAGAACACAACATCTCCCGTGGACTGTATTATTTCCTAAATGGTAGACAGTGCATGCACATGATTCTGGCTTTTTGTGCGGCCGTGCGTGGACTAAGTTTCTCTTATGAGGGCCATCCAGAGGAAGAGTGCCCATGAAGAACACAACATCTCCCGTGGAAAGTATTCATCAGAACGTTGTTTGGGTAGGCCTCACGATGACGAGATGCATGGTGGGCGAAGCCCCTCCGTGCGCCGTTGTATGTTGTTCGTGAATATACACTAGAGGTTGGGGCGCCATGGTGGCGCCACCTGAGGCGGGCCTGTGCGCACTAGTCTTGTGTCGGCACATTCGGCTGCTATGTTTGGTCCCCAGTCTTATTCATGTACCTCAATATGAGCGTATGCTATAACATCAAGATCTATTAGTAGCACATCCATCAAACATACAAATACTATATTACAACTCACCCATGAAGCATAAACAGGTGAGATGATGCATTACAATTAATCCAAAAGCGAAGACAAGCTTACATGAAGTGCTTCAGTTTGGCTGAAGAAAGGGACCTCATCAGGCCACGACCAAGGAACCAAATGAAAAGCGTCTACACACATCAGGGTGGCTACTTGATTACTAATCTAAGCTTTGTTATGCATGATGGGCTTCTCCAAACTTCCTAATATCCAAGGATTCAGGACCAATGAGCTTTTTGGTTGTTGATATACACCTAACTAATTTACAATGAACACTAGTCTCCTATGCCAAAAAAAGAATACTATTCTCCTCAAGAGTAAGTGGTGTACATATGTAACCTTGACATCACAACCTAGTGAAGGAACTAATCAGTGTGATGATGTATGAACCTGCAAAGGCCAGGATACACACACACACACACACATCAATATACACATACACAGCTGTACACAAATTTTCTGATTGTTCGTGTTGGCCAGTGGAAAATCAAGTATATTAACACACGCACGCACTACATTAAACCAAACATGCCCCCTAGGCAATTTCAGAACTCCTTTCTAACCACAAAGTTCATCTAGACATAACTGATAACACAGATCGTTGAATACTCCATCGTTGCCATTTGATGTAAGATGATTGCAAACCTAGCGGGAAGTTGCAAACCAAATTATTGTGTTCATTTAGTTTTGAAACCTCTTCCTGAGACCCCACTCTAAATGTAACAATAGTTTTGAAACCTCTTCCTGAGACCCCACTCTTCCTGAGAAAACCAAATGCAGTAATAAGAGTGGTACTCTGCTGGTGAAAAATAAACAGATGATGCTACTCATGTGCATCATACCCCACAATTAATTTATGATGCTAGCGAAGCTATAAAAACCAACTCGATACACACAGGGTACATGCACAACATCGCTTGGACATGTCGTCACCTAATCTACCTTAACTAGCTATGGTGCTGCACGGTGTTAAGTGCGTACTTCACCTGAATGGCCTTGCCTGCTCAGTGTACATAATTATTGTTGTGAGACTTAAATCCTAATTTAACATACCTCATCCGGCTCTCAAATCAAATGTACTACAACTCAAAGAGCAGCATCTTTCTTTGCTTCAGCCTTCAGCCATTACAAATCAAGCGCCCATTCAACCTGCAGGTTGCAGTTTCAAGTAATCACAAGGTAAAACAAGAAAAAGAGAGTAGCCTGAACCCTGCAAGCCAAATTGTTTTCCTCACTTCTGAAACCACATTGTCTTCAAAAATGTCCCGTATCACTAGTGCAGACGTATCCAACGGATCGTCCAAATTCTAGACATTAACAACTTCAGTTTTTCGTTGCTCCACGTCAGACTATCCGGCCTAATACCGACGGAGTTGCATAATTAAGAGACGCATAGACAGGAGAGCAATTTGTAGTCTCAATACCTCTCGCCTTTATCCTCCTTAAGCTATGAAAATAATACACACACACACCACAACACACAGAGGAAACACAACATTAAGCAGTCAGCGGTCCATAACTACCATATACACATCGAATCCGACCCGATGGCGCAAGAAAGATCCAAAACCCACTCACTATGTTGCAATCGTCGTGGTCGACCGTCGGTCTCAAAACCGGCAGACCTCGGGGTAGGGGGTCTCGAGCTGTGGATCTTGGATCGATGGGGAACAATGGACGAAGGAGACGATGTTTTACCTAGGTTTGGGCCCTCTTGATGGAGGTAAAACCCTATGTCCTGCTCTTGTTTATATTGATGGAGTATCAAGTACAAAGTTGATATACCTCGAGATCATATGTTGTGGTCTAAACCCCAGGGGTATGATGATGAATGTCATAATAATCTATTGACTAGCCTGGCCCCGGCTTATATAATGTATTGGAGGCCTAGGATAACAAGAGTCCTAGTCGAATACATCGATGGAGACGAGTCCTTGTATTGATCACCAAGTCTTGTGGAATCTTCCTTGTATGTGTCATCGACTGTCCTAAGAAGCCTATTAGTAAACCGCAAAGGGGGTCCTCGGCCCGACCCACCTGGATGGGAGAAAACGTGCTGAGTACCTCCTAGTCCAGGACACCGTCGGTAGCCCCCTGAACTGGTCTTTAAGTTGGCGATGCTCCTCGATTCTTCTGAAATTTTCTTCATCTTCGGTCGTCGGTCTTGAAAGCTGGTTCAACAAATCTTCCCATCTTCGGTCTTGAGGATTGGCGAGCTAAATCCGAAGAGTTCACACATCGAGTATCCGAGGAGCCCTTTAAGTCTTCGTCCTTTATTAATGCCGTGTTGTCTTTATGCCACAACTTGGGTTCAATGTTTTTCTCGAGCTGCGGTTTCCTCTTGCGTCCGAGCTCCAACGCCGGACTATATCCAAGGTGTCATTTGCAGCCGAGCTCCAACGTCGGTCTGCACCCAAGCTTCAACGCCGGACTGTATCCGAGCTCCAATGCCGGACTGTATGCAAGCTCCAACGCCTGACTGTATCCAAGCTCCAACGCTGGACTGTATCCGAGGTGTCATAGATCACCTTGGTTTGAAAAAGTTGAAGGAGTTCAGCCGAGCTTAATGCCAGAAATGCCCTCTATGGAGCTAACCACTTGTATCCGAGCTTTTATGCGAGGCTGCATCCAAGGTGGTGCACTACCTCGGGCGTGGGCTGAGACTTTGTGGATATATTTTTCTCGATTGGTACAATTTATTCTCTGCCGAGATATATAGCAATTATCCCTCAAGGTATGTGTCGGCCTAAAACCCGAGATACACCTGAAGGAAAGCATGAAACCGCTGATCCCGGTATCCCCTGAGACTCAGGTTGATACGTGAAATTGGCCCGAGGATCAATTCCTTACTTGGCAGCATATGTAAGAATGGAAACACGGTTTGCATAGTCCTTGAGACTCAGGTTGGGCGCAACTGGCCAACCCGAGGAAACTTTTTGCACTTTGAATTTTCTGCATTGAATAGGCAATGCAGTAGCCCCCGAGCCACTAGTCGTGTGGCAACACCAGATCAGGGGATCGATGTACCCCTTTAATGGCTTTTAATTCAGAAGCATGAAGCCCAGTAGGCCCCGAGCCATAATTTGGGCACGGGTGGCTGACTTAATTATCGATATCCAGAGTAAATTGACTTTAATCAAAATTTATGTGTAATGATTCTATGTACCCAAGTACCTTACATCATTAATGCTCGGATCCCCATTGTACAAAACTTTGTTGACCAACCATTGGCTTCAACCTCCTCGGTCAGTAGCTGGGGAGTGTTTGTCCTACTTTATAAAGACTTCATGAGGAAAATTTTTACGAAAAACAAGGCAATCCGGCCATACGGTTCCATAAACAAAGGTACACGGAGAGATATGTTATATTACTATTTAATAGAAGAAACATCTTCTAGGAAAAATAGTTCCTTTATATGTTCCTTTTCCCAGGCTGTCATGTTGACCATGATCATGAAACCTCACCTTCGATCAATGTGGGAGGAAAATATTGAGGATTTGGTTTGGGGAAAATTCCAAACTCTATGGTCTTAATGAACCGATTTTTTTTACTCCAGTCATTTTTTGGCTGTAAACTGTAGGGAACCTCCCCACAACACTCAAACTTTATTGCCAAAAGAGTTAAAAATTACATGGATTACAAGGGGTAATCAAAGTGAAAACTAAACAACTAGAGATCTAAAAAACTAGTAAACTATAAGACAATACCTCAAGGAGGCAGAAAAGAAATCCATCTCAATAACACATCTCTAAAGACTTGTTTAACTCTATGCTGCATGAGAGTGATATCATGGATGAAGGCACATCTACATTTATTAAAGCTAGGACTTTCATGCCCGAACACCTTAACATTTCTGTCTATCCAAATGTTCCAGCAAGCAACAAAAACCACCTCAGTGAAGAAAGGTTTTGCAAAATCTCGTTTAGCCTGCAGCACAATGCTTCTCATATCATATCCCTGTGGCAAACTGATTTGAAGATAATTCCAGACTCTCACACTAAAATTATAGTGGAGGAAAAGATGATCTCTGGTTTCCCTTGTCAGTAGAGGACACATAACACAAATAACCCCATCATCCATATGCCAATGCCTCCTATCAACCATATCCTTAGTGTTAAGCCTTTCCATGATCAACATCCAAGCAAACACCTTTATTTGCATTGTGCATGATGATTTCCAGATCCATAGCAGCAGAGGATTAAATGACAAGGTAGAATGCATGAAGGAATAGAATATCTTAGGTTTAAAATCATTGCATGTCCCCTGCCAATACCAGATATCATTTCCATCCAGATCTCTACTGTGATTGGTCATCATTGCCTGGACTGCCATATATTCACCATATGCCTGTTCAGACAATTGTAAATGAAACCTCTTTGAGATATCATGTGTTTGAAAGGCTTCAGCCACAGTTATCCATGGATCTTTCACATAAGAAAATAGCCTTGGAAACCTTGATTGCAAGGCTGTCACAGAATCACCAAACTTCCATTTGTCAGACCAAAACAGAACTAAATCTCCAGAGTTAATTTGCACCCAAGTGGTGTTTCTGAAATGATCCAATAGTTTTCATACATCTTTCCACTAGAAAGATCCACAGCTGGCAGTACCCCGCGGTACCCTCTCATGATAATATGTATTCCAAACAAGAGATACCCATGGGAGGTCCATCTTGTTCAAAAACTTATGCATATGCTTGAGAAACAGATCAATATTCTGGACCCCAAGTTCAAAATTCCTAACCCCCCTTGCTTTTAGGCCTACAGATCAAGTCCCAAGCTGCTAGAGATGGAGAGGGCTCATCTCTATGCTTTCTCCATAGCATTGTCTCTGGATTCTCTCCAGTTGTTTTAGAATTCTAGGGGGGACTAGCAAACTGCCAAGGAAGAATATGGGCATAGAGGACAAAGTAGAGTTAAGGAACTGCAATCTTTCACCCTAACCGAGGAAGGAGGAGCTTGCTGACATTCTTATTTTCATGCAATCTACAAATGGCATGAAGTCAATCATCTTAGGCCTAGTAATACCCACAGGCAGTACCAAATATGTGAAGGGAATTTTACCCACTTGACATCCAAAAGTAGCAGCCAAAGTAGTGATTGTATTCTCATCAATGTTGATAGGAACGACGGATGACTTGTGATAATTAACCACTAAGCCAGTAGAAGTGGAAAAAACCCGAAGCATATCTTTTAGAGCACGTAACTGTGTCCTATCTGCTAGGAGAATTATCAGGGTATCATAAACATATTGCACTATTGGATAATCTTGGTCATGACATGGTATATGCAGCTTAAGAATTCCCTTTCTTAACATATCATTTACTACTGATTGCAATAAATCAGTAGCAATTACAAAAAGTAAAGGGGAGAGGTAGTCACCTTGTCTCACACCGTTTCTGCATAGAAATTGACTCCCTGGTACTCCATTCAAAAGAACTGAAGAAGTTCAGTAGAGAGTAGCTACTTGACCCAAGAAATCCATTTCTCATTAAAACCTTTATATTTCAAAATCTGTAGGATAGCCTCATGCTCAATAGAATCAAAAGCCTTCTCAAAATCCAATTTGAGAATAACAATTGGTCTCTTAGATTGGTGACATTGATGCAAGTACTCCAAGGTCCAACCAATACAATCCTGAATTGTTCTACTTTTAATAAATCCATACCGATTTTTGTGGATACATTTCATAATAATCCTTTGAAATCTCTTAGCAGCCATCTTGGATAAAAACTTAAGCCCCATCCCATTCAGAGAGATTTTCCTATAATCCCCAACCTCCTCAGGGGCCAACTTCTTTGGTATGGGAGTGATAGATGAACCATTAATGTTTCCAAGAGCAGTAGAACCCTTATGAAAAGCCTCATCAAGGTCATAAAAATCATGGTAGATAATGGGCTAGCATTTTTTGAAAAACAGACCATTAAAACCATCTAGTGCAAGGGCTTTGTCAGTTGGCATATGTTTAATAGTATTATCCATTTCCTCCTTACTAAAAGGTTCAGTTAGAAAATCTAAACCCTCAATTGGTTTAAGCAGTGAACTGAGGTCAAAACCCTTGACAATTCCATTAGAGACCCCCATTCTATTCTTGAAGCAGCTCCATATGATACCCTCCAGCTGAGAATGGTCTGAAACCACAGAACCATCCACTGTCCTCAGACTAGCAATAAAGTTTCTCCTATGCCTCTCAGTGGCCATAGCATGAAAGAACTTAGTGCTCTCCCCCAACTTTTATGTATCTGGTTGTGCATATCTTTTTCCAGTATAAAAATTGAAGATGCAATAACTTTTCCACATGCAGCTTAACAACCTTTCTGAAGTTGAATTCTGGTCTATATAATGGCCTGAGTTCCTCCAAACCATCAAGGTATAAAACCACCCGATTGCACTTGGTAATTAAGCCCTTTAATTTTGAGATATTCATTTGCCATTTCCTCGAGGTACTCTCAAAGCCTTAAACTTCTCTGCAATTTTAGCAGTAATGTGAGACTTTGAAGATGGTTGTGACCATGATTGTTTAACACAATCCATAAAGCCATCAAGATCAACCGACTAATTTTGAAATCTGAAAATATTTGATTTGGGGATAGATGTTTTGGTAGTCACCACACAAGGGACATGATTAGAGGCTGTCCTTGCTAAGGGGAGAACCTCAGTCATGGGATAGTATGAGATCTAGTTAGAGGAAGTGAAGAACCAATCAAGTTGCTCCAAAAGAGGGTTATCTTGCATATTAGACCAAGTATATGCTCTCCCCTTCAAAGGAAATTCAACTAAGCCAAGGTGTGCAATCACTTCATTGAAAATAAAGATATCATTCAAGTCACCCCATGCATGTTTCTGTTTTCAGTTGACCTGATAAAATTAAAGTCCCCAATAATAAGCCAGTTCTCACCCAAAGGGATTTGCAAATTATATAACCAACTGACAAAAATGTCTCTAGCTTCACCTTGTCAGGGCCCATAAATAGATACTAGGGTCCATTGCTCATTGTTTTGTTTGGATATGAACTATACCACTAAGGCATGCTGATGAACTTCAATTAAGCTGCCCCAAAAGATGGACGAATTCTAGACAATTAAAATGCCTCCACAAGCACCCACACAAGGAAAAAAAAACAAAACTATCAAATCTTTTGGGAAAAAGATCTAATAGCTCTAAAATCAAAAGAGGAGCATTTTGTCTCTTGAAAACATGCTACAACACACTGGCTCTCATCCAGCTTCTGCCTGACTGCCCTCTGCCTAGCATCAGAGTTTAAGCCCCTTACATTCCTCACTTCTGCCATTGTCGACCAATTATATTCTTAAGATGGCTAACTTTCGGCTTTACCCAGCCTGAGGTACTAACCTGGATGACCCAGAAGTAACAATCACAAAGGTGCTCCCTTTACCCCCTAGCCTAACTATCAGGAATGTAGGGGGTAAGCACAGGAGCCAGGCAACCCAGCTTGGCCAAAATCTTAAGTCAAATTGATGCATATTTATGGCTTTATAATGATAATTACGTAAGACAACACTCATATATTGAATACAAACACTGATGATATATGTTTATTTTGACTCCATTGTGACTGTTTATAATCTGAAAATGGCCCATTGTCGGCTTCTACCCCTTTGTAGATGCTACGCAGGGTGTTACCATACTAACAAGACAACCCTTAGCCGACATCTTGGTGCCCGGAGGCGGTTGTGTTAGCGGAAATGAGGCAATCAGATATCTAGGTGTCATAACTTTCACTTAGTCATAGGAGCTTAAAGTTGGGAGGCCAGCTATGAGCCCCCAGTTAGTGTTCGGCATCAGCCGAGGTCAAGCCATTAACACTGCCACCAATTTCATGAAAGGCCCATGGGGTAACCTCTATAGATCTATAGTTTGACAGTCATCGGAAAGCCGATCAGTTTGCACTCATTGTGACAGCCAGTTTTCGGCTTTCTCCACTGAGGTACTTGACCAGTTAAATTGGAAGTACAATCACAATGGTTCTCCCTTTGCACACCTAGCCGAACAAAGCAGAACGTAGGAGGCAAGAACAGGAGCCGGGCAACCCAACTATTGACCGAAGACACAAATCAAAACTGATGCATATAAAGCAATATTCGAGAACGTTTTGCTGAGGAATCCTCGGAGTACCTTGGCTTTTGGTCGGTTCGGCTCTAGTCACAGCCTCCGTTGATATTGACGATGCTTCAAAGGAGTCCGGCATTGTACTGCGAGACTTATGTTGGAGACACACAAATATGTTAAAAGTGCCATAAGCTCAGAGAACCAAAAAACTTACATAAAAACTTTTACGTTTAGATTAAATCAAGTTTTTTGCCAATACGAAATTGGTCTTTAAGATAAATTTGTGCTTCTGTCGTGCTTTAACATGACACATCCGATCTCTAGACTTAAAGTAGGTCAGCCTTCGGCTTCAACCTCCCTATCCCGAAGGTGAAGTGCTTCTCAAAGGCCAGTTTAGCGAACTAAACTCAAGTGGCTTTAGAGAGAGACCAGGCCATC
Organism: Triticum dicoccoides; assembly: GCF_002162155.2. NCBI lineage: Eukaryota > Viridiplantae > Streptophyta > Magnoliopsida > Poales > Poaceae > Triticum > Triticum dicoccoides. The sequence goes on from NC_041384.1 coordinate 314,169,572, forward strand.
TGGCTATTGACCGTACACTCGAGTCGAAAAAGGAGTGATATAAAAAGACTTTGTAATGACTTAGAAGAAAACAGTTATTATAAAATGACTCATACAAATTTAAGAGCCCCTAGTTAACTTGGGTAAAGGAATTTTTTAACAAACATTATTTTTAACAAACTAAGTTTCTAACAAAAATATAATGTTTGGTCGAATCGAACAAGAATTAAAAAATTAAAAAGGAGCTGAGCATGGAAGCGACTTAGCTGGTTAAGGTGCGCAGTGTTGTTGACGAGGTCCGAGCTTGTGGTGGGACGAAGACATAGTCCTCAGCCTGGCCGAGGTCCCAGCCCCCAAGCCTGAGGTGACCGAATGAGTAGTTTGGCTTGGCGAAGTGACGGCACAATATGGTCGATGTGGCGAGGCGAAGCCCCCAGTCCAGCTAATCGTGACGAAGCTGGTCCGCTAGTGATGCCGAAGTCCCCAAAGTAGGTTGACGAAGAGATAGTGAAGCCTTCGGTCTAGCCGAGGTGACAGAGTAGGTCGGCAAGGTGACGTGCAACAACCATGCCAACCAAGGTGTCGAAGCAAGTTGGCGTGGTGATCATCGGCTTGAAGAAACAATGGCGCGGCGATGCCGACGTAGGTCGGATCTTTGTGACGCTGTCGATGCCGGTTTGATGAAGTGACTGTGCAGCGATGCCGGTGTGCCTGCTCTGTGTAATCCGTGGGGTGACGATGTTGGTGATGATTTAGCCTCCGCGATGCTGAACTCTTGTTCGGCTTGCCGAGATGATGATCTATAGGATCAAAAGTAGGTCTAGAGGGGGGGAGGTGATTAGACTACTTGACCAAATAAAAATCTAACCTTAGTTGTGGGCAGATTTTAGCAACTTAGCAAAAGTCAAGACATCAACCTACACATGCAATTCTAAGAGTGTAGCAGCGGAAAGTAAAGCATTGCATATGAAGGTAAAGGGAAGGGTTTGGAGAGTGCAAACGCAATAATGGCACGAAATTTTTTGGCGTGGTTTTGATAGGTGGTGCTATCGTACATCCACATTGATGGAGACTTCAACCCACGAAGGGTAATGGTTGCGCGAGTCCACGGAGGGCTCCACCCACGAAGGGTCCATGAAGAAGCAACCTTGTCTATCCCACCATGGCCATCGCCCATGAAGGACTTGCCTCACTTGGGTAGATCTTCATGAAGTAAGCGATCTCCTTGCCCTTACAAACTTCTTGGTTCAACTCCACAATCTTGTTGGAGGCTCCCAAGCGACACCTAACCAATCTAGGAGACACCACTCTCCAAAACATAATAGATGGTGTGTTGATGATGAACTCCTTGCTCTTATGCTTCAAATGATAGTCTCCCCAACAATCAACTCTCTCCCATAGATTTGAATATGGTGGAAAGATGATTTGAGTGAAAAGAAACTTGGGGAAGGCTAGAAATCAAGATTCTTGTGGTTGGATTGGAATGTCTTGATCTCACCACATGAGTAGGTGGTTCTTTCTTAGAAAATGTAGGCTGGAAGTGTAGGCACGTTTTGATGGCTCTCTCACAAATGGAGAAGGGGTTGGAGGGGTATATATAGCCTCCACACAAAATCCAACCGTTACACACATTTGACCCAACTCTGTCAGACCAAATGGAAGAACTCGGTGAGACCGATTTAGTTCAAAATGTGAATGTTAGGAATCTCGGTGGGACTGACTGGAACAACTCAGTGGGACCGATGTGTTAGGGTTAGGGCAAAACCTCATCACAGTGAAGCCGATTGCTTGAACTCGGTGAGACCGATTTCAGCAAAGAGCAAACAGAGAGTTGGTCAAGCAAACCCGGTGCGACTGATTGCACATTTCGGTGAGACCTAAATAATTGCAATAGGCAACATTGAGTTTGCTGGCCCATCTTGGTGAGAATGAGATCCGCATCGGTGTGACCGAGAAGTTAGGGTTTCTAGCAGTGGCTATGTCAAGTGAACTCGGTGGCGCCGGATAGATCAAATCGGCGGGGCCGAGTTTGACTGTGAGTTTTGGACATATCTGGAAATGAGAAAGTGGCTGAAGGCTTTGGAGCAATATCACTAAGCACTTTGAGTAATTAGACCATTAAGCAACACCTCATCCCCTTTTAATAGTATTGTCTTTCCTATGGACTCAATGTGATCTTGGATCACTAAAATATAAATGAAGAGTCTTGAGATTTTGCCAATATGTGTCCTTAGCATTTTGAGGGGTCCACATCTCTAGTCCATGCCATGCCAATCATTGAGCTTTCTGAAATATTTAACTTGAATGGATATTGAGCTATATGTTGTTATGAATTACCAAAACCACCCGAAGATTAGTTGCAATTTCAATCTCCCCCTTTTTGGTAATTGATGACAACATATAGATCAAAGCTTCGACCAATGATAATATGAATGAAATACTTCATCCCTTTGAGAAGTATGTGATAAGCAAGAGTGCCCCGTGTCGGGGATATACCCCGCGGTATGACCCGGCCGGAGTTATAACCCGGCTGGGACCTGGTAAACCGGCAGGTGTTAAGTCAGATGATAACCCGATAGGTGTTAAGTCAGATGATAACCCGACAGGTGTTAAGTCAGATGATAACCCGGCAGACCATCATAACCTGGCAGACAATCATAAACCGACAGACAGTCATAAACCGGCAGACAGTCATAACCCGGCAGACGGTGATAACTGGTTGACAGTCATAACCCGACGGCATAGAGTCGCCTGGGATTATGAAGGCCGAGATGTTATGAAGCCCAAGATGTTAAGCCCATGAAGAAAAGTCAGCATAGTTTAAGTCTTAATCCGAGTTGGACTCTACATGTAACCCGCCCCTTCAACATATATAAGGAGGGGAAGGGCACCCCAAGAGGGGGGGGGGGGAGAAAGAATCTTAGGGCTAGACATAACTGGGAGAGCCGGTTTACGACAACTCCCTCGTGATGATAATGAGACCTAGCCACAAACATCATGTAGGGTTGTTACCGGATGATGTTTCCCGGGGCCCGAAGCTGTCTAAACCCTTGTCTTGTGTTGCATCTCTCGATTCCGCTCAACCCCTCTCAAGCTACCACATAGATGCGTTGGCCTCACGACTAAGTCCTCACACTAGGACATCTGCCGACTAATCCACGACACCTCATAAATTTGTGCATTATTTAAAATTTGCTTTTGAATGCAAATGCACAATTTATTAGGATCGTGGGGCACTCTTCCATGTCACATACATCTTGGTGGAGCGCTAAAAAATGATAAGACTTAAGTAACATGCATGCACTCATCCCCAAGGGTACATGTGATTGATCATACACAAATATTCATGGATAAACATGCAGGCACACATTAAGCATAGTATGATCAACCACATGATAACATAAGTATCTCACGAGCATAACATAAATTGTAGCATAGAAATCAAACAACCAAATGACCAAAGTAGCAAGAGAAGCAAATGAAACCAACAAAAAGAGCAAGACACTCTCTTTCTCTCTCTCAGCCTATGATCTATACACTTTCTCCCCTTTTGGCAACAAGTTAACCAAAAGTTTGAAACTTATAGTGCTATACGAAACTCTAGGCACGATCTCTGGGATCTCCTGAAGGGGTCTTGTAGCTTGTTGCTCTGGTGTGCGTAGATGGCGTGGAGAGGAGGGCATCTGCAAATGCTTCGGCAGAAGTCTGTGGAGCTGGAGGGGTTGACGCTGGAGGTACAACCGTGGTAGTTGCTGCAGGTGCTGAAGTGGTAGTCCTGGAGTCTCTGACAACTGGCACTGCTGATGACCTTTGTACCCTTGGCACTCTCTGGAAAGTGTCTGTAGTGGGTCTATCCTCCCTGTCCTCAGCATCCTCTTAGAGCTTCTCCACAAGGGTCTGTATCTCAGTGACCTTCACATCTAGGTCATGAAATTTAGTCTCAATGATCCTCTCAAGACTTTCCTGATTTTGAGTCAAGGTGGCCAAGCTCTTCTCAATTCTCATAATAGCCTCAAGCAAATAACCGAGTTGATCTTGCTTGGTCTTGAGTAGCACTGTGGAAGCATCTGGTGTACTTACTGCTTTTGCTTCTTTTGCAGCCTTTGCTTTCTCTATCTTCTCCTAGGCGTCAACACAAGTAGGATGGGAAGCATCCATGACAACCTCGTTGTCCTCAAAGTCTGGCCTCAGGGGTAGATGCTCTCTGTCCAGTAGATATGTCCCAGTTCCCATCTTGGAGTTAATCAACGTCTGAATGTGAGGGGCATATTCACAAGATCTCTTCTGGTCTGCAGCTGTTCTCTTCAGAGTCTCTACAATTAGGCTCATCACCTTGAACTTATAAGGAACATCAAACAAGTGAAGCAGGTTGATGGAGTGACCACGGATCATTTTATGGTCTCCTAACTTGGGCAATAGAGTGTGCCTCAATATAGTGTTTATTGTGGTCAAGACAGCAAGTAGGTAGTATATAGATCCAAACTTGTGAGTCTCCAAGGCTTTATCAGGAATTGGCTTGTACATGTTAGCCATAGAGTTGTGATGCTTCCTAGGCTTGGCATACACACCAAGATCAGTCTCTTCTTCCTTGGGGGCATTGATCAACTTGGCCCATTCTGAGATCATTGACTGATATCCCGTTCCTTCTGTCATCCATACAATCTTTCCATCAGGATAGAAATGAGCAGTGGAATAGAATTGCATGATCATCTCATCATTCCATTGTCAACTTCTGACCAACAAATGTATCCACTCCATTCATTCTGAAGCTCTCATGCACACTGGGAAATAGTCTTCATTGTCATCAATGTATTTCTAGTCCACCCATTTCATATCACCAACAATGGGCTTCTTGTCCAATAGGACAATATCATAGAAGTCCCGCTATTCCTTGGTGTGAAAGCGGTAGTCCACAACAGTCCTTCTTCCGGTGGCATAAGGATTAGTCTTTCTCCATAGTCTTAGACCTGCATCCTTTCTTAACTTCATATTCTCTGCCACAGGATGATCATCATTATGATCTAGAATCTTGGGCTTGAGCTTCCTGAGCACTAGTGGCTCTTTTTATTCCTGAACTTCAGGCATTGGGGCCTTGTTCTTTTTAGTAGTAGAAATATTCCTTGTTGATCTATTTGGTGCAGATGTCTTGGGGGATTGAGCTGGATCTGAAGGATTGGGGGCAGAATTGGGCTTAGATGGAGCAGCCCCAGTCCTGATGGCATCCCCCATCAACTTCTGAGTCTTGGCAGGAGGTGCAGCAGGCTCTTCCTCCTCCTCTTCCTCTTCCTCATCCATCATCATGGATGGTTTGCCTATCACTCTGGCAATGGTCTTCCTGACCCTTTCCTTCCTTTTCTTTCTACCAACAACCTCTTCCGCTCTTGGTTCAAGTGTAAACTCCAAGGTTTCTTGAGTTGAGGCTATGGCTTTTAACATTGGAGCTCTCTTAGCAGGAGCTTTATTGGACTGACCAGGCTTTGTGGCAGCAGCAACAACACCACATTCCTTCTTGAGTACCTTCTTCTTGGAGGTCACTTCCTCATCCATAACAAAATCCTCAGCCTCAGATTCAGATGTTCTTTTCTTCCTTTACCTAGTAGATGCCTTAGGCAAATTCCTCGGAGTGCTTCTGCTTCCATCATCATAGCTGCTAGAGGGACTACTGCCCTCACTTAGGTTGATCTGCTCTCTAGACCTATTTTGACTATCACTGACCGCTGACATAGCTGCAACTGACCCTGTGAATAGTTGGGTATAGATAGAGTAGATGAGCATCACAAAGTACATCTTATTTTGCAAAAATATTGAGACAAAAACTTAACTTTAGTTTTCCACAGAAAGCATTTCGGAGCTACCGATTTGACAAACTTGGTGACACCGAAGCACTAACAGAGTCTAAACATACAATTTCGGTCAGATCGAAATGTAGTTTGGTGACTCCGAGATGCTAGTGTTTCACAGAAAAAGTGATTTCGGTCTCACCGATCAGTACACTTCTGTCAGACCAAGTTGTACTTGTGCAATGGCCAGGGCCAATAGGTGTGACCGAGATTCTTAGATCGGTCGGTCCAAGATGGGTTCGGCGGAAACCTAACCCTAAGTTTGTACATCAAATCTATTCTGAAGACTTCATTTGGTGGATAGATCAATCTCATACGTGGGAAAAACAATGAAATATACTTTTTGCAAGAATCAGATTGATGGAAAGCAGCTATGGAGGCAACAACGGTGAGGATTCCGTTGATGATGACGGAGACCAGCGGCAGAAGGTCACTGGCGGCAACGGCGACGATCCGGAGACCAGGGGTGGCAGTGCTGGGGCGCGAGCTCGTGCAGTTTGAAGTGATTTTCAACTGTACAGGTACGCGAAGTATAAATACCCAGGCGCTGTCGGTGTCACCAAGTGGAACGACTCGCTGGCACCGAGATGCAAAATTGCTTATAGTTGTTGCAATTCAGTGTGACCAAATGATTCTAATCGGTTGCACCGAGATAAAACCTAGATCAACTTAGTGATTTCGGTGAGACCGAGTAGGAATGAGTGGTCTGACCGAAAGGAATTAAGAGGTTTTGGAAGTTAATCCCTTGACGGATCGGTGGCTCCGAGTGCTCCTCACCCGGAGAGTCCGAAAGTGACTTGTTCAAACTTTGTGATGTAGCATGAATAGAGTTTGAGACCAGAAAAAGCATAGATAGCTAGAGGAAGTAGTTAGGCATTCTTGTCCATCCATTTGGTCAAAAAGAACCAAACAATCAAAACAACAAATGGATGTCCTCGAATGGAGAAAATTATGCAACGAACATGCTCACACAATAAGATGGCAAATAAAACATGTGGCAAAGCATGCACATACACTCTAGCATCTATCAAGAAATTGGCGATGACTAGGCCATCTATATATGAGTATATTGACTTAGGAGTCAAACGAGAACATTTGATCATAGGTCATACTCATTGTTTAAGCACAAGTGGGGTTACCACTTTTACATAAAGCATTGTTGTGTTCACATCATTAGAGTTGCTTTAGCTCAATTCTTAGAGCAAAGCCCCCCTAGATGTGATATCCCCCCTTAGAGGGATGAACTAACCTTGGGTTTTGTCGATGATGACTTCATGTAGGTGTTGAAGATGTGGATGCTCAATGTTGATGTAGATCATTTGGAGCAATTCATTGGAGTGACTTACACTTTCAATACCTACACGGGTTAGTCCCACAAGGAACATACAAGGATATCCATAGACATAGAGTGAAACACACATATGATGATGTCCATGAAGGCATTAGGTTACATCGTCCCTTGTCTTACCAACAAGAGGTTTTGTGACTCCTTGAACTAGTGCAAGATATGGAAATTGATTGCACTCGTCCTTACCAAAATGAATGTGAGTGAAGTGTGTTGGCGGAGTCACCCTCAAGAACTCTCTAGTTCTTATTCTTTGAGATCCACATCAACTTGATGGGAATCCTTGGAGTTGTAGTCATACTTGATGAAGTAGAACTTGATGTAGTCTTGGGAACCCACTTGACCATGGCCTCAGGAGCTTCTTCAAATGAATCAATCTCTTCTTGAAGATTGTCCTTGCCTTTTAGCTTGTGGTCTCGTGGTGGAAGATCATATTGAGCTTCTGTTCCCTTGAAAGAAGTGGGGTCATACTTCTCTTGTTGAGGAACAAACTTTGTCTTGGGGTATTGATCTTCTTCCCACTCAACTCCATTGGCATTGAACTTTCGTTCAAAACCAACACCTTGATTCTTCCGGCGCCTTCCTTGCTTGCGTACAATTTCCTCAAATTGCTTACTTCCGGCAAGGCTCTTGTAAACACCTTTCTCTGTAATTCCCTTCAATAAGCTATTTTCTTGCTCAAGTGTAACTTGGACAAGAGAATCATTAGTGGAATCAAGAGAACTACTAGAAGCAACAATATTGGATTTAACATGATTATTGTTACTACTAGAAGAAGAATCTTTCTTGCTCTTGTTGCTAGATTTTACTTGAGGCATATAAGTATACAAGAGAAGACGTTTGGCAAGATAAGAAGAACTCTTGTTTCAAAGATCATCATTGATAGCTTTTAAGAACTCATGCTCTTGCTCTAAATTTAGCTTCTCGAAGCGTAGCTTCTCATGAGTCTTTAGGAGCTCTCTATGATCCTCTAGAGTTGTTTCATGTGCTAACTTAAGAGTGTTTAGTTCTTTAGTTAGACGTTCAATCTCCTTCTTATCAATGCCATTCATTTCATCTTGATTAGCATGATTAATATCAATTTCACCATAGTTTTCATCACTAGTGTTGTCAACAAGTAAATCATCATCACCCAGCAAATCATCTTCATCACTATTGAAATCAACATACTCGGGGTGTGATACCTTAGGGCCTTTAGCCATGAAGCATCTTCCAATTCCTTCATTTGGTGAGTCAAATATGTCGTAGGAGTTGGATGACACAAGTGCAAGACCAGCAACACCTTCATCTTGAGTATATTCGGAGTCAGAGTGATAACTTCTCTCAGAGTAGTTGTCGGAGTCGGAACCGGATACCCATTCACCAATGTGAGCTTGATGTCTTTGTCTTGTGTAGCTCTTTGATGACTTGTACTTCCTTTTCGAATCCTTGCTTATACAAGAGGGTCTTCATTCATAACGATCATCTCTACCCCTTCTCTCTCTTGGTGGTGATTCATCTCTTTTACTTCTCCTCATAGGTGAATATTCTCTCTTCTTGTAGGGAGCCATACACTCATTGGAGTAGTTCCCGGGTCTTCCACAATTGTAGCAATTACGATCATGACTAGAAGATCTTTTGTCATTGTAGGACCTTGACTTGGAACTTCTCTCTTTGCTTCTGTTCTTGTAGAATTTTTTGAAGTTCTTCACCACTAAGCTCAATTCTTCATTGAAGACTTGTTTCTCACTTGATGTTGTAAGAGCATCACATGAGGCTTTGTAAGCACCACTTGACTTGTTGTGAAGCCCTTCTTTATCCTTGAGTGACATCTCATGAGCAACAATTCTCCCAATGACTTCCGTTGGCTTGAGATCTTTGTAGTTGGGCATCATTTGGATCAAGTTGCACACGGTATCATATTTTCCATCCAGGGCTCAAGGATCTTCTTGATGATGAATTTGTCGGTCATCTCTTCGCTTCCTAAGCCGGCAATCTCATTTGTGATGAGAGTAAGCCTAGAGTACATCTCAGCGACTTCTTCACCATCCTTCATCTCGAACTTGTCAAGTTGACTTTGAAGCACATCCAATTTGGATTCCTTGGCGGACTCGGTACCTTCGTGCATATCAACCAAAGTATCCCAAATTTCCTTTGCATTCTCAAGGCGGCTGATTTTGTTGAATTCTTCGGGTCACAATCTGTTGAAGAGAATATCACAAGCTTGAGCATTGTATTGCAACATCTTCATTTCTTCCGTGGACGTTTCATGATCCGGCTCCTTTCCATCCTCGAAGAAATCACCTTGCAAGACAATGCGCACAATAGCCCAAACGGCGGGGTTATGACCAAGAATATGCATTTTCATTTTATGCTTCCAACTAGCAAAATTACTACCATCAAAGTAGGAACTCTACGGTGATAATTTCCTTCACTAGACGCCATACTCTCCTAGGTTGTGAAACGAAGGCTATGATCACCAAAACTATGGAAATCATGGCAAATGGAGACCAAAACTCTGATACCACTTGTAGGATCGAAAGTAGGTCTAGAGGGGGGGGGTGATTAGACAACTTGACCAAATAAAAGTCTAACCATTTCCCAATTTTAGTTGTGGGCAGATTTTAGCAACTTAGCACACGTCAAGCAATCAACCTACACATGCAATTCTAAGAGTGTAGCAGAGGAAAGTAAAATGTTGCATATGAAGGTAAAGGGAAGGGTTTGGAGAGTGCAAACACAATGATGACACGGAGTTTTTTGGCGTGGTTCCGATAGGTGGTGCTATCGTACATCCACGTTGATGGAGACTTCAACCCACGAAGGGTAACGGTTGCGTGAGTCCATGGAGGGCTCCACCCATGAAGGGTCCACGAAGAAGCAACCTTGTCTATCCCACCATGGCCATCACCCACAAAGGACTTGCCTCACTTGGGTAGATCTTCATGAAGTAGGCGATCTCCTTGCCCTTACAAACTTCTTGGGTCAACTCCACAATCTTGTCGGAGGCTCCCAAGCGACACCTAACCAATCTAGGACACACCACTCCCTAAAAGGTAATAGATGGTGTGTTGATGATGAACTCCTTGCTCTTGTGCTTCAAATGATAGTCTCCCCAACACTCAACTCTCTCTCACAGATTTGGATATGGTGGAAAGATGATTTGAGTGGAAAGCAACTTGGGGAAGGCTAGAAATCAAGATTCTTGTGGTTGGATTGGAATGTATTGATCTCAACACATGAGTAGGTGGTTCTTTCTCAAAAAATGTAGGCTGGAAGTGTAGGCACGTTCTGATGGATCTCTCACAAATGGAGAAGGGGGTCGAGGGGTATATATAGCCTCCACACAAAATCCAACCGTTACACACATTTGACCCAACTCTGTTAGACCAAATAGAAGAACTCGATGAGACCGATTTAGTTCAAAATGTGAATGTTAGGAATCTCGGTGGGACCGACTGGAACAACTCGATGGGACCGATGTGCTAAGGTTAAGGAAAAACCTCATCTCGGTGAAGCCGATTGCTTGAACTCGATGAGGCCGATTTCAGCAAAGAGCAAATAGAGAGTTGGTCAAGCAAACTCGGTGGGACCGATTGCACATTTCGGTGAGACCGAAATAATTGCAACATGCAACAAAGAGTTTGCATGCCCATCTCAGTGAGACCGAGATCTGTATGGGTGTGACCGAGAAGTTAGGGTTTCTGGCAGCGGCTATGTGAAGTGAACTCAGTGGCGCCGGATAGATCAAATAGGTGGGGCCGAGTTTGACTTTGAGTTTTGGACATATTTGGAAATGAGAAAGTGGTTGAGGGCTTCGGAGTAATATCACTAAGCAGTTTGAGAAAGTAGACCATTAAGCAACACCTCATCCCCTTTTAAAAGTATTGGCTTTCCTATGGACTGAATGCAATCTTGGATCACTAAAATAGGAATGAAGAGTCCTGAGATTTTGGCAATATGTGTCCTTAGCATTTTGAGGAGTCCACATCTCTAGTCCATGCCATGCCAATCACTGAACTTTCTGAAATATCTAACTTGAATGGATGTTAGTTCAATGAGCTATATTGTTATGAATTACCAAAACCATTCGGGGATTAGTTGCACTTTCATGATCCGATAAGGTTGAGCTCGGCTCGATGAAGCGACGACCGGTCTAGTGCAGGTCGGCAACCGTGGAGCAACCTTGTCGGGCTGGTTTGACGCCGCCGCGATGGTGAAGATTACCTCCGAACAAGAGCAAAATTTGTGAGCATGCATTCAGAAACAAAGCACAATACCCTAGAAATAGAATCCTCCAAAAAGGATGTCCAATATCCCATTGATGAAGAAAGATGAACTCGGGTCAGATTCATATTCGCGCAGAAAACAAATCCGAAAATTGATCTACTCATCGGAAGTTTTCCGGAGTTTGAATGGTCATATCGAGCTGATATTTTCAGGGGTGGTTGATATAGGAATCTCGCAGCCGGTCAACGTTTGGATATTCAAAAGGACGTCCGAGCTAGATGCTGGACACCATGCTCCAAACTCGTCCAGATTCCCATCCAGATTCGACAGGGCTCTGATATATCAGAGATCGATGGATATTGATCCATCAAAATGTGACAAAAATTTTCAGGGTTGTTTTAGACTTAATTCCGCACAATTCCACCAAATCAATCATAGGAGGCGGTTGTGGCGGATGCAAGTTTGCTGTTCAGAAAAACACCCCGATCGCTCGAGGACAATGTTGACGTTGAGCCCCCGAGCTCCATGGATGATTCCTCCATGATCTTGATAGAGATCGGAGTTGATGTTGATGAAGGCCCTCGTCCGAACATGACGACCTGAGACGGAGACTAGTCTTCGGTCGATCCAAGGTGACTAGTCAAAACGGCGATTGAGATGCCGACGTCGAAGTTGATATGCAGGCGAGCCATTGATCCTTTGTCGATCACACATCAGAACACTCAATGAAAGCATCATTGTCGGTGTCAAAACCGGCAGACCTCGGGGTAGTGGGTCCCGAGCTGTGGATCTTGGATCTATGGGGAACAATGGATGAAGGAGATGATGTTTTACCCAGGTTCGGGCCCTCTTGATGGAGGTAAAACCCTATGTCCTGCTCTTGTTTATATTGATGGAGTATCAATACATAGTTGATCTACCTCGAGATCATATGTTGTGTTCTAAACCCTAGGGGTATGATGATGAACGTCATAATAATCTATCGACTAGCCTGGCCCCGGCTTATATAATGTATCGGAGACCTAGGATAACAAGAGTCCTAGTCGAATATGTCGATGTAAGAGAAGCCCTTGTCTTGACCACCAAGTCTTGTGGAATCTTCCTTGTATGTGTCATCTGCTGTCCAAAGAAGCCTATTAGTGAACCACCACGGGGGTCCTCGGCTTGACCCACCTGGACGGGAGAAAACATGGTGAGTACCCCCTAGTCCAGGACACCGTTGTTGACCAAGTATCCAGGAAGGCTACCACGAGTTGGCTTTGGCGCATGAGTGAACTGACTTTTTCTTGCTTTTTAGTGATCGACTGGATTGGCCAAATTACCCTTTTAGTATATATGAAGTAATCGAGCACACAATGTATGTAACTATATTTATGGAAGAATCAGTTGGCACTACCATTTTGACTGCATCAGTTGTGTTTTGACCATCCAAGATATGCCCTTTGTCGGTTGTCCTCTCCTATTTCCTTGTACCACCAGGTTTAACAGGTGTCAGAACCTCATTGTCATGCAACAACTCTTCATATTTTGGAGCTAGGGCAGCTCAACGGCGGGAGGGCTAAATGCATCTTTGGCACTCAAGTTAGGGATTCTAGAAAGAATCATCAGAAAGGTAGAAACATATGGTTGGTTTAATTCTTACCTGTATACACTCATATCAAGTAGGTCAAAAGGTATCCCAAGATCCTCAAGGACAATCATTTTAGGCATATAGTTTTTCTCCAATGACGTGATCCTGTCTTCGGTATATATGTGAAATGGCAATATAAAAAACATAGAAGTATGGCTGTCCCAGAATAACTGCAACATGTAGAGTTAAGTACTCCCTCCATAAATAAATATAAGACGTTCTAACTCTTTTCTGATTTAGATGTATATAGACGCATTTTTGTGTATTAGTTCACTCATTTCAGTTCGTATGTAGTCCATATTGAAATATTTAAAACGTCTTATATTTTTTTACGGAGGAAGTAGAACCGAGAGAAACATCAAGAATAATGTAATAAAAAGCATATGATTGCAAATATCATGGAAAAGGCACATGACATGACTAACAACAATGGAGAGACCATTCACTTACACAATATGATATGACTAACAACAATGATCATTTTTGTATTACATGTTATGATTTCAATAACCAGATATAATGAACTTGGCTCATTTTTTGTGAAACAATTCAGAATTCCTCTATTGATCATGCATAAGTACAACAAAAAAATGGATTAGGCTAACAACGAAAATTGCATTGTTTTCCATGGAAGTTATTGCAAAGTGGCGAAGTGAGCATAAAAATCAGTCCTATAGCCTGGTTGAACTTTCATCAAACACCTTCTAAGCACAAAAAACAAAGATGAGAATTCTTAGGGACCAGATACGACATCTCCGGCCTTGGTATCACTGCTTCCATGTTGAGCTCGATAACGCTACCCTGTGACACACACACACACACACACACACACACACACACACACACACACACACACACACACACACACACACACACACACACACACAGAGGCCAAGCTGGATCAGACTCACCGGTGCGTGGAGTTTGGCCATCCGCCGTGCATGGGGAAGATGAGCCTAGGACAAAATGTGCAGGAGCATGGACCTTCGCTATCATGGACCTCCTACCATGTGTGTGACAAATAGGGGCGGGGAAGGAGGGGGTCGGGGTCGTCGTCGTTGTGCTCATCAATGAGACCCGTATCCACCAGAATGACGAGCCGCGGAGGAGGCGAGAGATGGTGGGGGGAGTGGTGACAGGAGAATAAGAGAGTGGAGAGATCTGATCTTGTCCAGCAGCCACCCCTACACCACTCGACCCATAAATCCGCTGTTTCTCCATCATAATCCTCACTTCCCCACACCACGCAGCCGGCCGATTCGAGCGTAGCCAACGCCTCTCCCACTGGCCACACCCTGCTCTGTACGGCCTCTTCCCATGGCCATGGATGGGGAGGATCTGCCGATCTAGGCGGAGGTAACAAAGAAAGGTCGCGTGCGTGGGATAGTTGCCTTCGTGGTAATAAGAAGAAACAAAGTGTTAGCAACCAAGAAAGGCACCAAGGTGATGTTCAAACAGAGAGCCAGCCCAAGAGGCAGCCTCGCTTAGTCGCTCGGCTCGCTGGGCCTGAGTGGGCCTAAACCACGTGTGTTCTTATACCTATAGCCAGGGAGGTTTGACCTGGGCGGCTGGCAAACGGCTAGTGTGTGGCATGCGTGACTTGTAATCCCTTCCTCCATCCTCCTCCTCCTCTCGTGTAATTCAAAATCGCCATGAATAGAGCTCGATTCGTGATCTAGCCCTCACAATCTAGTATCAGAGCCATTCCTGGCCCTGGTTCTTCCCGTCCACAACCACCACACCAGGCTCGCCGACCGCTGCCGCACCGAGGCCATGGAAAAAATTCCTCCGGAGACCAAGGCGATCTATGAGCTTCTCTGGGCCAATTTCGATACTGCCTTCACTAGGAGCTCGACAGAGTGCAGAAATGAGATGACCACGACCCTCGCGAAGCTTGACATCAAGCTGGGCCAGCTTTCGGGTCGCATCGATGATGTCAAGCTTGCCATTGGCGTCGACCTCGATGAACTCCGCGATGAGATTGGGGCAGATCGGAGCACCACGGTGTGTCCCACCACTCCGTCTCCAAGAGCGCCACCGGCGTCGACCAAGGCCGCACCCTCGAGCAGTGGATCAGGAGGATCTGATGGCTTCCACAGTGAGGAGCAGCATAGAGGAGCAATTTCGAAGTACGCCCCCACCGGCCCGAGGTATGCCGTCAGAAACTAACTCGTCGAGACAGATAATTCATGCCCCATAATTTTTTCATCCTATCTGGCCTGATGTTGTGGGGTTTGGACCTCGTATTGAGTTACCGTGATTTGATTAATCAAATCCCAAGCTATGACAGTCACGTAGTGAAGATTACTTCAGTCTATGGAACACTCCTAAGAACCAGTGGATATCGGTCACCTCCGCTCAATTTGAAGGCACAGCTGCACACTGGATGGAATTTGTCCAGCATCGAGCTTGTAAGTGCTAGTTATCGACTAGAGGGGGGGGGTGAATAGGTGAATTTTATGAAAGTCTTCAAAACACAAGGTCTTTGAAGACAACAATCAATATGAACCTATATGATATGCAGCAGAAGATGAACTACACTAGACAGGCCATAGTCAAGTAAGCAATTCAATGAAAGCACGAAGACTAATAACAGCTAGTTAGTACATATCAGAATGGAAGACAGTATGAAGCCAAATAGTAATAGTCTTCACACAGTGAAGTCAAACAGACCAGGCAAGCAAGCAACAACTTCACGAAGACAACTGAAATGTAAAGGAGGTAGGGGATAGAACCAATAGCTTGGTGAAGACAAGGATTTGGTATACCAGTTCCAGTTGCTGTGACAACTATACGTGTGGTTAGGGAGGCTGAGATTGAACTCAGAAGACCATGTCTTCACCTTATTCCCCTTGAGCTAAGGACACACAATCCTCACCCAATCACTCTGGTAAGTCTTCACGGTAGACTTCCAAACCTTCACAGAATCCGTTCACTGGCGATCCATAATGACTCTTGGATCCTCAGAACATGACGCCTAACCGGCTGGAGGATGCATAGTCCTCAAGTGTAACAAGTCTTCAGGTCACGCAGATAGAAAGACTTCGGTGATGCCTAACACTCTTTGGCTCAGGGTGTTTTGGGATTTGTCCTTGCAAGGATCTCTCTCTCTCTCTCTCAAAGGCTTGGGAGGTGGGTTGCTCTCAAACGACAAAAGTCGTGCACTAACTCTAAGCAGCCACCAATTTATGGTGTAGGGGGTGGGCTATTTATAGCTAGGAGGCAACCCGACATGATATGTCCGAAATGACCCTGTGTCACTAAGGAACCGACACGTGTCCAACGGTCGGATTTCAAACACACGTAGCAGCTTGGCTTGGGCTACAAGCAAAGCTAACTTATCCCACTCTGGATAAGATTTGCTCTCATTGTCTTCGCTCAAAGACATAGGATTTTAGTTGAGCATCACATCAGTCATCTGACTTTGTTCACTTGGACCCCACTTAATAGTTCGGTGGTTCCTATGACTCAATAAAGAAGAAAAGGAAATTATGAAAGAAACTATGTCTTCGCACTCCATAGTCTTCAAGTGAATGTCTTCACACGTAATCATCTTCAACGTGAATGTCTTCACGAACCACCATTGTCTTCAATGTCTTCATACATTTTTAGGGGTCATTTCTGGTAGGTAAACCAAATCAATGAGGGACTACTACCCGTGTTATTCTGCAATTCTCACAAACACATTAGTCCCTCAACCATGTTTGTCGTCAATACTCCAAAACCAACTAGGGGTGGAACTAGATGCACTTACAATCTCCCCCTTTTTGGTGATTGATGACAAACTAGTTGAAGTTTTCTACGGGGATAAAAGTATGTGAAATTTAAAGTACATGGGCATTGGCTTCATAGGTTGATAGAGGCTCCCCCTGAAGATGTGCATATAAATATTTTGTGTTTGAATGCAAATGCACATGGCACATTTTGCTTTGTGGAGATCCTCTTGAAGGAAATATGCCCTAGAGGCAATAATAAAGTTGTTATTTTATATTTCCTTATTCATGATAATGGTTTATTATTCAAGCTAGAATTGTATTGATCGGAAACTTAAATACATGTGTGAATACATAAACAAATACTGTGTCCCTAGTAAGCCTCTACTAGACTAGATCGTTGATCAAAGATGGTTAAGGTTTCATAACCATTGACGTGTGTTGTCATTTGATAATGGGATCACATCATTAGGAGAATGATGTGATGGACAAGACCCATCCATTAGCTTAGCATAATGATCGTTCATTTTTATTGCCATTGCTTTCTTCATGTTAAATACATATTCCTTCAACTATGACATTATGCAACTCCCGGATACCAGAGGAATGCCTTGTGTGCTATCAAACATCACAATGTAACTGGGTGATTATAAAGATGCTTTACAGGTATCTCCGAAGGTGTTTGTTGAGTTGGCATAGATCGAGATTAGGATTTGTCACTCCGAGTATCGAAGAGGTATCTCTAGGCCCTCTCGGTAATACACATCACAAGCTTGCAAGCAAATGACTAAGGAGTTGGTCATGAGGTGATGTATTACGAAACGGGTAAAGAGACTTGCCGGTAACGAGATTGAACTAGGTATGAAGATACCGACGATCGAATCCCAGGCAAGTAACAAACATACTGATGGACAAAGGGAAATGCGTATGTTGTCATAACAGTTCGACTGATAAAGATCTTCATAGAATATGTAGGAGCTAATATGGGTATCCAGGTTCCGCTATTAGTTATTGACTGGAGAGGTGTCTCGGTCATGTCTATATAGTTCTCGAACCCGTAGGGTCCGCACGCTTAACATTCAATGATGATATAGTATTATATGATGTGTTTTGGTGACCGAATGTTGTTCGGAGTCCTGGATGAGATCACGGACATGAAGGGGAGTCTTGAAATGGCCGAGAGGTAAATATTGATATATAGTACAATGGTATTTGGACACCAGAAGTGTTTCGGGGCTACCGGGTACTTATCGGGTCACCAGAAGGGGTTCCGGACACCCCGATGAAAGATATGGGCCTTATGGGCCAAGAGGGGAAAGGCACCAGCCACAAGGGGCCCCATATGGGCCAGCCTAAGGAGGAGAAGGAAAGGGAGAAGGGAAAGGTAAGTGTGGATTAGGATTCCCACTTCCTTCCCTTTCCCCCTTTTTCCGCCCCTTCGACAAACATGGCAGAGGGGGGGGGGTCAAAGGCATGAGCCCAAGTAGGATTCAGACCTACTTGGGGCGCCCCTTGGCCTGCCCCCTGTCCCTCCCACCTATATATATGATGAGGGGAGGCGTAGCACACCCCAGACAATTGCCTAGCCGTGTGCGGCGCCCCCCTCCATAGTTTACAGCCCCGATCATATTTTCGTAGTGCTTAGGCAAAGCCCTGCGGAGATCACTTCACCATCACCGTCGTGCTGATGGAACTCATCTACTACCTCGACATCTTGCTGGATCAAGAAGGCGAGGGACGTCACCAAGCTGAACATGTGCAGAACACGGAGGTGCCGTGCGTTCGATGCTTGATCGGTTGAAGCACGAAGAAGTTCGACTACATCAACCACATTATGAAACGCTTCCGCTTACGGTCTAAGAGGGTACGTAGACACACTCTCCCCCTCGTTTCTATGCATCTCCATGGATAGATCATTGTGTGTGCGTAGATTTTTTTCCATGCAACGATTCCCAACACCTCTTCAACACATGAAGACAATTCATCGTGCATATACAAATGTAATGAAGATAATGAAATGCACAATGAGAAATGGGCGTTTGCATAATGACTTCATGTGGGATTTATCGTCGCCTCAAATGTTAGCAAAAAAAGTGGAAGGCGACCATCAAGTTTTAAGTGTTACAACTCAAAAACCAACAGTTCAAGAACGAGAGTTGTAAAAACTTAGCAAAAGTAAGCACCCGACCCATATGGACCCGTTTGAATACTATCAACTCATATGCTTTTCACATTTTGTCAGGAATGACCAAAAAGGTTTGAAGACATAGAGTGTCCACCCATTCCTAGGCGGTGTTGGTGAAGATGTTGGGGCAGCCGGGTCGACGTTGGAGTTGGGCGGTGCAGAGGGGCCTGGTGCAGAATCTTGGTGTAGTGAAGTCACCGCTGGTGAAGTGGCGTCATCCTCTTCATCAGTGAATCTTGCAACAATAGTTGGAGCCTAAGGTGAATAGTTTGAATCTTCAAGGGAAGGAGTTGGACGTCAACGTGCTGATTGCGGAGGCCTGGAATCAAACTTGAAGTGCTGAGTGAATCCATCTTCTTGAAGATCATCTTCAGAACAGAGCATTGTGAGGCTCTTCCAGGAACGACGATAGGCTTCATGTGCAACAAAAGAGTTCTTGGTTGCAAGGTTGCGAATGCGATTGACATCAACGAGAAGACTCTGCATTTGGCGCTTCAGCTAGTCATGATGCCTATCCTGCTTTTGATGAAGTGACACAAGAAGCTCTCTGTCATTCAGGACACGAGCACGCTTCTGAGGCCTTTGAGCTACCATGCTGGCTGTTGCATCAGTGTTGGCACGATGCGGTAGCCAAAGCTGACTAGCAAGAGGACCAGCAGGAGCAGGAGGATTTGGCACATGAACTCCTTCAATAGGTCGAGTGAAGCTTAGAAAGGCGGCATTGTCTTCACGTATAGGCTCCTTGGAAGGCTCAGGATAAATAGCTTCATGAGACATGTCCACTTCTAGCAAGAATACAACATGGTTGCGCGCTGAAGCTTGATAGCTGATGTTTGACTGAAGCTTAATCAGCTGCATGACCCATGGAGCATAAAACTTGAGGCCAAACAAATCAATGCCTAAAGCTACCAACTATTGGATGAAGAAGTCTTGAGTGTTGAACCTGATGCCATTGATGATGTAGAAAACCAATGTCTTCATAGAGCCTTCAAGCTTGGTGTCAGGAGAATTCCCTTTGATAGGCCATGGAGTACACCTTAGAATGTGGTATATAGTATGGGGCAGGTACTCATGGTCCTTGACATAGAACTCCTTGGGGTATTCAGCATCAATTGGCAAAGGCTTCATCATGGTGAGCATTTGACTCATATTGGGCTTAGGCTTTTGGAAGACACTTTGCAGTTCTTGCTCATGGCGCTGACAACCTGGCTCATACAGATCACCAGGAGTGGGCAGGGAAGTGATCTTGATGATATCTTGAGCTTTAGCTTCATGATGGACATCCCCTGACATCCACTCAAGGACCCATGTCTTCGGATCCCTGTTGTAGCCTGATATGTGGAGAGTGGCATAGAATTGCAGAAGAAGCTCTTCATTCCAGTGCTCCTTGTCGACGATAAATGGGAGCAGACCAACTTGAAGGAAGTAGTCAAGGGCTTCTTCAAGGCATGGCAGCCCAGCAATGGCATCACAATCAAGACGCTTGTGGGGAAAGATCCTGTCTTGATTGTAGAGAATGCGTGAATAGTAGCTCCTTTGCTGGTGGCTCGAGAACCTGTCAAATGAGATCTTGGGCTTCTTTTAAGGGTTCTTGGCGTTGTCAAAGAAAGTGCTGTGCTCTCTGAAGCTGAGCATACTGAATGAGCCTTGTGTAGTGACAACACTTGGAAGCCTTGGTAGCCTGGGCTTTGGCTTCTGTGTCTGAGGCCTTTGCTCCACATGATAGTCATATTGGGGACCAGGAGCAGTGGGTGGTGTCAAGATTGGCCACCGAACAGTAAGAAGCTCACCACGATAGAATGCATGTTCTATGGTGTGAGGCACAGGGGGAGGAACAGCCACATCCGAGGTGGATGGCAGCACATTGTCTTCCGTGGCATTATTGACTTCGGGCTGCACATTATCTTCAGCCATGATGATGTCACTGGCTTAAGTGGCAGTGTCTTGGCATCATCAGGTGTAGGAGCTTCTGTGGTTGGAACAACTGACATGTCATGCACAATCACATCTTCTTGAACAACCAAGTCAACGGTAGGGGAATAACTTCACGATCGAAGACTGGGTCAACTGCCAAAGCCCTTGCAAACTGGAGGTTTTGTTCAAACAATTCATCTTCGCGACACCATCGAAGACTGGATGGGTCGGCATCTTCAGGCTAAGGTCCTCTGACCATGCAAGGACAGAAGCCGTCTTAGGGTGCAACTTCCTATACACAATATCGGCCCATGCTATCCTAACAGAATTCTTCTTCGCATACTCAGGTGTAACAAAGTGGTACTGAAACCATTCCTCTGCCCAATATCTTCGAATCCATTGGACTCGAGTTTCGCATTCACCATAGGTTTCCTCTATCAGATTTCGGGTTCCGGCAAAACCCTTGAGGTTCGAACACCGGGGTGCGCACGAAGATCTCTCCCCCCTCTAGCTCGCACACACCATGATCTCATGGCCTAGCTCGACGAACCCAAAGAACACGAGAGACAAGAGTTTATACTGGTTCGGGCCACCAATGTGGTGTAATACCCTACTCCAGTGTGGTGTGGTGGATTACCTCTTGGGCTGAGGATGAACAATTACAAAGGAAGAATAGCCTCCTGAGGAGAGGTGCTCTTGTGCTTGGTGAGTGTGGTGGCTTTGGTGGAATGGATCTGGTCCAAGATGAGATGATCCTTCTACGATGGTGGCTAGTCCTATATATAGAGGCCCGGTCTTCTCCCCAAATATTAGGCGGGAAGGGATGCCACAATGGCCAATTTGAAGGGGGACAACTAGTACAAGCTATCTTGACAAAAGTTGGTCTTCGCCTGCCAAAGGTTCTGGCCGTGACACCGTCTTGGGCTCCAGAGTGACCTCCATCTTGCTGCCCTGCTGGCCTTGGTCTTGTTGCACCAATATGGAAACCTTTGCCTGATGCATCAGGACTCCTCGCCTGCGCTTGCCTCTTTAGCACCAAATAGGAAACGAGGACACTGCACGCGCTGGCGCCCGCCTGGCTCCAGTCGTCATGGCTTGCATCACACGAACCTCGTGAGGTGTCCCTTGCCTTGATCTCTCCGCCCCTCGCGAGCCAGCCTAGTGAGGCCGCCCCGGAGGAGGTCTTGCGTCGTCCGCCTCGCGAGGCTTGGCCCCTCGTGAGGGTCTTGAGTGTTTGCTGGTGAAGGTGGGTCGTACAGGGCCGCTGGTGGAGCCACGCCGCGGGCCGCAGGCAGGCAAGTCTGGGGCCCCTGTTCCCAGAACACCGACAGTAGCCCCCAGGCCCAAGGTGCACTCGGACTTGGCTTCGAGGCGAAGCCAAAGGGCAAGTGCGAGCACCGTGGTCCCTAACAACCTACGGCCCCGTTTGACGCATGGCGATTGATTGGACGTGGGCGTCTCCGCTTCCCCATGCTGCCTCGGCAACTACTCGACTTGACGAGTCCTTGCTGCATGCAGAAAAGTGTCATTATTATCTTAGATCATGGAGGCCAGCGGTTGCCCCCCCTTGGCTATAAATGGGAAGAGGGGGGCGGAGCCCCTGTTACCCATCTCTTCCTTTGCTCCTCCCGCTCCTTCTTCTTCCTTGCTTCATTGCCGGCAGCGACACCCATGGCGCCTATGAAGAGGCTCTCGGCTGCAGAGAAGGGGAAGACTCGCCAGGAGGGGCCTGGCTCACCGCCGCCCAAGAGGGGGCGCGGCCATCCCCGCAATCACACCATGACCGCGTGGTGGTGGTCGCTTGAGTAGTGGGAGCCCCGTCGATGAAGGGAGGCGCGCCATGGTCGTGCGGCCGCCCAGGCCGCACTTCCACTCTGCGGAAGTGCTGCCGGAGTTCACCGTGTGGTTAGAGAACCCGGCTGTCACGTGGCTTCAGCTCCCGCGCTTCATTGCCAGCGAGCTGCCAGCCAATGGTCCAGGCAGTCTCTGGCTGCAGGCGAACGGCTGCTGCAACAAGGCCTCGTGGGTCGTGGTCGACGTCTCCGTCGTAGGCAACACAACCTTGGCCCGCGGCTGGCAAATGTTTGTCCCCACGCGGCCTAGGCCGGCGGTGCTCCTTGCACTTCAAGTACGATGGCAACACAAACCTCTACGTGAGGGTGTTCAGGGAAGATGGCCGCCGCGTCGGGTGTTGCCTCGAGGACAACGACGGTAGTGAGGTGCTCGGCCTCGGCGACGGCCGCGACAAGAGTGAATGTGGGCTCGCCCTCGGCGCCGGCCATGGCTCGTCCAGCTATGGCGACTCTTCTTCCGGCGACAGCTCCAGCAGCGGCGGCTACGACCCGCCACCACGTCGCCGGGCCCGCTTCAAAGGTGGTAGCGGGTCGTCTTGTCGCCGCGCTTCAGTGAAGCGCGAGCAGGGGTCTGGCTGAGCTCAGGAGAGCACCATGGGCCCATCCTCGCGACCTGCAGCGGGAGCACATGCCACTTTTGTTTCGGTCTTCTTTTCCTTCCTGCAATAAGAGAGACAAGTATGGGGCCCCGCTGGGGCGTGCAACAACTATGATTTCCAAGTGGT
The DNA here is from genome assembly GCF_002162155.2 of Triticum dicoccoides. NCBI lineage: Eukaryota > Viridiplantae > Streptophyta > Magnoliopsida > Poales > Poaceae > Triticum > Triticum dicoccoides. Next base: position 314,192,965 of record NC_041384.1, read on the forward strand.
TGTGCTATGTTTATCACTCTTGTGTTGTGTTACAGCGTCAATGTTTCATGTATGCGCGTAGGAATAACTTAGCTTGATGTGCCTGAAGTAGTTTCCGCCTCGCGAGGTGCGCGTTCCCCAGTGCCTGGCGAGGCCTCCTGTGCTCGGAAGGTGTCTAGGAACTGCAAAAATTCATTAGGAAATTCTTATTCTTTTGAATCCTGGTTTCAGGCACTGCCGGCCATGACCCAGTGTTTCGCATTGCGGTACCTAGGGGGCACAGATTGAGAGGGGTGCGCCGGCTTGCGAACTTGAGCAATGGTGCCTTGCAAAAAATAGGAAAATGAAAGCGCTCACGAGGGCACCCGTCTAGCCCCCTCGCGAGGCATGCGAGGGAGAGTACGGGTAAAAAAACCGAGGAACTGAGAGCAGAAAAGGAGGCAAAAAGGCAATGGAACCAGGCTAGCGAGGAACACCATAAAGCAAATTCTCACTAAAAAGGGGCAAGCCAACTACGGAAAGCAAATGAAAAGCCGCGTCCGGCACCTAGTCTAGTCTTCTTGTCTTCTCACCAGCGCGGAGCTAAGTGCTGCCACTAAGATGTGGGAGGGAGTCCCCGAGGCCTGAGGGCGGCACTCCTGAGACTCCGGGGCGTGTACAGCCCCACTCATTATTACATGAGAGTGTGACGAGCGGAGATCTTCACATGCACTGGGCCTTGCTTCACAAGCGCCGGGCCTTGCTTCATGGGTAGAACTTCCGAAGGTGTTGGATGTTCCAGGCGTTCTGGATGGGGATCCCGTCCTGCGTCTCCAGGCGCGCGGCGCCAGGCCTGGAGACGTGGGCGACCTGAAACGGGCACTCCCACATGGGTGAGAGCTTGTGCAGCCCTTCCCTGGAGAGCACCCGACTCAGGACAAGATCACCCACCTTGAGCGTCCTGGAGCGGACGGTGCGACAGTGGTACCGCCGCAGCGCCTGCTGGTACCTCGCAGCTCGGAGCGAGGCTTCACGAAGGTGTTCCTCCCCCAGCACGAGGTCCATCCTCCGCATGGCATCCTGTTGCGTTTCATCAAACGCCAGGACACGCGGAGCGATGCCTGACCTCGTGTGGGAGAACCGCTTCTGCTCCATAGATGAGGAAGAACGGGGTCTCTCCTGTCGGCCTGGTGGCGGTGGTGCGGATGGACCACAGCACGGGCCGGAGCTCGTCGTGCCAGCCCCTGCCATAGGCCTTGAGTTTCTTCCTGAAGGTCATAGTCTTGAGACCCCTCAGAACTTCCGCATTGGCACGTTTGGCCTGGCCATTGCTCCTGGGGTGCGCCACGGAGGCGTAGCAGATCTGCGTTCCAAGGTTAGCACAATATGTTTTGAAGGGATTGCTAGTGATCTGTGAGCCGTTGTCGGTGATGATGCGATTAGGGACCCCAAATCGGCTTACGAGGCCCTTGATGAACTTGACTGCTGACCCAGCTGGGATGGTGCGGACGGCTTCCACTTCCACCCACTTGGTGAATTTGTCGATGGCGAAGTAGAGGTAGCGGTAACCTCCAGGCGCTCGAGGGAATGGGCCCAGGATATCCAGCCCCCAGACCACGAGCGGCCATGAGAACGGGATAGTCTGGAGGTCCTGAGCTGGCTGGTGGATCTGCTTGGCGTGGAATTGGCAGGCCTCGCAGGATTTCACCAGCTTGGCCGCGTTGTTGAGTGCCGTCGGCCAGTAGAACCCGCTGCGAAAAGCCTTGCCGACTAGGGTGCGTGACGACGAGTGGTGCCTGCAGTCTCCGCCATGTATGTCAGCCAGCAGCTCATTCCCCTGTTCCTGGGAAATGCATCGTAGAGAAACATCATTTGGCCGCTTCCTGTATAGCTCACCGTCCTGAATGCAGTACGCTGTAGCCTGCCGGGCCACATGCTCCGCGTCTTCCTCCTTCTCCGGCAACGTGCCTTGCGTCAGGTATGCCCTGAACGCCTCGATCCAGCACCCCTCCTGAGGCTCGAGCGCTAAGAGGAGGCACGTTCTTGAGGTTGGGCCGCAGGCGGGGGCTCCCGAGGCTGGTGGCTGGGGGAGTTCCTCCTGAGGTGGCGTCGGCTCCACAGGCGAAGGTGCCACCGAAGGCTTGAAGAGCCGCTCCTCAAAGACGCCAGGCTCTTGGGGTAGCCGCTTGGATGCTCTTTTGGCGATGTCGTCGGCCTCTTTGTTGGTGCCACGAGGCACATGCTGTAGCTCCAGGCCCAGGAAATGCCTCTCCATTTTGCGCACCTCTGTGAGGTATGCCTCCATGTGCTCATCCTTTGGCTCGTACACCTTGTTGGAGAAGTTGACGGGGAGCTGCGAGTCTCCGTTGATGGTGAGGCGTTTCACCCCTAGGGCCACCACAGCCTTGAGGCCGGCGATGAGACCCTTGTACTCCGTGATGTTGTTGGAGACCTTCTCGCCCCGCTGGAAGCAGAGCTGCACGGCGTAGTAGAGTTTGTCCTGAGTGCGAGATGATCACGGCTCCAGCCCCCGCACCCTGGCGTGCGAACGCCCCATCGAAGTACATGACCCAGCCATCTGGCGCTTCACTCCCTGGCGAGAGGGATCGGTTCTCGCCTGCTTCGAGCTCCAGGGCGTCGGTCCATCCTGCCACAAAGTCGGCGAGTGCAGCCCCCTTGATGACCCTGGTTGTGCTGAACTCCAGGTCAAACGCTTGCAGATCGATGTTCCATTCGGCGACCCTTCCCGCAGCATTGAGGCTTCTGAGCACTCTCCCCAACGGGTAAGCTGAGATGACCTTGATGGGGTGACCCTGGAAGTAGTGGCGCAGCTTGCGCGAGGCCACTAGGAGCGCGAGCAAGAGATTCTGAGGCATGGGGTATCATGCTCTCGCATCTCGTAGCACTGTGCTGATGAAGTACACTGGGTGCTTGCTACCTCTTGAGCACGCGTTGGTTTTCCCTTGAAGAGGAAAGGGTGATGCAGCAAGCAACGTAAGTATTTCCCTCGGTTTTTGAGAACCAAGGTATCAATCCAGTAGGAGACCACACGCGAGTTACCTTGTACCTACACAAACAAATAAGAACCTTGCAACCAACGCGATAAAGGGGTTGTCAATCCCTTCACGGACACTTGCAAGAGTGAGATCTGATAGAGATAATAATAATAAGATAAATATTTTTGGTATTTTTATGATATAAATTGAAATTAAAGATTGCAAAATAAAATAGATTGGAAACTTGTATGATGGAAAATAGACCCGGGGGCCATAGGTTTCACTAGTGGCTTCTCTCAAGATAGCAGAAGTATTACGGTGGGTGAACAAATTACTGTCGAGAAATTGATAGAATTGAGCATAGCTATGAGAATATCTAGGTATGATCATGTATATAGGCATCACGTCCATGACAAGTAGACCGACTCCTGCCTGCATCTACTACTATTACTCCACACATTGAACGCTATCCAGCATGCATCTAGAGTATTAAGTTCATAAGAATGGAGTAACGCTTTAAGCAAGATGACATGATGTAGAGGGATAAACTCATGCAATATGATATAAACCCCATCTTTTTATCCTCGATGACAACAATACAATACGTGTCGTTTCCCCTACTGTCACTCGGACCGAGCACCGCAAGATTGATCCCAAAGCTAAGCACTTCTCCAATTGCAAGAAAGATCAATCTAGTAGGCCAAACCAAACTGATAATTCAAAGAGACTTGCAAAGATAACCAATCATACATAAAAGAATTCAGAGAAGATTCAAATATTGTTCATAGATAATCTTGGTCACAAACCCACAATTCATCGGATCTCGACAAACACACCGCAAAAGAAGATCACATCGAATAGATCTCCAAGAGAATCGAGGAGAACTTTGTATTGAGATCCAAAGAGAGAGAAGAAGCCATCTAGCTAACAACTATGGACCCGAAGGTCTGATGTAGAGGCCCTCTGTGATCAATGCCCCCTCCGGCGGAGCTCCGGAAAAGGCCCCAAGATGGGATCTCTTGGGTACAGAAGGTTGCGGCGGTGGAAATAGGGTTTCATGGTGCTCCTGGATGTTTTCGGGGTACGTAGGTATATATAGGAGGAATAAGTAGGTTGGTGGAGCCACGAGGGGCCCATGAGGGGGAGGGTGCGCCCAGGGTAGGGCCCCCCTGCCTCATGGCCTCCTCGTTGATTGCTTGACGTCCACTCCAAGTCCCCTGGATCACATTTGTTCCAAAAATCACGCTCCTGAAGGTTTCACTCCGTTTGGACTCAATTTGATATTCGTTTTCTGCGAAACACTAAAATAGGCAAAAAAAACAGCAATTTGCACTGGGCCTTGGGTTAATAGGTTAGTCCCAAAAATAATATAAAAGTGTAAAATAAAGCCCATTAACATCCAAAACAGATAATATCATAGCATGGAACAATCAAAAATTATAGACACGTTGGAGACATATCAGCATCCCCAAGCTTAATTCCTGCTCGTCCTCAAGTAGGTAAATGATAAAAACAAATTTTTTTGATGTCGAATGCTTTCTAGAATATTCTTCAATGTATTTTTCTCTATTGTGTCATGAATGTTCAGATCCGAAAGATTCAAGATAAAAGTTTATTGTTGACATAAAAATAGTAATACTCCAAGTATGCTAATCAAGCAATTATGTCTTATCAAAATACCATAGCCAAAGAAAACTTATCCCTAAAAAGTCATATAGTTTGGCCATGCTTCATTTTCGTCACACAAAATGCTCTCATCATGCACAACCCCGGTGAGAAGCCAAGAAATTGTTTCATACTTAGCCTTTTCAAACTCTTTCAACTTTTACGCAATATATGAGCGCGAACCATGGACATAACACTATGGGTGGAATAGAATATGATGATTGAGGTTGTGTGAGAAGATAAAAGGGAGAAAGTCTCACATTGACATGGCTAATCAATGGGCTATGGAGATGCCCACCGATTGATGTCAATGCAAGGAGTAGGGATTGCCATGCAACGGATGCACTAGAGCTGTAAATATATGAAAGCTCATCAAAGAAACTAAGTGGGTGTGCATCCAACTCGCTTGCTCACGAAGACCTAGGGCATTTGAGGAAGCCCATCATTGGAATATACAAGCCAAGTTCTATAATGAAAAATTCCCACTAGTATATGAAAGTGACAAAATAGGAGTCTCTCTATCATGAAGATCATGGTGCTACTTTGAAGCACAAGTGTGGAAAAAGGATAGTAACATTGTCCCTTCTCTCTTTTTCTCTCATTTTTTATTTGGGCCTTTTTTTCTTTTTTTCTTTTGGTCTCTTTTCCTTTTTTTTTCATCCGGAGTCTCATCCCGACTTGTGGGGGAATCATAGTCTCCATCATCCTTTCCTCACTGGGACAATGCTCTAATAATGATGATCATCACACTTTTTTTTACTCACAACTCAAGAATTACAACTCAATACTTAGAACAAAATATGACTCTATGTGAATGCCTCCGGCGGTGTATCGGGATTGTGATGAATCAAGAGTGACATGTATGAAAAATTAAGCATGGTGGCCTTGCCACAAATACGATGTCAACTACATGATCATGCAAAGCAATATGACAATGATGATGCGTGTCATAATAAATGGAACGGTGGAAAGTTGCATGGCAATATATATCGGAATGGCTATGGAAATGCCATAATAGGTAGGTATGGTGGCTGTTTTGAGGAAGATATAAGGAGGCTTATGTGTGATAGAGCGTATCATATCACAGGGTTTGGATGCACCGGCAAAGTTTGCACCAACTCTCAAGGTGAGAAAGGGCAATGCATGGTACCGAAGAGGCTAGCAATGATGGAAGGGTGAGAGTGCGTATAATCCATGGACTCAACATTAGTCATAAAGAACTCACATACTTATTGCAAAAATCTACAAGTCATCAAAACCAAGCACTACGCGCATGCTCCTAGGGGGATAGATTGGTAGGAAAAGACCATCGCTCGTCCCCGTCCGCCACTCATAAGGAAAGCAATCAAAGAACACCCCATGGTTCAAATTTGTCACATAACATTTACCATACGTGCATGCTATGGGACTTCCCAACTTCAACACAAGTATTCATCAATTTCACAATTACTCAACTAGCACACCTCGAATATTACCACCTTTATATCTCAAAACAATCTATCAAGCATCCAACTTCTCTTAGCATTTAAAATTTATAACCAAAGTGAATTACCATGCTGTTCTAAAGGACTCTCAAAATGATATAAGTGAAGCATGAGAGATCAATTATTTCTATAAAATAGAACCACCGCCGTGCTCTAAAAGATATAAGCGAAGCACTAGAGCAAAAATTATCCAACTCAAAAGATATAAGTGAAGCACATAGAGTATTCTAATAAATTCCAATTCATGTGTGTCTCTCCCAAAAGGTGTGTACAACAAGGATGATTGTCGTAAACTAAAAAGCAAAGACTCAAATCATAAAAGACGCTCCAAGCAAAACACATATCATGTGGCGAATAAAAATATAGCTCCAAGTAAAGTTACCGATGGACGAAGACGAAAGAGGGGATGCCTTCCGGGGCATCCCCAAGCATAGGCTTTTGGTTGTCCTTGTATTTTACCTTGGGGTGCCTTGGGCATCCCCAAGCTTAGGCTCTTGCCACTCCTTGTTCCATAATCCATCAAATCTTTACCCAAAACTTGAAAACTTCACAACACAAAACTTAAAAGAAAATCTTCGTGAGCTCCGTTAGTAAAAGAAAACAAGCCACCACTTCAAGGTACTGTAATGAACTCATTCTTTATTTATATTGGTGTTAAAACTACTGTATTCCAACTTTTCTATGGTTCATAAACTCTATTAATAGCCATAGATTCATCAAAATAAGCAAACAACACACGAAAAACAGAATCTGTCAAAAACAGAACAGTCTGTAGTTATATGTAGGTTTAGAAGACTTATGGAACCCAAAAAATTCTAAAATAAATTTCTGGACGTGAGGAATTTATCTATTAATCATATGAAAAAAGAATTAACTAAATATCACTCTCCATTAAAAAATGGCAGCAATTCTTGTGAGCACTAAAGTTTCTGTTTTTTACAGCAAGATCAAAAGGACTTTCCCCAAGTCTTCCCAAGGGTTCTACTTGGCACAAACACTAATTAAACACAAAAAACACAACCAAAACAGAGGCTAGATAAATTATTTATTACTAAACAGGAACAAAAAGCAAGTTATAAAAATAAAATTGGGTTGCCTCCCAACAAGCGCTATCGTTTAATGCCCCTAGCTAGGCATAAAAGCAAGGATACATCTAGGTATTGCCATCTTTGATAGGTAATCCATAAGTGGCTCTCATAATAGATTCATATGGTAATTTAATTTTCTTTCTAGGGAAGTGTTCCATGCCTTTCCTTAATGGAAATTGGAATCTAATATTCCCATCCTTCATATCAATAATTGCACCAATCATTCTAAGGAAAGGTCTACCAAGAATAATAGGACATGAAGGATTGCAATCTATATCAAGAACAATGAAATATACGGGCACATAATTCCTATTTTCAACAATAAGAACATCAATAATTCTTCCCTTAGGTTTCTTAGTGGTGGAATCCGCAAGGTGCAAGTTTAAAGAACAATCATCAAATTCACGGAAACCTAGCAAATCACACAAAGTTTTTGGGATCGTGGAAACACTAGCACCCAAATCACACAAAGCATAGCATTCATAATCTTTAATTTTTATTTTAATTGTAGGTTCCCACTCATCATAAAGTTTTCTAGGGATAGAAACTTCCAACTCAAGTTTTTCTTCGTAAGATTGCATTAAAGCATCAACGATATATTTAGTAAAAGCTTTATTTTGACTATAAGCATGAGGAGAATTTAGCACAGATTGCAACAAGGAAATACAATCTATCAAAGATCAATTATCATAATTAAATTCCTTGAAATCCAAGATAGTGGGTTCGTTTCTATCTAAAGCTTTAACCTCTTCAATCCCACTTTTATCAATTTTTACATAAGATCTAAAAACTCCGAATTTTTGGGACGCCTTCTAACTATATTTTGACTCATCTACAGTCCCATAATTATCAAGATTCATATTGCAAAACGAGGATTTAATAGGGGACACATCAATAACTTTTAGATCTTCATCTTTATTATCATGGAAACTAGAAGAACACGCTTTCATAAAGCAATCTTTTTTAGCACGCATCCTAGCGGTTCTTTCTTTGCACTCATCAATGGAAATTCTCATAGCTTTGAGAGACTCATTGATATCATGCTTAGGTGGAATAGATCTAAGTTTCAAAGAATCAACATAAAGAGAAATTCTATCCACATTCCTAGCCAACTCATCAATCTTAAGCAATTTTTTTTCAATCAAAGCATTGAAACTCTTTTGCAAACTAATAAATTCTTTAATACTAGATTCAAAATCAGAGGGCATCTTATTATAATTTCCATAAGAATTGTTGTAGGAATTACCATAATTATTAGAGGAATTACTAGGAAACGACCTAGAATTAAAATTACCTCTATACGTGTTGTTACCAAAATTGTTCCTACCAACAAAATTCACATCCATAGATTCATTATTATTCTCAATCAAAGTAGACAAAGGCATATCATTAGGATCAGTAGGAGTACTCTTATTAGCAAATAATTTCATAACTTCATACATCTTTCCACTCAAAACATTAATCTCTTCAATTGCATGCACCTTTTTACTAGTAGATCTTTTAGTGTGCCATTGAGAATAATTGACCATAATATTATCTAGGAGTTTGGTAGCTTCTCCTAAAGTGATTTCCATAAAAGTGCCTCCCACGGACGAATCTAAAAGATTTGTAGAAGCAAAATTCAATCCGGCATAATTTTTTTGTACAATCATCCATAAATTCAAACCATGTGTAGGTCAATTACGTATCATTAATTTCATCCTCTCCCAAGATTGTGCAACATGCTCATGATCAAGTTGCTTAAAATTCATAATATTGTTTCTAAGAGAGATGATCTTAGCGGGAGGAAAATACTTAGAGATAAAAGCATCTTTGCACTTATTCCATGAATCAATACTATTTTTAGGCAAAGACGAAAACCAAGCTTTAGCACGATCTCTAAGCGAAAACGGAAATAGCTTAAGTTTAACAATATCATTATCCACATCTTTCTTCTTTTGCATATCACACAAATCAACAACATTGTTTAGATGGGTAGCGGCATCTTCACTAGGAAGGCCAGAAAACAGATCTTTCATTACAAGATTCAGCAAAGCAGTATTAATTTCACAAGATTCAGCATCGATAAGAAGAGCAACCGGAGTGATAATAAAATCATTATTGTTGGTATTGGCAAAGTCACACAATTTAGTATTATCTTGAGCCATCGTGACAAGCAAGCAATCCAACACACAAGCAAACAAGCAAAGAAAAAGCGAATGGAAAGAGAGGGCGAAAGGAAAAGAGGGCGAATAAAACGGAAAGGGTGAGGTGGGGGAGAATAAAACGAGAGGCAAATGGCAAATAATGTAATGCGAAGGATAAGAGTTGTGATGGGTACTTGGTATGTCTTGACATGGCGTAGATCTCCCCGGCAACGGCGCCAGAAATCCTTATTGCTACCTCTTGAGCATGCGTTGGTTTTCCCTTGAAGAGGAAAGGGTGATGCAGCAAAGCAGCGTAAGTATTTCCCTCAGTTTTTGAGAACCAAGGTATCAATCCAGTAGGAGACCACGCGCGAGTCACATCGTACCTACACAAACAAATAAGAACCTCGCAACCAACGTGATAAAGGGGTTGTCAATCCCTTCATGACCACTTGCAAGAGTGAGATCTGATAGAGATAATAATAATAAGATAAATATTTTTGGTATTTTTATGATATAAATTGAAAGTAAAGATTGCAAAATAAAATAGTTTGGAAACTTGTATGATGGAAAATAGACCCGGGGGCCATAGGTTTCACTAGTGGCTTCTCTCAAGATAGCACAAGTATTATGGTGGGTGAACAAATTACTGTCGAGCAATTGATAGAATTGAGCATAGTTATGAGAATATCTAGGTATGATCATGTATATAGGCATCACGTCCGTGACAAGTAGACCGACTCCTGCCTGCATCTACTACTATTACTCCACACATCGACCGCTATCCAGCATGCATCTAGAGTATTAAGTTCATAAGAACGGAGTAACGCTATAAGCAAGATGACATGATGTAGAGGGATAAACTCATGCAATATGATATAAACCCCATCTTTTTATCCTCGATGGCAACAATACAACACATGTCGTTTCCCCTACTGTCACTGGGATCAAGGACCACAAGATTGAACCCAAAGCTAAGCACTTCTCCCATTGCAAGAAAGATCAATCTAGTAGGCCAAACCAAACTGATAATTCGAAGAGACTTGCAAAAATAACCAATCATACATAAAAGAATTCAGAGAAGATTCAAATATTGTTCATAGATAATCTTGATCATAAACCCACAATTCATCGGATCTCGACAAACACACCGCAAAAGAAGATTACATCGAATAGATCTCCAAGAGAATCGAGGAGAACTTTGTATTGAGATCCAAAGAGAGAGAACAAGCCATCTAGCTAATAACTATGGACCCAAAGGTCTGAGGTAAACTAGTCACACATTATCGAAGGGGCCATGGAGTTGATGTAGAGGCCCTCCGTGATCAATGCCCCCTCCGGCGGAGCTCCGGAAAAGGCCCCAAGATGGGATCTCTTGGGTACAGAAGGTTGCGGCGGTGGAAATAGGGTTTCATGGTGCTCCTGGATGTTTTCAGGGTACGTAGGTATATATAGGAGGAAGAAGTAGGTCGGTGGAGTCTCGAGGGCCCATGAGGGGGGAGGGCGCGCCGAGGGGGGTAGGTGCGCCCCCTGCCTCGTGGACTCCTCATTGATTGCTTGACGTCCACTCCAAGTCCTCCGAATCACGTTTGTTCCAAAAATCATGCTCCCGAAGGTTTCATTCCGTTTGGACTCCGTTTGATATTCTTTTTCTGCGAAACACTGAAATAGGCAAAAAAGCAGCAATTTGCACTGGGCCTTGGGTCAATAGGTTAGTCCCAAAAATAATATAGAAGTGTAAAATAAAGCCCATTAACATCCAAAACAGATAATATAATAGCATGGAACAATCAAAAATTATAGATACGTTGAAGATGTATCAGTGCTCGACGAGGGCGGGAGAGCCGACGGAGTTTTTGGCTCCCGGGGGCTGAGGCGTTTTCTGTGGGTCCCTAGCTTCAGAGGCTCGACGACTAGCCGGGGCAGCCGTTGTCTCAGGAGCATTGTCTTGGTGTTGTGCTGCCTCATCCGGCTTGGCGGCTCCATTTGGCGGGCCCTTGACCTGGGGCTCCTCTTTGAGGGCCACCAGCACCGCGCTGGCAGAGTGGGGTGTGGCAGACAGGTAGAGCACTAAGGGCTCGAGAGGACGAGGCACCACCATAACCGGCAGGCTGGTTAAGTATCTCTTGAGGTCTTGAAATGCCAGGTCGGCCTCGGGGGTTCACTCAAACGAACCCTTCTTCTTCATCAGATTGAAGAACGGCAAGGCGCGCTCCCCCAACTTGGAGATGAAGCGCCCCAGCGAAGTCACGCGGCCCACAAGCTTCTGCATCTCCTTGAGGTTTGTTGGTAGGCTCATGTCTTCGATTGCCTTGACCTTCTTCGGGTTGTCCTCGATCCCCCTGTGGGACACGAGGAAGCCCAGCAGCTTGCCGGAAGGAACACCAAACATGCACTTCTCTGGGTTGAGCCGCAAGTCCACCTGGCGCAGGCTCGCGAAGGTTTCCTCTAGGTCCTGAATCAAAATTCTTGCCTCCCGAGACTTCACCACAATGTCATCGACGTAGGCCCCAGCGTTTCTCCAGAGCTGCCGCCCCAAGGCGATGTTCATCAGGTACTGGAAGGTTGCTCCTACATTGCGCAGTCTGACTGGCATGCAAGTGTAGCAGTATACCCCGCATGGGGTCAAGAAAGCTGTTTTCTCCACATCTTCCACCGCCATCTTGATCTGGTGGTAGACCGAGAACGCATCTAGGATACATAGCAGATCACACTCGGCGGTGGAGTCGACAATCTAGTCGATGCGCGGCAGCAGGAATGGGTCTTGAGGGCAAGCCTTGTTGAGGTTGGTGAAGTTGACACACATGCACTGCTTCCCTCCTTTCTTCGGCACGACGACCGGGTTCGCCAACCACTCTGGGTACCGACTTCGCGGATGACACCTGCTTCTTCCAGCTTGCAGGTTTCCTGAACGATGAAAGACTACTTCTCCGTGGACTGCCGCCTCGCCCTCTGCTTCACCGGGCGCACGTTGGGGCATACGCTCAGATGATGCTCAATCACTCCTCTCGGGACCCCAACTAGCTGCTTGGCTCCCAGGCAAATACTTCCTTGTTCGCCCGCAAGAAGTCCACCAACTCCCTTTCTTGATCTAGGGCGAGGTCGGCGCCTATAGTTGTGACGCCCCAAGACCGATGCTCGAGAAGACTTCCATAGGTTCCGGTTTTCTCCGTGTGTTTCATTTTGCTTGCTCCTTTTATTTTTGCATTGCATCATGTCATCATGCCATCATATCATTAATTTTTGCAACTCAACTAAATAAACCATATGGATCTTTGATCCATTTAAATCGAGGGAATTCACATGGTGATTCTCTTTACATCATATCCTCTCGATAATTAGAGAGCTATATTAAAATATTCCATTAACTTTGGAATCACCATAACACACTTGCAATTCAATTCTCATGCCTTTTTGCTTCATGTTTGTTCTCCAAACTTTCTCCATAATTCTTTCTCCATTTATCGAGGCTCCTCCTAAATTCTCAACATTTTTGGGCGCTTTGAAATCCTCATCCTGGTTCAAACCATTTGAATTAAATTCAAATGAATTTGAATTTAAATCTTGCAATCATGCTCATTTCTATTTTCTTGGGACAAGCGCATTTTTGTGAGTCCGGGAAAATAATCCCCTTGCCCAAATTCTTGTCCACTCATTTCTTTTCTCTCCTTTTATTTCTTTGCTTTCCTGTTTTTGTGAGAGATTTGAAGAAGAGAGAGGTAGATGCCAGCAACAACAGCCGACCAGGCCTCTGGCCTTTCCCTCTCCATGGTCTGGCTCAGCAGATCGAGGTCCAACCAGCAGCCCCGCCGGCCTCTAAGGCCCATTTGCCCCTAGGCCCACCTAATTCTATCCCTAGCCCGATACCCATCTCACCCTCCTCCTCATTCCCTCGTGCCGCCAGAGCACCCATTGCTCGATCCCTTCTCCACCGCAGCGCTGCAGTCGCATCTCTCCCCCGCAGAACCGAGTCCCGCTCGGCCCCTCGTCCTCCTCCCATAGCAGCCCTCGCATCCGTGCCTGGCCCGAGCACCTCTCCTCTCCTGCACCTCGTCCCCGACGCCGGCCTCTCCTTCCTCCGCCTGACCTCAGCCCTGGAGGTGCACTGCCGCTACTCTGCTGCGCACGTCCTGCCTCCTCTCGTTGGCGCCCAAGCCAGGACTACCTCGCCGCCGCAGGACGTCCCCTACCTGCCTTCTCCTGCCCGAGCTCATGGTTGCCCGGCCTCCCTCCATTTCATCCCTGCTTCCAAGCCCTTCGCCATCTGCCTGCCATGGCCTCCTGCCATGGGCCAGAGGTGCCGCCTCGCGCATCTCCGGCCTCGTCCCCGACCTCTGCTGCTCGGATCCCAGCGCCGGTGACCACTCCAACCGTGCAGGGCTCCTCTCCATGCGCGCCTACACCCCTGCATCTGTCCCGAAGGCCACCCCGTGCGTGACCCCGACGCCCTGCTGCAGCTGCTCTTCCCACGCATCGCCGTGCTCCTGTTCCGTTGTGTTCTAGCTCGAAGGAGTTGGCTGCGTCAACCTCTTGAACGCCTCTGACCCTCCGATCACCAACATGGCTTCACTGGCCTCCTCACAGCGCACGTGCCGATCTGCCCCTGCCTTGTTCGACTACCACCATTGCCTCCTTGCTGCTATCCACCCGAGGCCCTTGTGTTGCTTCATGTTGTACCGTCAAGACCGTAAGTACGACTACCACACCGGAACGCCAAGTACTTGGTTACGCCGAGTTCCTCTCTAAATGTGTGTACAACTACCGTGGCTGTAGACCCGTGTACGACTATAGTCTACGAAGAACCGTGTAACGGAACCGTCAAGTTCAACTACGACTCGTGTACGACTACGTGGGATTCCTCGGACGCCAAGTTCAACGATGCATCAAGTTCCTCGCCGAGACCTCGAACGTCTACGAAAACTCGTGCAACGATAAACATGTACCACTACCATCGCCGAGATCGCGAGAACCTCTTCCGTCGACCCTAGAGCATGAGATAACGACTACTTCCACTACGAAAGTCCCGAGAACGTCTACTTCCCCTTCTCCGCTTCGAACTTGATCCGTTCTGATAATGCACGCTCTGAAAGGTATAACCGCCGAGACGACCGCCCGTGAACTAATGCATGTGTGACGTATGAGATGCTCGTGCTTGCTCCGAGCTCGAATTGTCGATGCATGTTGCCCCTCTTTTGCCTTGTTATCGTCGTATCGTGGGACACCCGGTATCCGGGATCACTCCCCGTCACTCTTGCATGTTTCGCGCACCCACACTTGTTCCTTTGCACTAGCATCTCATTTGAGTTGCCGGATCACCGGAATGTTACCATGGTAACATTTCCGTTTCGCCGCCGTGGCACCCCTTTTCCTTCCGCCATGGCGACAAATGCCTCATATCTTGTCATGTCTACTTTTCCTTAAAACTTGCATAAACTTGCACATCTCATCCGCATCATGATAACAACATCAAGAATGTTTAAAATTGTTGTATGCATTAAATTGCTAAATGCACATGAGGATTTACCGGAATTGTTGTTTGATGTTTCCAGCCTCATTTAAAATGCCTAACTATGTTTTTCTACACATGTTTCAACTCTTGCATGTTAATCAACATTTAATATTGTTGAGTACCAAATGAGAGAGAACTAAATAATTGATGCGGTGCTTTGTTTTGAGCTCCACTTAACTTGTAGTTTTGTTTCTGCACTTTGCCTTGCCTTGCTTCATTAAACCGGACATGCATCATACTTGGTTGTGCATCATACCATTCTTATGTGATGGTTGTTTACTATGTTGTTTGCTTCTTTCCGGGTTGTTTCCCTCGTTAGCTTCGGTTCCGTTCTGGAGTTGTGAGGATCCGTTCGACTACATTTGTTTGTCTTCTTCATGGACTCGTTCTTCTTCCTTGCGGGATTTCAGGCAAGATGACCATACCCTCGAAATCAATTCTATCTTTGCTTTCTAGTTGCTCACTCTTTTGCTATGCCTATGCTGCGATACCTACCACTTGCTTATCATGCCTCCCATATTGTTAAGCCAAGCCTCTAACCCACCTTGTCCTAGCAAACCGTTGTTTGGCTATGTTACCGCTTTGCTCAGCCCCTGTTATAGCGTTGTTAGTTGCAGGTGAAGATTGGAGTTTGTTCCTTGTTGGAACATGGATATTTTTGTTGGGATATCACAATATCTCTTATTTAATTAATGCATCTATATACTTGGTAAAGGGTGGAAGGCTCGGCCTTATGCCTGGTGTTTTGTTCCACTCTTGCCGCCCTAGTTTCCGTCATACCGGTGTTATGTTCCTTGATTTTGCGTTCCTTACACGGTTGGGTATTATGGGAACCCCTTGATAGTTCACCTTGAATAAAACTCCTCCAGCAATGCACAACATTGGTTTTACCATTCGCCACCTAGCCCTTTTCTTTCCCTTGGGTTTTGCAGACTCAAGGGTCATCTTTATTAAACCCCCTGGGCCAGTGCTCCTCTGAGTGTTGGTCCAAACTAGAGCCCTGTGCAGCGCCCCCTCGGGGAAACTCGAGGTTTGGTTTTAGTTGTATGGAGCGCTCATCTGAGTGTGCCCTGAGAACGAGATATGTGCAGCTCCTATCGGGATTTGTCGGCACATTCGGACGGTGTTGTTGGACTTGTTTTACCATTGTCGAGGATGTCTTGTAACCAGGATGCCGAGTCTGATCGGATTGTCTTGGGAGAAGGAATATCCTTCGTTGATTGTGAGAGCTTGTGATGGGCTAAGTTGGGACACCCCTGCAGGGATTTGAACTTTCGAAAGCCGTGCCCGCGGTTATGGGCAGATGGGAATTTGTTAATGTCCGGTTGTAGAAAACCTAAAGATTATCTTAATTAAAATGCATCAACCACGTGTGTAACCGTGATGGTCTCTTTCCGACGGAGTCCGGGAAGTGAACACGTTGTTGGAGTTATGCTTGACGTAGGTTGTTCTAGGATCACTTCTTGATCATAGTTTCTCGACCATGCTTTGCCTTCTCTTCTCGCTCTCATTTGCGTATGTTAGCCACCATATATGCTAGTCGCTTGCTGCAGCTCCACCTCATACCTTTTACCCTACCTTTAAGCTTAAATAGTCTTGATCGTGAGGGTGTGAGATTACTGAGTCCCCGTGACTCACAGATACTTCCAAAACCAGTTTGCAGGTGCCGATGTTACCGAGCAGGTGACGCAAGCAAGCTCAGGGAGGAGCTCGATGAAGATCTTGTTCTTTGTGTTGTTTCGTTCTAGTCGATCAGTAGTGGAGCCCAGTTGGGGTTGATCGGGGATCTGTGTAGCATTTGGGGTAGTCTTCTTTTATTTTGGTTCCGTAGTCGGACCTTGATTGTATCTGGATGATGTAATGCTTTATTCATGTATTTGTGTTAAGTGGCGATTGTAAGCCAACTATGTCTCTTTTCCCTTATTGTATTACATGGGTTGTTTGTGAAGATTACCTCACTTGCGACATTGCTTTCAATGCGGTTATGCCTCTAAGTCGTGCTTCGACACATGGGAGATATAGCCGCATTGAGGGCGTTACAAGTTGGTAATCAGAGCCTTCCCCGACTTAGGAGCCCCTTATTTGATCGAATCGCTGGCGTTGTTGAGTCCAGAAAAATGCTTTGAGTCTTATCGGATTATATATATCGGAGAGTAGGGTTCTTTTTACTCCTCAGTCCCTTCGTCGCTCTGGTGAGGCATCCTGACGTAGAGTTTTGACTCTTCTCTTCTCAAATTTCACTAATTTTTTTAGGATCACGCGCGTATCTTGGAATCGTTTCGATGGTTTTGTGACGAGAACATTGTTCTTGGTGCCTCCTGACATTTAGGTGTTGTGGCAGTGTCCTGGGGAGTTGAGCTCCGAGGTGTTATCGTCACAATTTTATCGTTGCAATTCTGAAATACCTGAGTTTTGCCGACATCAAAAATCTCTTTTATGCAGTTGTTGGTGAGATAACCTCGACCCCACCCAGTACTGGGGTGGGAGTTCGGGAGTATTGCCATAATCGTATAAAGGATTCTTTTCGAAGGTTGAGGTAAATGATTTCCGAAGGTTTCTTGGTTATGTGTTGAAGGATGGATACAGCTGGATGTAGAATTTGCTAGTTTTGGGTGAGATATTATGCTTCCCCTGTATCCCCAACACCTGATTGCATAACTAGAAAGTTTCGGGAGTTTATAAGTGGGAATTCAAGTATCACGTAGGATATCCTTCCAACAGACACACGGTACAACATGTGGTCTATCATATGTTTGTTCCGGTTTATTCTGCAAGCCAATCCTTTGTTTTGTTTTGGTTTGTGGTATTCGAGTTGCTTTAAAGTCAATTGTTGAATCCATACCTTTTTCTAAATGGTGTTCTCATATTTCTATGGGAGTGCTAATCCTTTTTCGATCATCAAGATGGTCATGCCAATCCTTTTCAACCGATGTGTTTCTCTCGAAGTTAATCCTATCCTTCCAATATTTGCGAGGTCAATACTCAGTTTTTCTCAACGGTATCCATTCCATCTGCCCGAAGTTTCCTTTGTTTTCCCGCCCTCCCACCCTTTTGTTTCTTCGAGGACTCAGATTTCTTATTCAAGTATCCTTTTACTGATGGGAAGTCTCTATATTCTTTTCCGTCAATGTTCTTATCCGGTGATTCTCAAGAAGATACTAACAGAGCTTCAAGTTTGTCACTCCTCACTCGTTTTCTTCTCCGGTGGATTCAAATCAAGCTTTCGGTGTTGATCATATCTTTTTCTTTTTCATTGGTTCACATGCTTTCCATGTTGGAAGTTCTTATTGAAGACTCTCTTATTTGTTCACCTCTCGCTATTCATTTGTTCCGGAGTGCTAAAGATATCTCAGAAGATTCGCGCTTCCATTCCTAATTCCGTTCAAGCTGTCGCGAGGTTGTTATCTCCTTTGAGTCATTTAATTCAACCGGTGATCATTCCAAAGGTGTGTCTTTTGAGTGGGCCCTAACCCACAGGTCTTTTCCCCGGATCTTACCTGAGTCTTCTTTTCCCGGTGTTATTCTCAAATTCATTTCAAAGTTTGATGTAAGAATGAATTATCATCAGTAATATGTATTTCTCCAAGATCTGTCAAATTATTTTCATCGTTGGATCAACCTCTTTGCTTTTGATTCTTCCAGAGTGTCTAAATAATTCATGGTGGTGTTTCTCATAATCATTCTCAACATTTCAAGACCTCTAGGGGTTCTCTTCAATCTTATCTGTTCTCTCAAAGAGTCATGGTTCTAGCTTCATGCCATCCTCTCATAATTGTTTTCGATTGTGAGAATTCTTTTCACCCTTCCAGAGCAATTCAGAAGTCTTTTCAGTTTGATTCTTCGGAGCCAATCATTTCAGAATTATTCATTCCAGCTTTCAGCTCTCGTTCTCCAAATCTTACCGGTGCATCATTCAAATATTCTATAATCAGCTCGTGATCTCTTCGTTCTTGTGTATCAAATTCCCTCAAGTATCGTAATTCGTTCTCTAATTCTCCCTGGTGTTTCCTTATCTTTTCTTCGTTCATTTTCTGTTCTTACGGTGGTTCCTTCAAGATTCTTTTCCTCTTGTTATCATCAATTCATTTATGTTTCTCAAGTTCTACCGGTGGATCGTTGAAGACTTTCTCAAGTTTGCACTATATCTCTCTTAATCCTTTCTACGGGAATAAGTAGTATGCCAAATCCATTGTGTGCCATCAATTTAATTGATGAAGGATAAGCATAATGTAATTCTTATTCTTGTTTCATCGAGTATATTCAATTCCTTATTCCGGAGACTCATCAAATTCTCGGTTTCACTTGATTCATCTTTCTTTTCCGGAGTTTAAAGCTCTCTCAATTATTTTATCATGGAGATCCATCTAAATCATTACAAGGTTTCACCTTGTGTTTTCAACTTCTCTTCCTTTTCTTTAGCCTTTTGTTTACTGGAGTTCTTCATGGAGGCTCTACTTGTTGGCTCACCAAGGACTTTAATTCCTTCTCGAAGTTTTCATCGAGATTCTTTTAAGGAACTCAAGCTTTCTTCATCTTGCAATCCGGAGTGCAATTCTTTATTCCGTCATTGGAGGTGGTATTATGTCATTCTTGATAATTTGAGTTCATGTTTCATGATTCACATGTTATTAAGAACGAGGTATTTTAAATCCATCAATCTCTTCATTGGAGTTATCTTGGGTTATATTTCACCAAAGCTCTTCCCTAAGGATTATTGCTATTTGTGGTGCTTATAAATGATCCAAGTTCTCCATTTAACCTTCCGGTGAGATAAGTTTCTCGTCTCCTTGTTCTTATCAATCCAAATTCCTTTTCCCGTGAGTGGCAGGTTGTCACCTCATAATTTGAGATGTTCTCCATAAGGCCACGACAAGCTTACTCTTTTCGTTGTTGGTTTTCTAACAACTCCGTTCGACCCTCCTCCTAAGGATACCTCTTCAAGCTCTTTTGTAGCAGAAGTTGACATTTTCTTCTACATTCTTTTATCTCAATTATCTATATCCTATTCTTTCTCCCGGAGGTCTATTGATGTTGCTCTTTTCACTCCTCATCTCGGTTTGCCAAGACCATATTCTTTCATTTGCTAATCCTTTTCCAACCGGTGTGTCATGTTTTCATTCAAGTATCTTATCATCGTATCAAGTTTTTTTCAATTCTTTTTTTCTTTTCAATCGGAGTGCTGCCCGAAGTTGTTTCTTCCTCGTTCCTCTTTTCTAACAGAGTGTTTTCAACCTTGTTCATCTCTGTTGTGTTCTTTTCTCAAAATGGCTTAATCTTTTCAAGGTTCTTTGGTTTCACTCGTTTGTCAAAGAAGCAACTTAGTTTTACCTCTTCTCTTTCTTCCGTTTATTCCCTCCGGTGCCATCCTAGATCTCGGGACGAGATCCTCTCATAGTGGTGGAGTGTTGTGACGCCCCAAGACCGATGCTCGAGAAGACTTCCATAGGTTCCGGTTTTCTCCCTGTGTTTCATTTTTGCTTGCTCCTTTTATTTTTGCATTGCATCATGTCATCATGCCATCATATCATTAATTTTTGCAACTCAACTAAATAAACCGTATGGATCTTTGATCCATTTAAACCGAGGGAATTCACATGGTGATTCTCTTTACAACATATCCTCTCGATAATTAGAGAGCTATATTAAAATATTCCATTAACTTTGGAATCACCATAACACACTTGCAATTCAATTCTCATGCCTTTTTGCTTCATGTTTGTTCTCCAAACTTTCTCCATAATTCTTTCTCCATTTATCGAGGCTCCTCCTAAATTCTCAACATTTTTGGGCGCTTTGAAATCCTTGTCCTAGTTCAAACCATTTGAATTAAATTCAAATGAATTTGAATTTAAATCTTGCAATCATGCTCACTTCTATTTTCTTGGGACAAGCGCATTTTTGTGAGACCGGGAAAATAATCCCATTGCCCAAATTCTTGTCCACTCATTTCTTTTCTCTCCTTTTATTTCTTTGCTTTCCTGTTTTGTGAGAGATTTGAAGAAGAGAGAGGTAGATGCCAGCAACAACAGCCGACCAGGCCTCTGGCCTTTCCCTCCCCATGGTCTGGCTCAGCAGATCGAGGTCCAACCAGCAGCCCCGCCGGCCTCTAAGGCCCATTTGCCCCTAGGCCCACCTAATTCTAACCCTAGCCCGATCCCCATCTCACCCTCCTCCTCGTTCCCTCGCGCCGCTAGAGCACCCATCGCTCGATCCCTTCTCCCTCACAGCGCTGCACTCGCATCTCCCCCCCGTAGAACCGAGTCTCGCTCGGCCCCTCGTCCTCCTCCCATAGCAGCCCTCGCATCCGCGCCTGGCTCGAGCACCTCTCCTCTCCTGCACCTCGTCCCCGATGCCCGCAAGCCTGCTGCCACGCGTGACCACGCCGACCTCTCCTTCCTCCGCCTGACCTTAGCCATGGATGTGCACTACCGCTACTCTGCAGCCCGCGTCCTGCCTCCTCTCGCTGGCACCCAAGCCAGGACTACCTCGCTGCCGCAGGACCTCCCCGACCTGCCTTCTCCTGCGCAAGCTCGTGGTTGCCCGGCCTCCCTCCATTTCGTCCCTGCTGCCAAGCCCTTCGCCTTCTGCCAGCCATGGCCTCCTGCCATGGGCCAGAGGTGCTGCGTCGCACATCTTCGGCCTCGTCCCCGACCTCTGCTGCCCGGATCCCAGCGCCGGTGACCCCTCCAACCGTGCAGGGCTCCTCTCCATGCGTGCCTACACCCCTGCATCTCTCCTGAAGGCCACCCCGCGCGACACCCCGATGCCCTACTGCAGCTGCTCTTCCCGCGCATCGCCGTGCTCCTGTTCCGTTGTGTTCCAGCCCGAAGGAGTTGGCTGCGTCAACCTCTTGAACGCCTCCGACCCTCCGATCACCACCATGGCTTCGCTGGCCTCCTCACAGCGCGCGTGCCGAGCTGCCCCTGCCTCGTTCGACTACCACCATTGCCTCCTTGCTGCCGTCCACCCGAGGCCCTTGTGTTGCTTCATGTTGTACCATCAAGACCGCATGTACGACTACCACACCGGAACGCCAAGTACTTGGTCAGACCGAGTTCCTCTCTGAACGTGTGTACAACTACCGTGGCTGAAGACTCGTGTACAACTACCGTCTACGAAGAACCGTGTAACGGAACCGTCAAGTTCGACTACGACTCGTGTACGACTACGCGGGATTCCTCGAACGCAAAGTTCAACGATGCATCAAGTTCCTCGCCATGACCTCGAACATGTACGGAAACTCGTGCAACGATAAACATGTACCACTACCATCGCCGAGATCGCGAGAACCTCTTCCGTCGACCCTAGAGCATGAGAGAACGACTACTTCCACTACAAAAGTCCCGAGAACGTCTACTTCCCCTTCTCCGCTTCGAACTTGATTCGTTCCGATAATGCATGCTCTGAAAGGTATAACCGCCGAGATGACCGCCCGTGAACTAATGCATGTGTGACGTATGAGATGCTCGTGCTTGCTCCGTGCTCGAATTGTCGATGCATGTTGCCCCTCTTTTGCCTTGTTACCGTCGTCTCGTGGGACACCCGGTATCCGGGATCACTCCCCGTCACTCTTGCACGTTTCGCGCACCCACACTTGTTCCTTTGCACTAGCATCTCATTTGAGTTGCCGGATCACCGGAATGTTGCCATGGTAACATTTCCGTTTCGCCGCCGTGGCACCCCTTTTCCTTCCGCCATGGCGACAAATGCCTCATATCTTGTCATGTCTACTTTTCCTTAAAACTTGCACAAACTTGCACATGTCATCCGCATCATGATAACAACATCAAGAATGTTTAAAATTGCTGTATCCATTAAGTTGCTAAATGCACATGAGGATTTACCAGAATTGTTGTTTGATGTTTCCGGCCTCATTTAAAATGCCTAACTATGTTTTTCTACTCATGTTTCAACTCTTGCATGTTAATCAACATTTAATATTGTTGAGTACCAAACGAGAGAGAACTAAATAATTGATGCGGTGCTTCGTTTTGAGCTCCACTTAACTTGTAGTTTTGTTTGTGCACTTTGCCTGGCCTTGCTTCATTAAACCGGGCATGCATCATACTTGGTTGTGCATCATACCATGCTTATGTGATGGTTGTTTACTATGTTGTTTGCTTCTTTCTGGGTTGTTTCCCTCGTTAGCTTCGGTCCTGTTCCGGAGTTGTGAGGATCCGTTCGACTACGTTCGTTTGTCTTCTTCATGGAATCGTTCTTCTTCCTTGCGGGATTTCAGGCAAGATGACCATACCCTCGAAATCACTTCTATCTTTGCTTGCTAGTTGCTCGCTCTTTTGCTATGCCTATGCTGCGATACCTACCACTTGCTTATCATGCCTCCCATATTGTTAAGCCAAGCCTCTAACCCACCTTGTCCTAGCAAACCGTTGTTTGGCTATGTTACCACTTTGCTCAGCCCCTGTTATAGCGTTGTTAGTTGCAGGTGAAGATTGGAGTTTGTTCCTTGTTGGAACATGGATATTTTTGTTGGGATATCACAATATCTCTTATTTAATTAATGCATCTATATACTTGGTAAAGGGTGGAAGGCTCGGCCTTATGCCTGGTCTTGCCTCCCTAGTTTCCGTCATACCGGTGTTATGTTCCTTGATTTTGCGTTCCTTACACGGTTGGGTATTATGGGAACCCCTTGACAGTTTGCCTTGAATAAAACTCCTCCAGCAATGCACAACATTGGTTTTACCATTCGCCACCTAGCCTTTTCTTTCCCTTGGGTTCTGCAGACTCAAGGGTCATCTTTATTAAACCCCCCGGGCCAGTGCTCCTCTGAGTGTTGGTCCAAACTAGAGCCCTGTGCAGCGCCCCATCGGGGAAACTCGAGGTTTGGTTTTAGTTGTACGGAGCGCTCATCTGAGTGTGCCCTGAGAACGCGATATGTGCAGCTCCTATCGGGATTTGTCGGCACGTTTGGTCAGTGTTGCGGGACTTGTTTTACCATTGTCGAGGATGTCTTGTAACCGGGATGCCGAGTCTGATCGGATTGTCTTGGGAGAAGGAATATCCTTCGTTGACTGTGAGAGCTTGTGATGGGCTAAGTTGGGACACCCCTGCAGGGATTTGAACTTTCGAAAGCCGTGCCCGCGGTTATGGGCAGATGGGAATTTGTTAATGTCTGGTTGTAGAAAACCTAAATATTATCTTAATTAAAATGCATCAACCGCGTGTGTAACCGTGATGGTCTCTTTTCGGCGGAGTCCGGGAAGTGAACACGGTGTTGGAGTTATGCTTGATGTAGGTTGTTCTAGGATCACTTCTTGATCATAGTTTCTCGACCGTGCTTTGCCTTCTCTTCTCGCTCTCATTTGCGTATGTTAGCCACCATATATGCTAGTCGCTTGCTGTAGCTCCACCTCATACCTTTTACCCTACCTTTAAGCTTAAATAGTCTTGATCGCGAGGGTGTGAGATTGCCGAGTCCCCGTGACTCACAAATACTTCCAAAACCAGTTTGCAGGTGCCGATGTTACCGAGAAGGTGACGCAACCAAGCTCAGGGAGGAGCTCGATGAAGGTCTTGTTCTTTGTGTTGTTTCGTTATAGTCGATCAGTAGTGGAGCCCAGTTGGGGTTGATCGGGGATCTGTGTAGCATTTGGGGTAGTCTTCTTTTATTTTGGTTTCGTAGTCGGACCTTGATTGTATCTGGATGATGTAATGCTTTATTCATGTATTTGTGTGAAGTGGCAATTGTAAGCCAACTATGTATCTTTTCCCTTATTGTATTACATGGGTTGTTTTTCGAAGATTACCTCACTTGCGATATTGCTTTCAATGCGGTTATGCCTCTAAGTCGTGCTTCGACACGTGGGAGATATAGCCGCATCGAGGGCGTTACAATAGTAAAGGTGGCGCCAGAGGCCCCATCCTCGTCGATCGGTATCTGCTTCATGTTGGCTTGACCTTGAGTGAATAGCTGTTTCTTCTTGGTCGGAGTAGCCCCCTTGGTCCTGGGCATGGCCTTGTCGATCGGGCAAGCTGCCGCCGTGGCCCTGAAGGCAAGTTTGAGGGCCACCAAGGCTTCCTTGGTGTCTCCGGCCATGGTGAGGACACCCTTGCTCCATGGCATCTTCATGAGGATGTAGGTAGGATGGGTAGCTACCATGAATTGGGCCAGCGCCGGGTACCCAAGGATGGCGTTGTATGGTAAGCCGATGCGGGCGATGTCGAAGTCGATTAGCTCGGTGCGGTAGTTGTCGCGTGTGCCGAAGGTCACGGGGAGATGGATCTGCCCCAGGGGGTTGGAGGAGCCGCCGCCGACTCCGAAGAAGGGCTTGCTGGGGCGGAGCCGCTCAAGCGGTACATGAAGGAGACTAAAAGCCTTCACGGAGAGCATGTTGAGGCCGGCGCCGCCGTCGATGAGGGTCTTGGTGACGGCTACGCTGCAGATGGTGGGCGTGCAAAGCATCGGAAGCACGCCCGAGCCAACAGTGGTGACTGGGTGATCCCCTGAGTCGAAGATCAGGTCGGTCTTGGGCGCCGCCCAACCCGGGGGAGCCCCCTGCCGTGCGGGGGCGGCGCCAATCTGGCGAAAGAACGGCTTGGTATGACGGTCCGAGGGAGGCGCTTGCGAGCTATCGAGGAGAGCCGCGATGAAGGGGGGCTGGCCCCCCGAAGCGCGCGATGAAGAGGTCGCGCAACTCCTCCCAGGAGGCCACAGAAGATTCCGGCAGATGGAGGAGCCAGGCGCGCGGCACGCCAGCAAGGGCCATTGGGAGCTAGTTGGCCATGACTTTATCGTCACCCCGGCCTACAGGACGGCCTCCTCGTATGCCAGCAGAAAGGCCGCCGGATCCGCCGCACCATCATAACAGGGCGGCATCTCCGGCTTGAAGTTGTGCGGCCACCGCACCTGCCGCAAGGCGGGGGTGAAGGCCCGGAGCCCCACGACACTATGGAGGGCGCCCGTCGATCCAGTCAGAGAAGCAGAGGCGTCCATGAGAGCTAGTCGGAGCGGTGAGGCCGTCGGGGGCAAGCTTCGGCGCACCCCTACCTGGTGCACCAAATGTCGGATTTCGGATTCCGGCAAAACCCTTGAGGTTCGAACACAAAGGTGCGCGCGAAGATATCTCCCCACTCTAGATCGCACACACCATGATCTCACGGCCTAGCTCGATGAACCCAAAGAACACGAGACACAAGAGTTTATACTGGTTCGGGCCACCGATGTGGTGTAATACCCTACTCCACTGTGGTGTGGTGGATTGCCTCTTGGGCTAAGGATGAACAGTTACAAGGGAAGACCAACCTCCTGAGGGAAGGCGCTCTTGTGCTTGGTGAGTGTGGTGGCTTTGATGGAATGGATCTGGTCCAAGATGAGATGATCCTTCTACGGTGGTGGCTAGTCCTATATATAGAGGCCCGGGGTCCTCTCCCCAAATATTAGGCGGGAAGGGATCCCACAACGACCAATTTGAAGGGGGACAGCTAGTACAAGCTATCCTGACAAAAGATGGTCTTCGCTTGCCAAAGGTTCTGGTGGTGATGCCGTCTTGGGCTCCACGGTGACCTCCATCAGGCTGTCCTACTGGTCTTGGTCTTGTTGCACCGATATGGAAACCTTTGCCTGATGCCTCAGGACTCCTCGCCTACGCTTGCTTCTTTAGCACCAAAGAGGAAACGAGGACACTGTGCGCATTGGCGCCCGCCTGGCTCCAGTCGTCATGGCTTGCATCAAACAAACCTCGCGAGGTGTCCCTTGCCTTGATCTCTCCGCCCCTCGCGAGCTAGCCTGGTGAGGCCACCCCTGAGGAGGTCTTGCGTCGTCCGCCTCGTGAGGCTTGGCCCTCGCGAGGATCTTGAGTGTTTGCTGGTGAAGGTGGGCCGTATAGGGCCGCTGGTGGAGCCACGCCGCGGGCTCCAGGTAGGCAAGTCTAGGGACCCCCGCTCCTAGAACGCCGACATCCTCTAGGTCATACTTGTATTCCTCATAGAGATCAAGTGGCAGGTCCAAAGCAGTGTTGTCTCGGTGCTACCTGCCACCCTTCTTTGCAGATTTTCCGCCAGCCATTGGATTCAGAATGAAGGGCTTCACAATACTGTTTGTCTTCAATCTACTTGTCAGACAAGATCTGGCTTCAGGTGATTCAATGTGATGCTATAAGAACTCTGCAAAGGAATGCAGACTATGAGAACCAAGGGATTCTCCCATGGACATGTACCTGTGACAACATTTGAGATGCGAGGGAAGGGGAAGAGGTCATATGCATTCTCAGAAGTTTTTAAGATAAATCAGTTTGAAGACATTGACCTCATAGTGCGAAGACATTCACTTACCGATGTGAGTTGGTTCCAGATTTGTACAAATCCATGAATAAGTACAAGTGAGGAATCCAACTAATTGTGAAACATAACTGAACATACTTGAAGTTATGAGATTCATAAAAGGGAAGTTTCAAATTTTGAAATGTGGAAACAACTTTTGAATATCTAAGCAATTTAATAGATCAAATAAACAGTAAAAAGAGAGTTCTTATTTACCGCATGACGAACTGCTAGACAAGAAGTAGAGAGGCCGAGCAGTCGAATCTCCCGCGCCCTAACTTGGCGGCGGAAGACACCTATAGCGGCGACAAAAGGAAAAAGTCCAGGGCCGGCGTGTAGACGATGCCAGAGAGGTCGCGACTGCGAAGCACTTCGTCTCCGGCGATGACAGATGCTAGCGGTGGCACTAGGGTTTGAGCGATACGGCGAGGGGGAGAACTGATAATGACTGTGAGGGGAGAGGTATTTATAAGAATGAGGATGGCGCAATGCAATTACACAGGTGCCCCTGGCGGTTCACATCTAAAGGACACATGGCAGACATGCAACTTATTGAAGGTTGAGCCACGACACCACGTGTGCCTGGTCTATCGGGTGGTCCTTCCGGCTTCTCCAGTATTCAGGCAAAAAGGATAAGAATCTTAAAAACAGTTTTAAATGTGTGTCTCTGTATCTTCAGCTAACAAGGACACAGTGAAGACATTCGACACATGTCAACAGAATGCATATGAAGAGACAAAGAGAATTTGAGGGATAAGTACAAAAGGGGTTAGGGTCAGATCACATTCATTTAATGCATAAAATAGCAACTTGAAAGCATAGCTATAAGTGAATGCCGTAGAGGACAAAACACACCACACACCATACATACACACACACACACACACACACACACATATATATATATATATATATATATGTGTGTGTGTGTGTGTGTGTGTGTGAAGACCAAATCAACATTGCAAAGATAAACTTTGAAGTCAAACCAATGTTGAAGACAAACCGATTATGAAGATAATGCAATCATGACACCAAACGAAAATCTTCAAGAAAGGTTGGTGGTGGCATTACCCACCGTATAGGAAATATTAGACCCAAACACGGCACACAATTATCGTGGAGCTCTGAATTAAAATTCCACATTAATGTATTCACACTCAAAGGGTAAGTCTTCATGAATGGAAGATATACCTTACTTCATGTGTTGCGCACCTAAGTCATCAATATGCATAAGCTTTTGGATGTGTGTCCATTCACAGGACATTCGAGGATTCTAAGATATTTAGCTCATACCGCAGCTTGCAAAACCTTTTCTCATCCAAGGGCTTCGTGAAGATAATTTCCAATTACTCTTTAGTGTTGACGTGAATGATATGAATGTCTTCCTTCATAACATGATCTCTGACAAAGTGATGACGGATCTGAATGTGCTTTGTCTTCGAGTGCTGAACTGGATTGTTAGCAATCTTGATGGCGCTTTCATTATCGTAGTAGAGGGGCACATGCTTCATGTTGATGCCATAATCCTTAAGGGTTTGCTTCATCCAGAGAAGCTGAGCACATCAAGATCCAACAACAATGTATTCAAATTCAGCAGTGGAGAGTGATATACAGTTCTGCTTCTTTGAGGACCAACAGGCAAGAGATCATCCAAGAAAGTGACATGTGCCTAATGTGGACTTGCGATCAACCTTGTCACCAGCATAATTAGCATACGAGAATCCAACTAGATCAAACTATGAGCCCTTTGGATACCATAATCCTAGCGTTGGGGTGTGAACAAAATATCAAAGTATTCGCTTCACCGCGAGGTGATGCGATTCCTTTGGTGCCGTTTGGAAGCGGGCACACATGCAAACCCTAAGAATTATATATGGCCTAGATGCACATAAGTACAATAACTAACCAATCATGGAGCGGTATTCCTTTTGATCGAACTCTTTACCATTGTCGCCGGGGCCTAATTGGCCTTTGGTTGGCATTGGCGTCGTGTACCCTTTGCAGTCTTGCATCCCAAACTTCTTCAGGCAATCTTTGAGGTATTTTTCTTGTGATATGAAGATGCCATTTCTTTGTTGATAGATTTGAAGACTAGGAAAGAATTTCAGCTCTCCCATCATGGACATCTGATATTTCTCTTGCGTCATATGCCCAAACTCATCACTGTATCTCTTATTGTTGTAACGACCAGACATCATATGCCCGAACTCATCACTAATTGTCCTTCTAGTTTGAAGGCAAAATGATTACCTTGTTGAGTCAAGATGCTGTTCCTCAGGTTTATGCTTTAGTGGAACCCTCAACTCTATTGGTAACTGAAAATACAATAGTGTCTGAACTCCCTTATGAAATTCAAGCACTATTGACCAAATTTGCTCTTGTATTTGAAGCTCCTTCTGGATCCTTCTGGTCTTCCTCCAAGGAGAAAATATGACCACACAATTCATCTAGTTCCTGGTGCTCAATCTGTGTCCAGCAGACCCTATAGGCTTGCTCCTGCTTTGAAAGATGAAATGGAAAAGCAAGTAAAGGAAATGATAGCTTCTGGAGTTATTAGGCCAAGCACCAGTGCCTTCTCTTCACCAATGATACTTGTCCAGAAGAAAGATAAAACTTGGAGGCCTGCATTTGACTATTGGATGTTGAATGCTATTCTAGTTAAGAGCCAATACCCAATTCCTGTTATTGATGAGTTGTTACATGAATTAGCAGGTGCCTGTTGGTTTTCCAAGTTGGATCTTCAATCTGGTTACCACCAGATTAGGTTGGCCCCAGGAGAAGAGCACAAAACAACTTTTCAGACTCATATATGTCATTTTGAATTTCTGGTGTTATTTTTTGGCCTCACTGGGTGTCGTGGGAAACCACGGCCACCTATGGGACCAAGAGCCCCTTTCTGGTTCGGTGGGGGATGTCACATTGCAAAAAAAGTGGAGAAGCATGGAACAACACGACAGAGATCATGCGAGCAGTTTTTACCCAGGTTTGGGCCGCTGTCGGTGTCAAAACTGGCGGATCTCGGGTAGGGGATCCCAAACTGTGCATCTAGGATCGATGGTAATAGGAGAACGGGGGCACAATGTTTACCCAGGTCCAGGCCATCTCTATGGAGGTAATACCCTACTTCCTGCTTGATTGATCTTGATGAATATGAGTATTACAAGAGTTGATCTACCACGAGATCGTAATGGATAAACCCTAAAAGTCTAGCCTGACTATGACTATGGTTATGAGGATCTATCTATGGACCTAGCCCTCCGGTTTATAGACACAAGAGGGATCTAGGGTTACACAGGGTCGGTTACAGAGAAAGGAATCTTCACAGTTGATCGCCAAGCTTGCCTTCCACGCCAAGGAGAGTCCTATCCAGACACAGGTAGAGTCTTTGGTCTTTGTATCTTTATGGCCCATCAGTCCGGACCATATCCAATATATCGGACACCCGAGGACCCCTTAGTCCAGGACTCCCTCAGTATCCCCTGAACCAGGCTTCAATGACGATGTGTCTGACACACAGATTGTCTTCGGCATTGCAAGGCGGGTTCCACTTCCCGAATACTCCAAGATAGTCTTCGGATAAAATGAAGGTGTCCGGATCTACAAGACAAGTACCACACACGACTGCAGGGAATATAATATTTCACGAGTCCCATCTGCTGACAACTTTTTACAAGATGACATCACGTCTGCCTGGTTGTTATATCGAACCGTTTCCTGTTCCATGTTTCGAGGCGTGGTTTTTATTGGCACATTCGTCGAAGCAGAGATCGTGTCCCCTTATTGCGGGATCCTCATTAATATGAGAGTGGGTAATCCAACCGTTCCACTGGAAAGATTCCTTAGGAATAGGCGGGTTTTTAGGCTTAGGAGGAGGCATTCAATACCCGCGGCCTTTATAAAGGAACCAAGGGCCGTCCTTTTATGCCAAGCCTCTCCTTAACCTTTCCAACCTCGAGTTTCTAGCACCCAAGATTCGACTTCGTTGCTTCAAGCTTCCCCATTGATCAGTTGTGAGTATAGTGGGGTTTTTACGCCCCAAACTACGGATGTCGTGTTCTCCTCAGGGACTAGGCAAATCAGCGGCGGCGCTCGACTAAAGCTAGGTAACACAATTTTAAGAGATGATTGCAGAAAATAAAACCTAAAATAACAAGGTTGTTCCCGAAGATCGTTGGCAAAGAAAACGACAAACAGCAAAGGGAAATTCAGATTTTACTCAATATCTTTTTGGTGTTTTTCCAGCACTTGAGAAATAGAAGCTATAGGAGGACAACTTCAACAAAGGGAACTAACAAGACAAGAACACATATATGTA
This sequence comes from Triticum dicoccoides, assembly GCF_002162155.2. NCBI lineage: Eukaryota > Viridiplantae > Streptophyta > Magnoliopsida > Poales > Poaceae > Triticum > Triticum dicoccoides. The sequence continues at coordinate 314,224,388 of NC_041384.1, forward strand.
TATGAAACTAGCAAGTATAGAACACACGAAAGGAACAAGATTAGGGATAGAATACAATTATTTCACATCACATATACATGTCACATATGTCACTGGTACATAGCTAGCACATTGAACTTGAGATTAAAAACAATCACACCTCTGACTTCACAAAGAGTAGCCTCACTACAAAATAAAATCACAGGTAGTAATCTGAATTTATACAACCCACGAACTGACAGTCACATATAAATCTAGCACAAAACAGTTTGCAATTGAACAAGTCTCAACACTAATTGTTCACAGAACACAACAATATGTTTTTTATGAATTATACACACACAAGGGGCAGCAGAAGGAGGAGGTTCAGAGCAGAGCTTCAGCAAATGAGGAGTAGCAAGGGAGCGCTGGAGAGGAGCAGCAGTAGGTTCGGAGAAGAAGCAACAACAAGGTTCGGGAAGAAGAGGCAGCAGGGGAAAGGAGTAGTAGCAGCAGTGTGGAGGCGCAGAGAGCAGCAACATGAGGGGTTCATAGGAGCAGTAGCATGAGTGCAAGAAAAGCAGCAGCAGATCAGTAGCAGAAGTACACAGAGAAGGAGGAGCAGCAGGGGCGCAAGAAGAAGAAGAAGCAGCAAGCAACTGAAGGAGGGAGAAGGAGCAGTGAGGGAGATGAGGTGCTGGTCGCACGGGGGACCAGACGCCCGTCTGGCGAGTCACGCGAGTGGCGGCGCTGGTGGGTGGCGCTAGAGATGGTGATGGTGATGCAACGCTGGTGGCGGCGATGTGGATGGATGATGGTGGATGGTGCCGCGGCAGGTGATGGAGATGGCGAGGATGGGTGGCTAGGTGGCGCACCAACCACGCCGGCCTGGTCGTAGCGGAGGCCGGTGGTGGAGAAGGTAGGGTGAGGGAGATGGAGATGTCAGGCCCAAAGGGATCAAGTGCTGCGGCTAGGGATTTTGTTCCCCACTCTGAGCTGCCACATTTGCACATTGGCCCTCCTCTTCTCTTCATTTCTGCCCAAGAAGATCCTCCTCTTCTTTTAGTTTGCTCCCCTAGATTACTTCTTTCCTTCACGCTCAGGTCCTTGACATATTTCTTTCATGCCCTTCTCTCTTCTCGTTAGCCACATAGTAGAAATCTTGACGATTATAGTGCCTTTGCACACTTTTCTGCAAAAGGAACAAGTAACAAGTAAATGATCCCTTTATATGATTTTCATTCAAATATGCAATAATTCATAGCAAGAATTGATTTTCAAAACTCAACAAATAATATATTTCTATGCCAAAATTGTATATATGAAATGTGCTTATCACCCATCATGTCTGGACCCAACCCTCAAGGTCGATGGGTGGCTTCCTATGTCATAGAGGAGGATATTGTAAAGCTTCGGGTGGCCAGATAGCTGACCACGGAGATCCACCACAGGCTCCCTGCTCAAGGACAGGTTATTCCGACCCCCAGATCTGGCGAGAGGGTTGTATTTATCTCTCAGTTCCTCCGAGGGCTAGGGTTCGCTCTCCACCCCGTTTTCCGGGGGCTAATGTTTTATTATGGACTAGATTTTCACGATCTAGCTCCGGATTCTTTCGTTCACGTCTCGATGTTTATTGTCATGTGCGAGGCCTTCCTACGAATCCCCCCACACTTCAGCTTATGGCTCAAGACCTTTGGTGTGAAGCCAAAGGTAGTCGACGGGGAACACGTGGACTGCGACGGTGTTGTAGTAAGCCAGCTTACCAACATTCCCTGGCCAAAAGGCTCTTTCACCGAAGCTTCCAATCAATGGCAGCGAGAGTGGCTTTACGTTACGGAACCCCGTAGCACCAAGTGGGCAGCTACACATGCGTTCCGTTCTGGCCCTCCGTTACAGCTTGCATCATGGGTCAATAAGGGGCTGGACTGGGGATCAGTTGATGAAGTGCGGACTCTACAAAGCCGCATCCGAAGCCTCCTCGAGAGGGACATCGATCTTGTCAACGTGATTCAAGCAATGCTAATCCGTCGAATCCTGCCATGCCAACGTAGGCCTCTCCGCATGTGGGAGTTTAATCCGGAAGGGCCACGAACCCTCCAACACTTCTTCGGTGCTACGCGCAAAGGGATGTGGAAGATGTTTTTTGGGAAACGAAAACATTGGCCGGACACCTCCGAAGACGTCGGCCTTGACTGCAACCGTCCGGACACCTCGGTAAGCACTTGTCTTTCAAACACTTCGTAGTTAAGTATATCATGATATGTTACCGAGCAAACTATCTTCTTTTAGGGCTGGATAAAGAAAGCGGAACTAATTAGGTGTTCGGCCCCCTTCCCGAAGCCTCAGCAGATCCCATATTAACAAGGATGCCGGCCCCGACACCATACCAGATGTCTGTGAAGGAGGACAAGATAGGAGCGGGAGGACCATAGAGGGCCTCCATCCCGAAGATATTTTAGACGCCGTGTCCGGGGAGATGAAAATCCCATTGCCTGAAGGCAAAAGTAAAGGGGAAGCCAACATTCATTCCTCCTATGGTAAGAAAATAGCCGTCTCCGAAGATTGGGAAGAAAAGGCTCCCAAGCGAGGCAAGATTCCCTTGTTGGGCGGCTCGGGTTTGAAGGATGACCTTATCACACAGTCCTCCAGCGAGGCCAAGCCTAAATCGTAAGCAAACAAGGGCGGTTTACACATACCCCGTTCCTCCCCTGTGACTAGGGTAACATCTAAAATGTATGTTTTTTGCAGCTCGGCGCACAATCTTTCTCAACAATCATCTTCCTCAGGAGACCTTCTCCCAGAGATGATGGAAAGTGAGACGCCTCCACCAGTCTCCTCACCCAATAAAGCGGATGACCTTGAGGTGTCGTCCCGGAGGGTCTCTCCTGATCCACAAGTGATGCGAGGGGTGACGAAAACACGAACCGAAGATGACACTTCGGTAGCCCAGGGTCCGGGGACCAACAATAAAGGCCCCGGATTGTCCGGCTTTCAGCCGGAGACAACTCTAGGGCCGAACGAACGGATCCCTTTGAAGGGAGGCCGTGCTACTATGGCTACTTCTGGAGACCCAGAAACGCCGGATATATTGACGAATTTGCTGTGACAGGCGTCCGTCTCCGAAGACCATCGTACCTTGATGGGCACTGTGGTTAAAAAGGTCCTATCCGCAAAAAGCGGATTGAATGAAGCCTTCACGAGCATGCTAAGAGGTTTTGAGGTTTGTGCTGTAATGCTTTCAATTGTGTTTTATTCACAAAATACTCCTAGGTATAGATAGTAAACCCTGAGACTCTGATAGGCTCCCCAAGGGAGGCAATCAGAGGATCAAAAATATTTATCCAGGAAATAATATGACTACTTGGAACACATGCTATTACTTCCCCTGCAACTGCCCAATCCGCGGAGGTTGCGGATCTGCAGTGGAAGATTGATGAGGCGGATGATGACATCACGCTGATCAACAAGCATCTTGACGAGGTGCAAGGTATGTTTTTGGGTTAGCCGGTATATTTATGCATGATAACATGAGCATGAAGCTGGAATTGTATACTGAGACATGCGTAACTACAGATGGTGCTGCTGCGGTGGAGGCCCTTCGGGCTGAGCTTGTCCTTACCAAGGAACAAACCCAGATGAGTAATCTGGCTGCCCATAAGGCGGATGAAGAGTTAGAAACCGAATAGGCTGTTCGGCGCCAGTGTGAGGAAAGAATTACTACCATGGCGTGCAAGCTGGAGGAGACCACCGTCCGGTGCGAATTCCTTGAGAAAGATAACAAGGCCAAAACGGCCGATCTCTACAAGGACTTACAAGAAGTGAAAGAAGCACGATCTGAGTCTAGAGCGGCTCGGGAAGAGATCCGGCAGGCTGAGGAGATAGCGGCTGGTAAGCGTTTCTTATTACAGACGAAGTTCGGCGATCCGAAGTATTCCCCGCTTAACCAAATGTGGAGTTCTCCGGACCCCTTTTTAGACCTGCCGAAGAGTGCCTCCGATGCGTCGCAATTTTACCAAGTGCAGGAAGGGTGTGCCATAGAGAAGCTTTTTAGTCACAGTTCGGCGCGCCAAAGCGTTAGTTGTTACTAAATGAACAGATGGCTCAGTGGGCCGAGCTCCACAGGATATCTGGTTCCGCCATGAAGGACGTCATAGTCCGACTGTAGCCTACGGAGCCCATTCCGAATAGTTACTTCGGCTTGGTGCAGAGGCTTGTGGATGCGATGCTGCGTATCGACGCCGTTAAGCGTTCCACGTGCATTGAAGGTGCACGGATGGCCTTTGCCTGTGTCAAAACATACTGGGCCAAGATGAAGGCCACTGACGTTGTCGCGAGGAGTCCCCCCAAGGGTAAGGACCATCACGCACCTAGACACTATTTCGAGGACGTCTTAGAGGGTGCCCGCTTGATAGAGGGCTAGTGCTTGAAAGATATGACATTTGAATGAAATGTATTGAATTGTAAAAGACAGTATGTTGATAATATTATGATTTTTGCTTAAATTTTTTTGGTTCCTCCTGTGCGGCCGCTGTTTGCATAATCTGAAAGTTTTCCAGTCATCGACTTCAGCCCCCACGTAGAAAATACGGGGGTGTTCGGAAAAGCATATGATCACTCTTAACTCAACGTGTTGGTCCATGAATGGAGGTGTCAATGCGGTGAACGAGGCAACCGGACTATAGGGCGTTAACACTTTCACTTAGCCATAGGAGTTTTATGGTGGGTCTATGATATAAACCCTGGTATGTACGCTGTTATCCCAATGTGGTGCGTTCACATGTATGACCTAAAGAAAGGTCCTTCGTGTAATACAGAGGGAATCGCGAAAGATTCTGATAAGTCATTGAGTGGTTGACTAGCTCTCGCTGCATCATGACAATCAGTTTTCGGCTTTCTCTACTGAGGTGCTCGCCTGGGTAAACCAGGGCACAATCGCAGTAGTTCTCCCTTTACTACCTTAGCCGATAGAGCGGAACGTAAGGTAGCAAGCACAGGATCCGGGAAACCAAACTATTGAGCCAAGACATGATTCGGAGCTGATGCATATAAGGCCAAAGTCGCGACGCCGAAGTATGCTATAAAGCTGTTCAGACTTATTGGCAGTTTAGTTTGTTCCCATATCGAGCCCCTGGCACGGCGTGTGAAATACCTAAAGGAGCAAAATACAGTTTTTTTAGAGAAAAGTGAATACATGATATAAATTATATTCACTAGAACTTGAGTGACATGCCAATCATTGTTTTGTATATAATAACGCCAGGACCCTGGATATTTGACATGCCAAGGGTCGATGCTGAGGTAGAATGCACTTTACAGGCTCGCAAAATAGAGAGTACGGTCTAAAAAAGTTGTGTTGGACCTCCTGTCGCACGTCTGCGCCGCCTTTCCTCGATGAAGGGGCTCCTTAAAGGGAGTAACTTTTGGATGAATGTACAAACCAGAACTTCGATGGAGTCAGTGAGATGACCAGCCTACGAGTCACCTATTATAAAAGGATAATGAAAAAGGAAAAGTCATCAGAAAAGAATTGAAAAGAAGGGAGTTATAGAAGTACTTGCAGGCCCGTCCGTATTATGCCTCCGCCGACGCCCATGATATTTTAAGTGCATTATGCGCGGTATAGATTTCGCAGGTGTATGAGGTGGATGGCGGAGGCCGAACTACTAGTCCAGCTTCTTAAGTTCTCAGTCCTGCCGAATGGGGACCGACGGCTTTATGGCCGACAAGGTACGCGGTTTAATAAGGCCGACTTGTACTCCGGCTGGAGGGAACATAGTATGATGCCTAGTCCAGAGGGAGTACGTCTCATGCTCCTTTGTAGGGGCGTGTGTCATGTATACCATGTTCACCGTTTTTACCTCAGGGGGAAATTGCTTCTGACCCCCGGTATTTGGTTGGTGAACCTCTTCGTCATCGCTATCACTGGGCGGTCTTTTCCCCTTATCTTCGGCGTTGAGCTTGCCGGCCTGCTTGAAGACCCAACACCTTCTGTTGGTGTGATTAGCTAGTTTATCGGGGTTGCCATGAATCTGGCAGGGCCGATCCAATATCTTGTCTAAATTGGATGGACCTTCTCTTTTTGCCTTGAATGGCTTTTTCTGTTGACCGGGTTTGGGGCCGCCGAATCCGACGTTGACCGCTATGTCGCATGTTCTCTCATTATCATTGCGACGTTTGTGTTTGCTGCGTCGTGGTTTTGCATTGCCGTCTCGGACTTCAGAAGTGCCCGGATCACTGGCGCTGTTGCTTCTATGAGCGAGCCAGCTGTCTTCTCCTGCGCAAAAGCAGGTCATCAGAGCGGTAAGGGCTGACATGGATTTTGTTTTTTCTTGACCGATGTGGTGGGCGAGCCACTCGTCTCGGACGCTGTGTTTGAAGGCCGCTAGGGCTTCCGCGTCCAGACAGTCGACGATTTGGTTCTTTTTAACTAAGAACCTAGTCCAGAGCTTCCTGGCTGACTCTCCGGGCTGTTGAACTATATGGCTTAAGTTGTCGGCGTCTGGTGGCCGGACATATGTACCTTGGAAGTTGTCATGGAAGGCGTCTTCGAAATCCTCCCAGCTGCCAATAGAGTCTTCGGGCAGACTGTTTAACAAGTGCTGAGCTGGACCTTTGAGTTTTAATGGGAGGTATTTGATGGCATGAAGTTCATCTCCATGGGCCATGTGGATATGGAGAAGGAAATCCTTGATCCATACCATGGGATCATTTGTTCCATCATATGATTCGACATTCACGGGTTTAAACCCTTCCGGGAATTCATGCTCCATTACTTTGTCTGTGAAGCAAAGAGGGTGTGCGGTGCCTCTATGTTGGGCCACATTGCGACGTAGCTTCGATGGAGTCCGTCTGCGGTTTTCGGCCCGGGTGTGACTAGGCTTGTCACGTCCGAATAGATAGCCGTTGTCACGTGTCGGGGCACGTCCTCACAATCCATAGACCGATCTGGTATGTCCTGCTCTATTGTCCAGGTCCTGCCGAAGGTCATATGTGTGACCACGAGCTGTGTTGTCTCTGCCTTTACAGTGAGGAGGGGCGGGCTGGTGGTCGGCTTGAGTTGCCGCTTTGTCCCGACCGCGTGGTGGTCGGTTAGCTGCATTGTGCGGTGATGGTATGGGCTTCGGTGCCTCGTCATCGAACTGAGGTAGCAATTTGCGCTTTGGGTAAATTTTGACTGGCGCTTGAGGCCGTATTCTTCGGCTGCTAGGACATCAGTCCATCTATCGTTGACCAGATCTTGGTCAGCTTGAAGCTGCTGCTGTCGGGGTATGGGGTCCCGGCAAACCCTTAAGGTTCAAACACTGGGGTGCGCGCGAAGTCTTTCCCTTCAACCGATCTACGCTCTAGCTCGCTAGGATCTCGCGGACGAACTCGACGAACTCACAACACAGAAGGACACAGGGTCTATACTGGTTCGGGCCACCATTGTGGTGTAATACCCTACTCCAGTGTGGTGGTGGATTGCCTCTTGGGCTGATGATGAACAATACAAGGGAAGAACGGCCTCCTGAGGTTGAGGCGCTCTTGAGCTCGGTGAGCTTGTGTTTGTGGGGGTGGTCTCTCTCAAGCTAAGATGAGATCGTCCTCTCTCTTCCCTCTTTTCCACTATGGTGGCTAGTCCTATTTATAGAGGCCCTGGTCCTCTTCCCAAATATCGAGCGGGAAGGGAGCCAACAATGGCGGGCTAATTTGAAGGGGGACAGCTAGTACAAGCTATCCTGACAAAGGTAGTCTTCGCCTGCACAAAGTTTTGGTGGTGACGCTGTTCTGGGCTCCATGATGACCTTCGTCTTGCAGCCCATGGTCTTGGTCTTGTTGCACCGAAATGGCAACCTTTGCCTGAGGCCTCGGTACTCCGCGGCTACGCTTGCCCCCCTTGCACCAAAGAGGAAACAAGGACGCTGTGCGCGCTGGCGCCCGCCTGGTGTCGATTGTCACGGCTCACGTCACGAGAACCTCGTGAGGTTCGCCTCGCCTTGATATCTCCGCTCCTCGTGAGCTTGCCTAGCTAGGCCACTCCAGAGGAGGTCTTACGTCGTCCGTCTCGCGAGGCTTGGCCCCTCGCGAGGGTCTTGGGTGCTTTGTTGGTGAAGATGGGCCATACGGCCTACTAGCTCAGGCACGCCGTGGGCCGCAGGCAGGCAAGTCTGGGGACCCCCATTCCCAGAACGCCGACAGTAGCCCCCGGGCTCAAGGTGCGCGCGGACTTGGCTTCGTGGTGAAGCCAAGGGTCAAGCTCGAAGTGCCACGGGCCCCAAAGCCCGTGGCCTCGGTTGACGCGTGGTAGTTGATTGGACGTGGGCGTCTTGCTTACCCAAGGTGCTTCGGCGACTGCACGACTTGACAAGTCCCTGCGACATGCAAGGGAAACCATCATTACCTGTGATCGTGGGAGACGCCGGTTGGCCTTCTCTTGCTATAAATGGGGAGGGGGTGGAGCCCCCGTTGCCCATCTCTTCCTTGCTTGCTTCCTCCTCGCTCCACTGCTTGCTCCAATGGTGCCCATCAGAAGATTCTCCGTCGAGGAGAAGGGGAAAGCCCCCCGGGATGCCCCGAAGCCACTCCCGTCGAAGAAGAGGTCGATCCATCGCCGTGACGAGGCGACGTTGCAGGTGGTGGCGAGGCCTTTGTGCGAGCGGCCTCCGCCTGGGTACCCATTACCCTTGTACGCCCAAGCCGTAGGCTCAGGAGGACGAAGTGGCGAGCAGCGTCACCCACACCGCACCCGAGGCCGCCGCGCCTCGGCGACGCGGGACGCCCACGCGGCAGACTCCTCGCGCGAGCTGGTGCTGTGGACGCCGATGCCTCTGAACTCCTGGATCCGCTTCCCACGGTTCTTCTCCGATGTGATGCCGCCGAGGGGGCCTCTCGAGTTCTGGCTGTAGCATGCCGATTGTGGCGCTCCGGCGATCAGAGCGAAGATCGAAGCGCCCCCCTTGGCAAAATCTTCATGACTTGCGGCTGGGGAGAGATTGCACGGATCTGTCGCGCGAGGGGTGCCCTTGCGATCCACTTTGAGTACGACGGCGCCTCCATGCTTCTCTTCAAGGTCTTCAACGCCGAGGGCTGCCCTTGGAGTGGTGCTCTGGAGAAGAGCGCGAGGCTGATGCGCGCTCTGCCCGCGACTACTCCAGCAGCAGCAGCCCTTGGGAGTCCAGGAGTTCTCCTGAGCACTACGAGACTCCGGAGACGAGCGACGACAGCTATGCCCCCCGAGCTCTCGCCATGCCCGGAGCAAGGCTGCGGCATCCGGCCGCCGCCGCCGCTGATCTGGATGGTGCTGGCACCGGCCTCCCATGGCCCACTGTTGATGATGGCGTCCGCCACGGGAGGATGTAGATAGGACCCCCCTTAGCAGCAGCTTTTGTTTCCTGCGAAGGATCATGAATCACCCCACGGGGGCATGTAAGGATCTACAATGCCTTTGTACCTATTTTCCTTGTTATGAAGATTTGACGAACGCGTGTCCCGTTAAGGCTCGGCCTCCCCTTTCTTTCCTCGCGATAGCTTGTTGCTCTACGCTGACGGGTCCCGGTCCTAAGGCGGCTACAGCCACCGCTGGTATGCCAGGTCGTGATGCCATGGTCAAGGCCAGGAGGTGCACGGCCCGAGGTCCAGTAAGAGCCCCTGAGGCGCGATGCTCAGGAGGTCCCCCTTAGTGCCCAAGCGGCCATGGCAAGGAAAGAAAGGAAGATGACTTGGCCGCAACGGGGTTGCGGCATGGGGTGAGCGACTATTAGGCCCAAATGTTTTGCTGATCCGAGAGCGAAACTTATCTTGATGACTTCGCGGTGATTCCTGATGTTGCGCTAGGGCCGCGCGCCAACTCACGCGACATAGCCAGGCCGACCCGTGCGAATTTTCCTTCTCCCGAGCTCCCCTTAATGCTCTACGTCCTCAGGTCCCGGCCCTCGAGCGAGCTCAGCCGCCGCTGGTATGCCAGGTCGCAATGCCGTGGTCAAGGCTAGGGGGTGAGGGCTGGAGAGCCAGTAAGAGCTCCCGAGTCGCGATGCTCAGGAGCCCCACTTTTAACACGCAAATGAGTCGCGCGAGAGGAAAGGAGACTCGCGGTGCCGCCTGCTATCCTTCCCGCGGGCTTCCTAGGAACATGCATAAGAAGAAAAATGGTTTGCCGTTACTGCCACCTGCCTGCCGCTGGTTGGTCCGGATGAAGTGAAGGCATTGAGGGACTGGTGAGGTGACATGCACGACGTGTGCCGCGAGCCAGAGCTCGACCACTCAGATTTGTCGGTTGTGGCAGGGACGGACCCATGCACCAGCGCCGTGCCTGTGTCGGGGCCCCAAGGGAGGTGATGATTGAGCAGGTGATAGCAGTTGGTAGGTTAAGCATGAAGAGCAGTTCGCCTGAGATAGATGCAGGAAGGTACATGCCAATGGGTCTGGCCCGAGCGGCGTGGGGATGATGCAGCCCGAGGGGCGCCCCAGCGAGGTAAACTTAAAAACATAAGCAGAAGGGATACATGCCACAGGGACGGACCCACGTGGCCTGGGAATAGTGCAGCCCGAGGGGCGCTCCCAGCTTAAATGAACTTGGAAGATGTCACCTGAGTCTGTAGACGAAGTAGAGCTGGTGCAGCTGAAGCCACGCGTCGAAGGAATGACTCCTCATGAGCCACCGGGACCCTGAGCCTCGGGAGGCTCTGGGAGCTCAGGAGGTTCCCTGTATGCCGTCGCCATCTCCTCCAGAATGGCGTGGAACCTGGCCTCCTGAGCCGCCAGAACTTGCAGCGCATTGCGTTGATGGGCCGACACCACGCTCGGCAAGCCGAAGGGCATGCGAACGAAGCTGTGTGGTAGACCCTCACAGTGGCCCGCGCGTGATGGCCGGAAGTGTTCCTGAGATGCGGCCCTATTGAGCCCTGGGATGTCGATGCAGGCGCGCAGCTCAGCACCATCGCCTGGGTGGTGAGCCACACTCTGTGAACGGCTGTCACCACACATGGCTCTTGCGTCTTGTAGCTCCTAGGTGGCCTTGGTGATGAACTCCTGGGTGGTGGGTATTTCTTGCCCCATGTTCTCCTGAGGAACACGTGCTGTGAAGCACGCTTCCAAGTGGTGCCCAAGCGCCTCCCTCGTGAGATTGGCAAGGTCTGAGGCCCTCCAGAAGAGAGCCCCGAGCCTTGCCTGAGGAGGGCGCCGTGCGCGCTTTCCTATGTGGTGGAGGGAGGCACCCCTGGAGCGGGCGCCGACCCCACGAGGCTCCTGATGCGACGCCATCTTCTTGGGGTCCTGCATGGCGCGGTAGCTTCTTCTTGGGGATGGTCTCCGGAGGGCCTTCACTTCTGCTGTCAGGGTTGTCGATTGCCGCGGCTTGGAAGGCGTGCTCGAGGGAGCACACCGCATCCCTTTCTTCACATGGGACCGTGATGATCCCCCGCTTCCTGGCATCTTGAGAACGTTGTAGCCATGGTGAGTGACTGCCATGAACTTGGCCAGGGCTGGATACCTGAGGATGGCATTGTACGGCAGGCGGATGTGCACGATGTCGAAGTCGATGAGCTCGGTGCGGTAATTCTTGCGCTCCCCGAAGGTGACAGGCAGGCGGACTTGCCCTATTGGTGTGGTGGAACCATCAGTCACTCCTGAGAAAGGCTTGGTTGGCTGGAGCTGCTCATAGGGCACTTGGAGGCTATCGAATGTGTCGGCAGATAGGACGTTGAGCCCTATGCCACCGTCGATGAGAGTCTTGGTGGCTTGCACATTGCTCATGACTGGGGAGCACAACATAGGGAGTGTGCCAGCAGTGGCTGCGCACTTGAGCTGGTCGGCCGAGTTGAAGGTGATGGCGCATTGGGACCACCAGAGCGGGCGTGTGGCCTCGAGCTTGGGGAGCATCGTGTTTACTTCGCGAGCGAACTGTTTGAAGATGCGCTGAGAGGCTGGGGCCTGAGCGCCGCCCAAGATGCAAGCGACCGTGCACGGCTCCTGGAAGCCCCCAGCCCCCTCGTCCTGGTGGTGGTCGTCGTTCCTCCTTGGCAGCGGCAATGGGGGAAGACCAGCGTTGCCCTGGGGGCGATCCTCACGAGGCGGGCCCCTCCAGGCGCCCTCGCGAGGTTGGTCCTGCAAGCGGTCCTCACGAGGCTGGTCACACCACTCCTGGTGCACACCACGGTCGTCCCAGCGTCCGCCTCCACGTCCTCCTCCACGGCCGTAGCCCCGATCGTTGCGCTCGGGGCGTCGGCCGAAGCGTCCTTCCCGAATGGCTCTGAGCTCTTGACAGTCGCTGGTGTTGTGGGTGTTCAGGTTGTGGAAGGCGCAGAATGGGCGGCCGTTCTTGGATGAGTCAGGCTGATCTCTGCCTCGCTTGGTGTCGGGCTTTGCTGCGAGCACTACTGCCTCTTTACACTTCACGTCCTTGGCCTTGGCTTTCTTTTCCTCCACTCCTGCAGCTGGCAGCTCGAGGAGAGAGGCGCCCCTCCTCAGCTCTTGCGCACCTGGTCGCCAGGTTGAGCAGCTCCTGAGATGTGCAAAGCTCCTCATGGATAGCCAACTCTTCCTTCATCTTGACGCCGCGGACGCTGTCGGAAAACGCGAAGATGATGGCCTCGTCCGTGACCTTGGGGATCTTGAGGCGGGTGCTGTTGAAGCGCTGGATGTACTTATGGAGGGTCTCTCCTGGCTGTTGCTTGATGCGGCGTAGGTCGCCCGCGACCGATGAGCGGTCACGAGTGCCCTGGAAGTTGGCGACGAAGCGGTTGCACATCTCGTCCCAGGAGGAGATCGAGCCGTGCTGCAGGTTCAGGAGACAGGAGCGGGCCCCATCCTTGAGAGCCATGGGAAACCAGTTCGCCATGACTTTTTCATCGCCGTTGGCCGCTTCGATGCTCAACTCATAGAGCTGCAGGAACTCCGCGGGGTCGGCGGTGCAGTCGTACCGAGGAGGCAGAGCTAGCTTGATCTTGCCTGGCCAGGCAACGCTGCGCAGCTCAGGGGTGAAGGCGCGGCAACCTGCCGTGGTTGCCTGGGCCCGCTTCAGGGGTGGAGCTTGGTCTTGGCGAGGTCCGCGCTGTGCCACTGCAGGTAGCGCGTGGTCTTGACGAGGTGGCGCGGGGAGCGCTGGTGCAGCTTCTCGCGGCCGCGGGATTTCTTGGCAGCTCCTTCCCTCACGCGCGGGCGCCGGGCGCGGTGGATCACGCCGCGGAGGCGCGTGCCTTGGAGCCAAGGCACCGTTCTTGGGGTCGAGGCGGTGGAGGCACACCGCGAGCCCCGTCGCCCGTGGCCTGCTGAGGGGGAGGCAGAGAGTGGGACGGCGCCAGAGAGCCCCCCGTGGCATGGACGAGCTCAGCGACGCGGTCGAGCCACTCCTCATAGACGTCATCCACGGGGCGGTAATGCAGGAGCTCGTTCACCGCAATGAGCGCGGCCCGTGCCTCCATGGGAGCGTGGTGCGCGTGAGACGAAGAGCCAGTAGGAGTGAGTGATGGAGTAGCGGTGCGGCCGTCTTGCCGCATCGAAGGATGTTGCAAGGATGCCTGCTGCTTGTTTCCCACCGGGCCGGTGGCAGCGTTGGCGGCGGGGGACGGAGAACGATGAGGTGGCCCACCGCCAGGAGCCGTCTGAGCGACGCGGGCGGCGAGGGCGGCCCGACGCTCAGCTCGAGCACGGCAAGCGTCCGACATGGAGACGACGGAGCAATGGAGCGACAAACTGATGGAAGGGAAGCTACGACGCACCCCTACCTAGCACGCCAAATGTCGAGGTATGGGGTCCCGGCAAACCCTTACGGTTCGAACACTGGGGTGCGCGCGAAGTCTTTCCCTTCAACCGATCTACGCTCTAGCTCGCTAGGATCTCGCGGATGAACTCGACGAACTCACAACACAGAAGGACACAGGGTTTATACCGGTTTGGGCCACCGTTTTGGTGTAATACCCTACTCCAGTGTGGTGGTGGATTGCCTCTTGGGCTGATGATGAACAATACAAGGGAAGAACGACCTCCTGAGGTTGCGGCGCTCTTGAGCTCGGTGAGCTTGTGTGTGTGTGTGTGGGGGGGGTGGTCTCTCTCAAGCTAAGATGAGATTGCCCTCTCTCTTCCCTCTTTTCCATTGTGGTGGCTAGTCCTATTTATAGAGGCCCTGGTCCTCTTCCCAAATATCGAGCGGGAAGGGAGCCAACAATGGCGGGCTAATTTGAAGGGGGACAGCTAGTACAAGCTATCCTGACAAATGTAGTCTTCGCCTGCACAAAGTTCTGGTGGTGACGCTATTCTGGGCTCCACAATGACCTCCGTCTTGCAGTCCATGGTCTTGGTCTTGTTGCATCGAAATGGCAACCTTTTCCTGAGGCCGCGGTACTCCGCGGCTGCGCTTGCCCCCCTTGCACCAAAGAGGAAACAAGGATGCTATGCGCGTTGGCGCCCGCCTCGTGTCGATCGTCACGGCTCATGTCACGAGAACCTCGTGAGGTTCGCCTCGCCTTGATATCTCCGCTCCTCGTGAGCCTGCCTAGCTAGGCCACTCCAGAGGAGGTCTTGCATCGTCCGCCTCGCGAGGCTTGGCCCCTCGCGAGGGTCTTGGGTGCTTTGTTGGTGAAGATGGGCCGTACGGCCTGCTGGCTCAGCCACGCCGCGGGCCGCAGGCAGGCAAGTCTGGGGACCCCCCTTCCCAGAACACTGACAGCTGCGGCTTCTTTTTCAGGCTCCTTGCAGTGGCTATGTCTGGCGCTTGAAGTGGTCCTGCTCAAGAGGTTCCTCAGGCACGATGAAATCCTCAGTGCCGAGGCTCGCCTCATCCTCATAGAGTGGAAGATAATTACTGTCCTCCGAGTCTTTGTGCGTGGCCTGTTTACCAGGGCTGTCCTACCCGTCTCCCCGTTCATCTTGTTCGGTAGCTGCGTGAATGGGGTCTTCGTTGTCTTCGACACCTTCCGGAGTGTTATATTCTCCTGTGCCAGTGTTGCTGTCTTTGCTGCGGCGTGACTTAAAGCGGCGCCGCTGATGCCGGCACTTTGATTGTATCTCAGGAGGTTTATCCTCAACTGGATCTTTTTTGTCATCGCCGCTGTTCTCCTTTGGTGCATCCACCATGTATACATCATACGAGGAAGTGGCCGTCCAACGTCTAGTGAATGGCGGGTTCTGGCCCTCCTCTTCTCCGACATCATCGTCCATAGCATCGATGTCATCGGAGCCATAATCGAGCATGTCAGTTAAGTCTTCGACAATGGACATAAAGTGGGCGGTGGGTGGGAAGTGAAATTTTCAATCATCAGCCTCCGGTTCGAGCCGGACACAATTCGTCTATGAGCCTCCTACTAAAGATAGTGCTCTTAACGAGTTTAGCACGTCACCCAGAGGCGACTGCCGGAAGATGTCCGCGGCACTGAATTCGGCAATCAATGACCGATCATGCTCGACATGCGCGGATGCACATAGTTCTGAACTTATAACCGGAAACGAGTCCGTAGCTCCGGTGACACAGATGTTACTTGAAGTTAAGTCTGTGTGCGGCTCCAACGCCGTGGAGTCTGCGGCTTCTGTGGTGGGGTTGAGCTTCCTGTCCTTGGATGGAGCGACCTGCTCCGGATCTAAGGGCAGAGTGGTTTCAGGTGCAATTTCCTAGGTATGGCCCGATGACAAGTCTAAGTCATGTTCATCGTGGTGGCTGGGTGTAACGGCCCGAGTTCGATGCGCCAGGTGTCTTCCAGTTTTTCGCTGTCGTTGCCATGTATTTTGCTTGCATGTTGCATCAGGCCATCTCATCATGTGCATTGCATCATCATGTTTTTAAAACTTGCATCCGTCCCGGTCTCCTCGTTCTTTCCGTTGTCAGTTCTGAGCCCAGACACACTTGCACGCGCCCGCGGCACGCCCGCAATATTATTTTATAAGTGGCCGGAGAATGTTTTCGGAATGGGATGAGAGTTGGCGTGCGGTCTTGTTATGTTGAACTTAGGCCGCCTGCCAAGTTTCATCGCATTAGGAGCTTGTTTGATAGCCCAACCGTTAAACTTATAGCGGCAGTATAACCGGTCTTTTCGTCGGACGTTTTTCATCTCCGAAAACTGCTGCCGGGTCTCTCTCTCTCTCTCCTCTCCTCTCCCGCAACGCTCGGCCTTCTACACAGTCACAACCAGCCCACCTAGGACTACCTATCCCCCTTGCCTCCATGGCCTTTTGTTAGACCCCCTCTCCGCATAGTTCTCAGACCCCCTCGCACATCCAAAAACTTCCCTGAACCCGACCGAGCACTCGCGACCGTTGAGCCCGGATCGTCACCCAACATCCCTAAAACGTCTTCGTTTATTTGTTGGACTCGCCCACCCTAATTACCTAGAGCGTATGATCTAAATCGGAGGGTCATTATAGCCCCTTCCTAAATTTCTTTTGCTATATAAGAGACCAACCCTAAAAATTAGGGAGATGTCCCATCCTCCCAGCTGTCGCCACTCCAAATCCACCTCGGGATCCTTCCTCCAACCAGCACCCGCAGCCACCTCCTTCAATTTGCGCCGCCGCCCAACGTCTTTCGCCAACGAGCGCCCCAAACTCCAAGGCCCCCACGATCCTATCGGCGCCTCCCCTGGATCCCCTCTTTCTGCCATCGCCCCGTGGCCCATGCTCGTGCTCGTTTTCCACACACGGACGGGAGAGGAGCTCCCGATCCTGGTGGCCAAGGCGACCTCGTCGCCGTTGCTTGAGCCTTCTCCGGCAGCCATCATCGGGGACCACCTCCAGCAGGACCTCCTCCAACACGCCCCAGCTCCTCCCGAGACCATCCGCCGCCTCGCACGCCTCTGCCTTCGTGTAACACCCCGGATGTAACCTACCTTATTTGTACTCAAACTCTTGCCGTTTCCGGCACTAAGTTATTTTATTTCCTCGTTGTCGGGTTTTTGTCTCCATGTGTTTTGTCTTTGTCATGCATCTCATATCATGTCATCATGTGCATTGCATTTGCATACGTGTTCATCTCATGCATTCGAGCATTTTCCCCGTTGTCCATTTTGCATTCCGGCGCTTCGTTCTCCTCCGGCCGCCTCTCCTTCGATCTCCGGCAACGATGAACCATTGTTCCGGCAACCTCAGTTTCCATGCACGATCTGGATCCAGATCTGGATCGTGAGGTTGACCTAATTTTGCCCGAAACCATAATTTTTTTGCATACTTTGACATGCCATAACTTTCTCATCGTGGCTCCGATTCGTGCGTGTAGCATATCAAAATGTTCGTCTCGATGAGTACATCTGTTCATCTCATTGCATCATTTTCATTTGAGCTCATCTTGATGCCTGAAATGCTGTTGGAAGAGGGCTATGTGAGGATAGTTTCAGATCTGTTTTAGCAAATGCCCTTTTGTCATTTTTGCCATGATTAATGTGTTCATGCTATGATCCTGAGCTCTACATGTGTTTTGATGTATGCCATGCCATCTTAATAGGGGTGTATGCCATGTATTTTTGTGATCCTTGTGGTGACTAGCAGAAGCATGCAAAGTAGCTTACTCAATGATGCTGATTTCAGGGCCTTAGGATTTCACTAAGTCCTTGTCCTGTTATTGTTTTTATGCCATATGTTCATGTTGTTTCCTAGTGATCCGTGCATCCTTTGAGCATGATCAGTAAGGATGTTTTGTAGATAATGTTGTGCTCTGTCCATCCATGTCTTTGTTTGAAATTATGGAGCACCCTAGCTTGAGTCAATCGAGCTCTACTTTTGCTATAAAATGTTCCTGGCAGATTGTTAACATGTTTAGCACTTTTGCCAAGCTTGTTGTTGTTGATCCATGCATTTTATGTTGTTGTTCTTGCCATGTCTAGCTTCTATGCCATGTCTACTTGCTGGGTGTATGCTTAGTTTGTCATGCAATGCCTCATGGTGAGTGCATCGAGCTCGTAAACATGCCTACTCGTTATCTGTTTTGCCATGCTTCAGTTTTTCACTAAGTCCGAATCTGTTTTTGTTTTTGCTATGTCCACATGCTTGTAATTGTATTTTCTGATCCCTTTTGGCTCATGGTCACTAAGGGACTTTTGTTATATGCTTTGAGTAGCTTCATGCCATGCCTTGCTTTGCCATGATATGTTTCTGTAGCATGTAGTTATCGTGCTCTAAACATTGCTTCCCGATGATAAATTCCTGACATGGTGTTAATTTCACCAAGTCTGAAACCTGTTATCTTTTGCATTTTTGCCATGCTTGTTTGAGCTTTCTATTGAGTGAATTAGCCGTAGCTCAGTGTTCATCTTTTGACAAGCATCATGAGTGGATCCCTGCCATGTATTTTTTTGCCATGTTGGAGTGTTGTAGCATGTTGTTCTTGATGCTTTTAGAAGGCTACTTGCTGTTAATCGCAGACCGGTGCCATCTTTGTTTTGCTTGCCATTTCCAAACCGTGCATCCGATTCCGGTGATATTTATATCGATTTTGACCGAAATCAACTCATCTTTCCAGTGGCATTCTTGGATTTAGAAGTTGAGGCCAGGTTCAATCATTCCTTTCCAAATCATGCATATGCATCACATATCGCATCCCGCATATCATACCGTGTCTGCATGATGTTGCTTGAGCATTGCACGTGGTTGATTGTGTTCCTTTTTGTTTGTTGTTCTTGCTTGGGTAGAACCGGGAGACGAGTATGTGAACGAGGAGCCCGTTGAGTACGCTTACGAGGATCAAGGCAACATTGAGAACTTTGCAGGCAAGATGACCATACCCTCGAAATCACTTCTATCTTTGCTTGCTAGATGCTCGCTCTTTTGCTATGCCTATGCTACAATACCTACCACTTGCTTATCATGCCTCCCATATTGCCATGACAAACCTCTAACCCACCATGTCCTAGCAAACCATTGTTTGGCTATGTTACCGCTTTGCTCAGCCCCTCTTATAGCGTTGCTAGTTGCAAGTGAAGATTTGGAGTTCGTTCCTTGTTGGCACATGTTTCTTGTTGGGATGTCACCATATTATCTTGTTTATCTTAATGCACCTATATACTTGGTAAAGGGTGGAAGGCTCGGCCTTATGCCTAGTGTTTTGTTCCACTCTTGCCGCCCTAGTTTCCATCATATCGGTGTTATGTTCATGGATTTTGCGTTCCTTACACGGTTGGGTTATAATGGGAACCCCTTGACAGTTCGCCTTGAATAAAACTCCTCCAGCAATACCCAACATTGGTTTTACCATTCGCCACCTAGCCACTTTTTCCCTTGGGTTTCCGGTGCCCGAGGGTCATCTTTATTAAACCCCCCGGGCCAGTGCTCCTCTAAGAGTTGGTCCAAACTAGAGCCCTGTGCAGCGCCCCCTCGGGGAAACTCGAGGTTTGGTTTTAGCTGTATGGAGCGCTCATCTGAGTGTGCCCTCAGAACGAGATATGTGCAGCTCCTATCAAGATTTGTCGGCACATTGGGGCGTTGTTGCTGGACTTGTTTTACCATTGTCGAGGATGTCTTGTAACCGGGATGCCGAGTCTGATCGGATTGTCTTGGGAGAAGGAATATCCTTCGTTGACCGTGAGAGCTTGTGATGGGCTAAGTTGGGACTCCCCTGCAGGGATTTGAACTTTCGAAAGTCGTGCCTGCAGTTATGGGCAGATGGGAATTTCTTAATGTTCGGTTGTAGAAAACCTGAAACTTAACTTATTTAAAATGCATCAACCGCGTGTGTAACCGTGATGGTATCTTCTCGGCGGAGTCCGGGAAGTGAACATGGTGTTGGAGTAGTGCTTGACATAGGTTGTTCTAGGATCACTTCTTGATCATAGTTCTTCGACCGTGCTTTTGCCTTCTCTTCTCGCTCTCTTTTGGGTATGTTAGCCACCATATATGCTAGTCACTTGCTGCAGCTCCACATCATACCTTTACCTTACCTATAAGCTTAAATAGTCTTGATCGCGAGGGTGTGAGATTCTGAGTCCCCTGACCCACAGATTACTTCCAAAACCAGATGCAGGGACCGATGATACCGCTCTAGGTGATATGACCGAGCTCAAGTGGGAGTTCGATGAAGACTCTCGTCGTTACTACGTGTCTTTCCCAGATGATCAGTAGTGGTGCCCAGTTGGGGCGATCGGGAACTATGTTGCATTTGGGGTTTATCTTCATTTTAGTTTCGTAGTCGGACCTTGAGTGTATTTGGATGAATGTAATGTTATTTATGTATTTGTGTGATGTGGCGAGTGTAAGCCAACTATGTTACTCTTATTCCCTTATTGTATTACATGGGTTGTTGTGAAGATTACCTCACTTTGCGACATTGCTTTCAATGCGGTTATGCCTCTAAGTCGTGCTTCGACACGTGGGAGATATAGCCGCATCGAGGGCATTACAAGTTGGTAATCAGAGCCTTCCCCGACCTTAGGAGCCCCCTGCTTGATCGAATCGTTGGCGTTGTTGAGTCTAGAAAAATGTTTTGAGTCATTTAGGATTATATATATCGGAGAGTAGGACTTCTTTTTACTCCTCAGTCCCTTCGTCGCTCTGGTGAGGCATCCTGACATAGAGTTTTGACTCTTCTCTTCTCAAATTTCACTAAAGAAAAATTTAGGATCACGCGGGTATCTTGGAATCGTTTCGATGGTTTTGTGACGAGAACATTGTTCTTGGTGCCTCCTGGCATTTAGGGGTTGTGGCAGTGTCCTGGGGAGTTGAGCTCCGAGGTGTTGTCGTCACAATTTTATCGTTGAGATTCTGGAATACCTGAGTTTTGCCGACATCGAAAATCTCTTTTATGCAATTTTTGGTGAGATAACCTCGATGCCACCCAGTATTGGGGCGGGAGTTCGGGAGTATTTCCATAACTTTTATAACGGATGCTTTTCGAAGGTTGAGGTAAATGATTTCCGAAGTTTTCTTGGTTATGTGTTGAAGGATGGATACAGCTGGATGTAGGATTTGCTAGCTTTGGGTGAGATATTGTGCTTTCCCTGTATCCCCAACACCTGATTGCATAACCGGAAAGCGTCAGGAGTTTCATAGGTGGGAATTCATGTATCTCTAGTTCTTCTTCCGCGGATATTTGGTTTGGGATTGGGTAATACTCACCAAGTATTTGTTCTTGTCCGTACCTTGTTGTTTTATTCTTCTACCTCTATCTAAGTGGCTTCTCAATTTATGGAAATGTGACCATTTCAATTGGAATTCATTCATTCATTTTGTTCGGATGTTAAGACTATATGTTGCAATTTTGATCCATTTGATTCAGCTTGAATTTATGTCTGTCAAGATGCTAACGGATGTCACCCTCTTCAGGATGGCTCCTGCTAAGGGTCAGAATCAGAATCATGATCCGCCACCACCACCTCCACCTCCGGAGGCATGGCAAGCTGTGATGGCCGCTACCAATGCAAACACGCAGCTGATCATGCAAATTATGCAAGAGCGCAACCAAGGGAATCATGGCCATGGCAACAATCAGAATCAGTTTGCTACACTCAACCAGTTCCTCGCTAACCAGCCAAAGACCTTCAGCAACTGTGTCGAGGCCTCAGATGCTGATGATTGGCTCGTGGATATATGCAAGCATTTTGAGTGCAGCAACGTCTGGCCTAAGGACTTGGTCAAGTTTGCCTCCTTCCAACTCAAAGACCAAGCTGCAGAATGGTTTCAGCAATACAAAGATTCCAGAGGAGGCCGTGTGATTACCTGGGATGAATTCCGTCAAGACTTCAAAGCTCATCACATTCCTCAAAGTGTTGTTGAAAGCAAGCGTGAGGAATTCCACAACCTGAAGCAAGGCAGCTTGTCTGTTTACCAGTATAACATTCTGTTCCAGAGGCTCCTGAATTGATAAGAGCATGATTTATCAATTCAGGGGTGGCCTCAGAGAAGATCACCAACTAGCTCTCGTCCTTTTTGAGCCGAAGAAGTACGATGAAGTCTACAATATGGCAATGAAGCAAGAGACTGCTCAACTCAAGTGCGATGCTTCCAAGAACAAGGAGGATCATGCCAAGCACTTGCGTTTCGTGCTGGATAAACTCATAGAACATCAGTTCTATGCGAAGTTTTCAAAGTGTGAGTTTTGGCTCGATGAGGTTCTCTACCTTGGGCATATCATTTCTGCCAAGGGCATAGCGGTGAATCCTGAGAAGGTGTCTGCAATTGTGAACTGGGAACCGTCTGCAATTGTGAATTGGGAACCGCCTCAAAACATGAAGCAACTCCGCAGCTTCCTTGGTCTCGCAAGCTATTGTCGAAGGTTCGTTGAGAACTTCTCTAAGATCGCGAAGCCTCTTTCCAACCTTCTCCAGAAGCACGTGAAGTACGTCTGGTCTCCTGAATGTGACATCGCTTTCAACACCCTGAAAGAGAAGTTAGTCACTGCTCTAGTTCTGACTCCTCCTGATGAATCCAAACCGTTTGAGGTCTTCTGTGATGCTTCTCTTCAAGGTCTTGGTGCAGTGTTGATGCAAGAGAAGAAAGTTGTGGCCTATACCTCTTGCCAGTTGAAGCCCAATGAAAAGAACTACCCCACTCATGACCTTGAGTTGGCGGCAGTTGTCCATGCTCTTTTAACTTGGAGACATCTCTTATTGGGAAGAAAAGTGGACATCTTCACTGATCATAAGAGTCTCAAGTACATCTTCACTCAGCCTAATCTCAACCTCAGGCAGACTTGTTGGGTCGAAATGATTCAAGAGTATAATCCGAGTATCGAATATACTCTAGGCAAGGCCAATGTAATTGTTGACGCATTGAGCAGGAAGGCTTACTACAATAGTCTGATTATCAAGCCTTACCAACCCGAGCTTTTTGAAGCTTTCCGCAAACTCAACCTTCAAGTTGTTCCTCAAGGATTTCTGGCAAACCTCCAAGTCTCTCCTACTTTCGAAGATCAGATTCACGAGGCTCAACTTCTTGATGCTATGGTGAAGAAGGTGAAGATTGGGATTGCCAAGAGTCAACCTACGTACAAGTGCTACCGCCTTGATGACAAGGATACTCTATTCTTCGGGGATCGCATTGTTGTGCCTAATGGTGACCTTCGTAAAGTCATTATGAACGAGTGTGATGCCCCCGATTCAATCGTACCCTAATCATGCATGCAAATGTGTACGACCAAGATCAGGAACTCACGGGAAGATATCACAACACAACTCTAGACACAAATTAAAATAATACAAGCTTTATATTACAAGCCAGGGGCCTCGAAGGCTCGAATACAAATGCTCGAAGGCACAAGAGTCAGCGGAAGCAACAATATCTGAGTACAGACATAAGTTAAACAAGTTTGCCTTAAGAAGGCTAGTACAATCTGAGATACATATCAAAAGAGGCGTAGGCCTCCTGCCTGGGATCCTCCTAAACTACTCCTGGTCGTCGTTAGCGGGCTACACGTAGTAGTAGGCACCTCCCGAGTAGTAGTAGTCGTCGTCGACGGTGGCGTCTGGCTCCTGGGCTCCAATGTCTGGTCGCAACAATCGAGTATAGAAAGGGGGAAAGGGGGAAGCAAAGCAACAGTGAGTACTCATCCAAAGTACTCGCAAGCAAGGAGCTACACTACATATGTATGCATTGGTATCAAATGGAATAAGGGTGTCATATGTGGACTGAACTGCAGAAAGCCGGAATAAGAGGGGGATAGCTAGTCCAATCAAAGACTACGCTTCTGGTAACCTCCATCTTGCAGCAGGAGAAGAGAGTAGATGGTAAGTTCACCAAGTAGCATCGTGTAGCATAATCCTAACTGATGATCCTCCCCTTGTCGCCCTGTGAGAGAGCGATCACCGGTTGTATCTGGCACTTGGAAGGGTGTGTTTTATTAAGTATCCTGTTCTAGTTGTCATAAGGTCAAGGTACAACTCCAAGTCGTCCTGTTACCGAAGATCACAGCTATTCGAATAGATTAACTTCCCTGCTGGGGTGCACCACATTTCCCAACACGCTCGATCCCCTTTGTCCGGACACACTTTTCTGGGTCATGCCCGGCCTCGGAAGATCAACACGTCGCAGCCCTACCTAGGCACAAAAGAGAGGTCAGCACGCCGGTCTAAATCCTATGGCGCAGGGGTCTGGGCCCATCGCCCATTGCACACCTGCATGTTGCATACGCGGCCGGTGAGCTGACCTAGCAACCTCCATTACAAAGGAAGTTGCGTTACGCGGTCCAACCCGGCGCGTGCCGCTCAGTCGCTGACGTCACGAAGGCTTCGGCTGATACCACGACGTCGAGTGCCCATAACTGTCCCCGCGTAGATGGTTAGTGCGTATAGGCCAGTAGCCAGACATAGATCAAATACCAAGATCTCGTTAAGCGTGTTAAGTATTCGCGAACGCCGACCAGGGCCAGGCCCACCTCTCTCCTAGGTGGTCTCAACCTGCCCTGTCGCTTCGCCTCAAAGTAACAGTCGGGGGCCGTCGGGAACTCAGGCCCACCACTACCTGGATGGAGCCACCTGCCCCTTCAGCCCCCATCTCCAAACAGTATCACTAGTAATGTAACAGTGTAAAGTATATAATATATGCCCGTGATCACCTCCCGAAGTGATCATGGCCCAGTAGTATAGCATGGCAGACGGACAAGAGTGTAGGGCCACTGATGGAACACTAGCATCCTATACTAAGCATTTAGGATTGCAGGTAAAGGTAACAACAGTAGTAGCTAGGACAGGCTATGCATCAGGATAGGATAACAGAAAGCAGTAACATGCTACACTACTCTAATGCAAGCAGTAGAGAGAAGAATAGGCGATATCTAGTGATCAAAGGGGGGGGGGGCTTGCCTGGTTGCTCTGGCAAGAGAGAGGGGTCGTCAACACCGTAGTCGACAAGAGGGGTACCGACAGCGGTCTCGGGGTCTACCGGAAAAAGTAACGGATGGGAACACAATAAATAACAGTGCAATCAAAGAATCACAAGGCATAACATGACAATACGCGGTGCTAGGGGTGCCCTAATGCGGTATGAGGTGGTACCGGCGAAGGGGGGAAACATCCGGGAAAATATCCCCGGTGTTTCGCTTTTTTGGACAGATGAATTGGAGGGGGAAGTTATGTGTTCACTATGCTAGGGATGCGTGGCGGACGAACAGGCTGCATATCCGGATTCGTCTCGTCGTTCTGAGCAACTTTCATGTACAAAGTTTTTCCATCCGAGCTACGGTTTATTTTATATTAATTTTTAAAGTTTTAATTCATTTTCTAGAATTACTGAAATTATGAATTACTGAAATTATGCTAAGTCCTCAGTTTTAAATATCATTTAGCTGTTTTCCAGAGGCTATAACTAGTCTTCTATTCATCCTATGAATTGGTGCCTTATACCAATATTGATCACTTTCATGTGGTCTACAAGATGGTAACAGTTGCATCATTGTTAGATCCTTCTATCATGTTTATTTTCTGCTCCAAAGTTGCTATAG
This sequence comes from Triticum dicoccoides, assembly GCF_002162155.2. Lineage (NCBI taxonomy): Eukaryota > Viridiplantae > Streptophyta > Magnoliopsida > Poales > Poaceae > Triticum > Triticum dicoccoides. The sequence continues at coordinate 314,249,667 of NC_041384.1, forward strand.
CAGCATATCTGTTTTTAGTTCTGCCAGTTAACAGAACATAGACTTTTGTCATTTTCATAGGAATTAATCCATGCAACTTTTGGATTTGGTCCAATGGAAAGAACTGAACCTTGTCAAGTGTACTACCTGCACATATTTATTTTAGCTATGTTGAGCTTTGTTTAGATCCTATTTTGAGGTTGTTCAGGGGCCTAACCAATGTAATTTTAGAAAAGCTAGCCTCAGCTACAGTAAAAGCAGCATCAGTAGATAGAGCAGAACAACGGTTCAACTAGCAGGAGCAGCAGCGGCAAGAAGAAGTAGTGCAGAAGCAGCAGCAGCGACCCGGGGCAGCACGAGCGAGCCCGGAGGCACGGACGGGCATGGGCGATGCACGCGGGGATACACGGGGGCGTGGCCGGACGCGGGGCTTGGCGCGGGCAGGGTGCCCGCAGCTGCGGGCGGCAACGACGTAGGTGGGCGGCGTGAGCGGTGGCAGCAGAAGCAGCAGTAGGCAGTGGCAAAAGCAAGAGCAGCGGCAGCGGCAATAGCTACGAGCAGAGTAGCAGCAAAGCAGTGGCTAAGCCAAGGCATAGGTGCAGCACAGCTCGCACACACGTACGCGTATGCGGGGTCTCATACGAGCTCGGTGACGGCGGTTTCGGCGACTAATCAATAACAGGGAGTGGTGTTTCGGAAGAGTGGCTCACTGAGATGCTCGATGACGAGCTTGGGAGGTCGGGGTTGGACCGGAGCCGCAGCAAATGATGTCAGATGCCAGCGACGTACGCAACGAAGTTGTGCTCCACGCCGAGTGTACAGCGCGGCTCGACTTGATTCAACGGTCGTAGACGAAGGAGAGGAGGATGGGGAGGCTCCTGGTGATCTTCTCATGGCGCGGGGAGGGCAGTGACCGCGGGATCGACGAGGATGCAGTGACGGCAGCTCGGCAGTGCCTTGCGGGGAAGAAAGCGGTGCAGGGAGTAAGAACAGAGAGGGCTAGGGTTGTCCCTGGGGTTCGGGGTGATATTAACCTAGCACCAGACCGCGGGATGCACGCCACGTGAGGCATCTCGTCCGTGGGCGGCCATGGCGCCCCTGCCTCCTGCCTTGTCGGGAGGTGGAAGAAAAGGCCGACCAGGTGGGCTGGGCCTGGTACAGTTAAGTGGTTGGCTACACACTGTAGCACTAGGCTTTAGGTGCATAGTATGTGCTTTTCTCTTTAATCTATCTGTAATTGAAAAAGCTATTGCTTTGCAATTAATTTGGACACCATTTCATTTTTGTTAGATGTGATATTTACCACAAAAATACTTGCCTACGTTCTAGTCTGGCATAAAAATTTTGGGGCCAAAACGAGCTGTTCAAATTTAGTTTTAAATTTATGTGCGTATATTTAATGCTACAAGCCCTATTTTAAATAGGTTAAGGGCATTTTAAAAATTCAAAAGATGTTGGTTTCTACATGAAAATTACTTAGTGAATACTTGCAACATCTCAAACATTTTAGTTTTTTTTCAGTTTGAAGAAATTTTTATTTGGCTTTATTTTAAATTTTAAAATGGCTTTGATTTTTATCAAGTGGCAATTTGGCTTAGTTAAACATGATGACATGGCACCATTAGGGTGAGGTCATTGTAGCATGACACTGGGGGTGTTACAAATCTCCTCCACTACAAGAAATCTCGTCCCGAGATTTAAGAGGTGCGTAAGGGGGGAAAATCTGGTTACGAAATTCTATCGAGTCTTCTCGGTCTTGGTTGCTCTTCTTGAAGAGGTCGATCCATTACTTGAGGTCTTCAGTCCTCTGCTTCAGTTCATCATGATGAAGTCGACATCCTTCCTCTGAGAATTCCATCGTACTTACGAAGAATAAAGGGTGGGTATTCCGGGGAAATGAACCTCTGCAAGGTTGACTATCTGGTCGATAATATCGGGGAAGGTGGCAGAAAGTAACTCTCGAATTGAAACTTAAGAAAATATCGAGAGCAAAGTACAGAGGTATCATGGGAAGTTTTGAGTGGGCAGGCAATCGTTCGATGCCTGTTATAGGGCGTGAAAGGTGTTCATAGCAACTGGAATAAGTATTATGTCTGATACCAGAATAGATCACTAGGCAGGTGGTCCGTGAATCATATACGAAGTCAAGCGCGAGGAATAACTTGGACAACAGGGTGTACAGGAGAGTCAGGTTTCGATCCTGTGGAACTGTGGTTATGGGCACACCATGTTGGTTAAAAGTAGAAAGGGCGGTGATATCTTGCACAGTCATGAAAACAAGGCATGCCAGAGGATATCCTATCAGTTATGTTGGCACAACATCAGTACCAAGGGCGAGGGACGAAGAGAACCATTCTCCTGCTCGTTGAACGAGGCGGACCATTAGGCAAAGTTCTCATCCATCGGTGGATACCGGAATGTCACCAATCAATAGTAACAGGTTCTTACTGACAGAGTTGTACACCGAGGTGCTTACAAAAGCAGTGACTTATTACTGCTTAGATCATATAAACCTCAAGAAGGTTAAACAAAACAATGGAAAGGAAAATGTGATTATCAGATTAAACAGAAGAATGGAAAGGAAAATGTGCATAAACATATATTTCAAGGGTATATCCTTCCCAAGGAGAAGCAGAGCATGATATCCATGACCGGATATAATGTAGAAAACTCTTTAGGTAAGGTGAGAGAAATTTCATGATATTAACCATACAATGGTGTTTGGGTAATTGAGTAGGAAACATTTAGCATTGGGCTTCAAATGTTCTTGTTGAAAATCGGAGTACCACAGACAAGCTTCGAGATATCATTGACATGGTCACTGGGTAAAGATCAGACCTTGGATACACAAGGGATCCATCCGGAACAACTCATAGAGTAAGTCTTACAAATTACTCATGGAAGAATGACTAACCTTGCTAGAAAGGAAACTATAACAATAGGCCCTCCAGGCAGGTGTGTTAGGATGACATCACCTTATTGGGTTAAAGACCAATGTTATAACTCTTGGAAATATGTTCCAACCATCATATATGACCGAGATTCAGATCTGATTGGTGTCAGGATACCTCAGACTCATGATCCCTGAGAAGAAGAGGTGCAACAAAATAGACGAGATGACATTATAAGATTCTTGGGAAATGAACTATGGAAGCGAGTCCCGAAACAAGAGTTCATCATTAAACCAAAGATAGGATGAGGAGGTGGCTGATGAACTTAGCGACAATTCATTGAGATTTCCAAAAGATGGATCTCCACAATTAGGTGAACAAGGAGATAACATTTGTTAGATCAAATGATATAATGAGGTATGCTCGAGGAAAACATACACAGTTAAACATTTGTTGAAAGATGCACCCGAAATATGGGTTAGGTAGCATGATCAATGTTAGAATGGTGATTCGATAACCATTGGTCTAAGAATGAAATATCGACCATTTACTTCAAAGCAATAGGGTTGCTAGAGGTTTTGAATTTTAAACCTCATAATCCATTTGTTGGTATTCCAGTTAGAAACAACCCGGGGACCAAGGAATGAACGGAGATGGCAAGAAGTATCACTTGTAGCAAGAATTCTTAAGAGGTGGTGAAATTATCATGACTTTCTTGACATTAAAGATGGTAATTCTCCAAGGTAAAGAAGAACAAAAGCTGGATAACAAGGAACTCAAGGTATAACACAAAATACGATCAAGTTTGTGTTGGAGGGAAGGCAATAAAGTGGTCGATGGTAACACAAATCATCAAGGGGCAAGGATGGTACTACTCACCATGAATTCGACCGATATCTTAGAAGACCTCAAAATGTTGATGATGATCACAACACAGTTGTTGAGAGGTTTCAAGAAGATGTAACCGGTCGGCGATGACATCAAGTCAACGGAATGATGAAGCGAAAAATTATTGGAACCACGAGTACGACAGAAACTCGAAATCAAGCTTGTTGTTCAAGGCAAATGATATGACGAGGAAAATCGACATAAGCTTAGCTCATCGTCAAAAGTGGTGCTCCGAAGATAAGGACCAGGTAGCACAGTTAAAAATTAGCCCAATAATGGTATAGCCGATCAGGCTAGGAATGACGGGAAGGATTATTAAACTCATAAGCAACGAAAATTAATTAGGGTTATCGAACCGAAATGAGGCATCGGTTCACATATCGGTGTTCTCAGTTGACGACAACCCAGAACCCAGAAAAATTGAAGTCGGTGCGAAATGACAGTTGATGAAGAACCCATAAGAAGTTATGCAGTTCCATGACATTATCAAGATATCCTAGTGCAATACTCGACGGTAGATCAAAGTAAAGGTTGGACAGGTGCAATGATCTGCACAAGACAAGTACTCAACTTGTCTGATAAATGGTATTAATGAGAAAATATGGTCGGAACCATGATTGCAAAGGACCAAACATAGATACAGGACGAACTTATAACAAGGGGATTAATATCATTTACAACAAGCTTCGATGATAAGTTTCACATCGGGTCCATGGGCATGAACGCAAAGGCTCAAGGTCGACTCCCACTTCTTCCATGCATAACCTTTCATTTTACTTCTCGCTTTTGATGAAGCTGTAGTGTAGAAATTTTATCTAGCAAAATACCAGAAGATTATGACTCGTGAAGACTTTCGAGCACACATAATAAGGAATGCAAAGGTTCAACCCATCGGGGTATCATGGAAACATATTCCGCAAGCTTCAATAGTAAACATCACCAGCTCGAAAGTAGAGCATTGTTCAAAAGAAGATGATACAATTTACCAAAGGCATTATATACCCATGGAAGGCTCACAAGGTTATTCAATATGAAGGACACTGTCGGATAAAATCCAACAAAGGATCTCGTGGTCCATACGGGATCTGATGTGAGCATCGGTACTCAACCAGAAGAAGAAAGAATGCAAGGAGATCAGATTATAGAAATAACTGACTAACTCAAAGCTCAGTTGCAAAGAAATTATGAATTCCAAGACAAGGGATCAGAAGCAATGCTCTGATTAGGGGTGGATAAGTTGAATAGCCTTAGTGTTACAATCGATGGCAATTTGATTGGTCGAGATCCAGCTCATGTCCGGAATGACGTCTGAATTGGAAGGATAAATTCCAGGGAACAACTGATGATTGTGTGCATGGACACACATGTTGAATCAAAAGGATCAGAATGGCAATCACAAAGGTTTTTAAAGTAAATTGCTAGACCAAAGGAATTAACCGGAATGCAAGTATGCAAGAATTCCAAGAACAACAGGCTGTTGAGGATTTTCAAAAGATCAAATAGTATTTCGAAGTCTTTTGCGGAACACAAGAACAACTGGGAATGAGTGGATACTCGATAAGTCAGAGGAATTATCCGTAGATGTATTTCTTCGGCAATGAACTACAAGGTAGTGGTACAAAGGATTCTTAAAAGTAGGAGAGCAATTCGATGCATCTTGTAACAACAAGAGAAACTCAGAGTAATTGTATGAACAACAAGTGTACGTCGTTATCCTTATGGATATATCGGTAGTAGGGAATTGAAAAGGTAGAGGGCACAAGGGTCTCGGGAATGACCGAAGAGTATCTTCAAAATCTTCTGGTGCAGTAGGCGATCAACTGTGATAAAGGGGCTCTCCGAGAGAAGTAGTTACGAGAACCTAGAGTCAGATTTAGTAAAATCATTTAACTCGAGTAGAAGAGAGATCATAGTCCCAGAGTAAGGATCGAGGAGTAAAAGACCCTAATACCACCCAGATGGCGACATGGGCCTGTAAGGCACACAACCATGTTAGTAAAAAGTTTTGTAATGTCTAGACTTGACTTCGGCCAAGGAGTGTGGAAGGGGGATTCCTACAGGCAGTCGGCTCTGATACCAACTGAAATTATGAATTCCTGAAATTATGCTAAGTCCTTAGTTTTAAATATCATTTAGCTATTTTCCAGAGGCTATAACTAGTCTTCTATTCATCCTATGAATTGGTGCCTTATACCAATATTGATCACTTTCATGTGGTCTACAAGATGGTAACAATTGCATCGTTGTTAGATCCTTGTATCATGTTTATTTTCTGCTCCAAAGTTGCTATAGCAGCATATCTGTTTTTAGTTCTGCCAGTAAACAGAACATAGACTTTTGTCATTTTCATAGGAATTAATCCAGGCAACTTTTGGATTTGGTCCAATGGAAAGAATTGAACCTTGTCAAGTGTACTACCTGCACATATTTATTTTAGCTATGTTGAGCTTTGTTTAGATCCTGTTTTGAGGCTGTTCAGGGGGCTAACCAATGTAATTTTAGAAAAGCTAGCCTCAGCTACAGTAAAAGCAGCATCAGTAGATAGAGCAGAACAACGGTTCAACTAGAAGGAGCAACAGTGGCAAGCAGAAGTAGTGCAGAAGCAGGAGCAGCAACCCGGGGCAGCACAAGCGAGCGCGGAGGCACGGACGGGTGTGGGCGACACATGCGGGGATACACAGGGGGCGTGGCCGGACGCGGGGCTTGGCACGGGCAGGGTGCCGGCGGCTGCGGGCGGCAACGGCGCAGGTGGGCGGCGCGAGCGGCGGCAGTAGAAGCAGCAGTAGGCAGTGGCAAAAGCAAGAGCAGCGGCAGCGGCAATAGCTACGAGCAGAGTAGCAGCAAAGCAGTGGCTAAGCCGAGGCATAGGTGCAGGACAGCTCGCACGCACGTACGCGTACGCGAGGTCTCATACAAGCTCGGTGACGGCGGTTTCAGCGACTAATCAATAACAGGGAGTGGTGTTTCGGAAGAGTGGCTCACTGAGATGCTCGACGACGAGCTTGGGAGGTCGGGGTTGGACCGGAGATGCAACAAACGATGTCGGATGCCAGTGACGTACGCAACGAAGTTGTGCTCCACGCCGAGTGTACGGCGCGGCCTGACTTGATTCAACGGTCGTAGATGAAGGAGACGAGGATGGGGAGGCTCCTGGTGATCTTCTCATGGCGCGGGGAGGGCAGTGACCGCGGGATCGACGATGATGCAGTGACGGCGGCTCGGCAGTGCCTTGCGGGGAAGAAAGCGGTGCAGGGAGTAAGAACAGAGAGGGCTAGGGTTGTCCCTGGGGTTCGGGGTGATATTAACCTAGCACCAGACCGCGGGATGCACGCCACGTGAGGCATCTCGTCCGTGGGCGGCCATGGCGCCCCTGCCTCCTGCCTTGTCGGGAGGTGGAAGAAAAGGCCGGCCAGGTGGGCTGGGCCTGGTACAGTTAAGTGGTTGGCTACACACTGTAGCACAAGGCTTAGGTGCATAGTATGTGCTTTTCTCTTTAATCTATCTGTAATTGAAAAAGCTATTGCTTTGCAATTAATTTGGACACCATTTCATTTTTGTTAGATGTGATATTTACAAGCCCTATTTTAAATAGGTTAAGGGCATTTTAAAAATTCAAAAGATGTTGGTTTCTACATGAAAATTACTTAGTGAATACTTGCAACATCTCAAACATTTTAGTTTTTTTTCAGTTTGAAGAAATTTTTATTTGGCTTTATTCTAAATTTTAAAATGGCTTTGATTTTTATCAAGTGGCAATTTGGCTTAGTTAAACATGATGACATGGCACCATTAGGGTGAGGTCATTGTAGCATGACATTGGGGGTGTTACAACGAGGCTCACAATTCACTCCTCTCTATCCACCCTGGAAGTACAAAGATGTACCATGACCTCAAGCAGTCGTATTGGTGGACTCGAATGAAGAGCGAGATTGCTCAGTTCGTGAATGAATGTGATGTATGCAGAAGAGTGAAAGCAGAACACCAACGGCCAGCTGGTCTCCTCCAACCTCTTGCCATTCCAGAATGGAAGTTTGACCATATTGAGATGGACTTTGTGACTGGATTTCCATAGTCCAAGCGTGGCAATGATGCTATCTTCGTTGTCATCGACAAACTCACTAAAGTGGCTCATTTTCTTCCTATCAAAGAATCCATCACAACAGCTCAGTTGGCAGAGCTATATACCTCCCGGATTGTCTCTCTGCATGACATTCCGCAGTTGATTTCTTCAGATCGTGGCAGCATCTTCACCTCCAAGTTTTGGGATTCTTTTCAGAAGGCCATGGGCACCAACATTCGCTTCAGCACAACTTTTCATCCTCAAACTAATGGCCAAGTCGAGCGAGTCAATCAAATTCTTGAAGATATGCTCAGGGCTTGCGTCATATCCTTCGGTATGAAGTGGGAAGACTGTCTTCCATATGCCGAGTTCTCCTACAAGAATAGCTTCCAAGCGAGTTCGGGCAAGGCCCCATTTGAAATTCTCTATGGCAGGAAGCGCCGTACTCCTCTTAACTGGTCAGAGACTGGTGAACGTCAACTTCTTGGAAATGACTTGATCACAGAGGCAGAAGAAATGTGCAAAGTCATTCGTGATAATCTCAAAGCCGCGCAATCGCGCCAGAAGAGTTACTATAATAGCAAGCATCGTGACTTGGCTTTCGAGATCGGAGACCATGTCTACCTCCGCGTCTCTCCAATGAAAGGTACTCGTCGCTTTGGTATCAAAGGGAAGCTTGCCCCTAGATACGTGGGTCCTTTCAAGATCTTAAGCAAGAGAGGCAATCTCGCCTATCAACTTGAGCTTCCCTCCAACTTTGCAAATGTGCACGACGTGTTTCACGTGTCTCAACTCTGCAAGTGTTTTTAAGACTCTTGATCGCACCATCAACTTCGAAGACATTGATCTCCAAGAAGACCTGTCTTATCGTGAGCACGCAGTTGCTATTCTTGAAGAAACTGAGCGCAAGACTCGCAACAAGTCTATCAAATTCCTCAAAGTCAAGTGGTCACATCATTCCGACCGTGAAGCCACCTGGGAACGCGAGGATCACCTCCGTTCTGAGTACCTGGAGTTTTTCCAGTCCTAGATCTCGGGACGAGATCCTTTCATAGTAGTGGAGTGTTGTAACACCCCAGATGTAACCTACCTTATTTGTACTCAAACTCTTGCCGTTTCTGGCACTAAGTTATTTTATTTCCTTGTTGTCGGGTTTTTGTCTCTGTGTGTTTTGTCTTTGTCATGCATCTCATATCATGTCATCATGTGCATTGCATTTGCATACGTGTTCGTCTCATGCATTTGAGCATTTTCCCCGTTGTCCGTTTTGCATTCCGGCGCTCCTATGTCCTTCGATGTCCCTTTTTGCCTCTTTTCGTGTGTGGGCATTAAACATTTCCGGATTGGACCGAGACTTGCCATGCGGCGTTGGTTTACTACCGGTAGACCGCCTGTCAAGTTTCGTGCCATTTGGACTTCGTTTGATACTCCAACGGTTAACCGAGGGACCGAAAAGGCCTCGTGTGTGTTGCAGCCCAACACACCTCCAAAGTGGCCCAAAACCCACCTAAATCCCTTCCATCACCTAGACCGTTCGATCACGATCGCCTGGCCGCAAACCACACCTCATTTGGAGCTTCCTAGCTCTCTCTACCTCTATAAATAGCCCCTCCTCCGAAATTTTCGGATCTCTCCACCCTAACCCTAGAAAATCCGCTCCTCCACGCACCGGACGTGTCCGGCCCACGCCGGACAACGTCTGCCGCCGCCCGTAGCCAACCGGGATGTTCCACGTGTCCCTGCCGGTCTCCTCCCGCCGCCGGCCCGCCGAACCCGATTTGGGCCCCAGCGGCCCGTCTCCTCATCGCCGCCGCCCGCGGGAGAGGCCGCCCGAGCGCCGCCCCGCCTCTCCTCTCGCCGGCCGTAGCCTCCTCTCACCGGCGAGCTCCGCCACCGTGCCGGCGCCGCCTTGCCAAGCTTCACCGCGGCAAGTCCCTCGCCGCCCGAGCCGGCGCCAACCTCTGCCACGCCGCCATCGCGTCCCCGAGCTCCGGCCGCCTCTCCTTCGATCTCCGGCGACAACGAACCATTGTTCCAGTGACCTCGGTTGCCGTGCACGATCTGGATCCAGATCTGGATCGTGAGGTTGACCTAATTTTGCCCAAAACCCTAATTTTTTTGCATACTTTGACATGCCATAACTTCCTCATTAGCTCCGATTCGTGCGTGTAGCATATCAAAATGTTTGTCTCAATGAGTACATCATTTCATCTCATTGCATAATTTTCATTTGAGCTCATCGTGATGCCCGAAATGCTGTTGGAAGAGGGCTATAGTTTCAGATCTGTTTCAGCAAATGCCCTTTTGTCATTTTTGCCATGATTAATGTGTGCATGCTATGATCCTGAGCTCTACATGTGTTTTGATGTATGGCATGCCATCTTTACAGGGGTGTATGTCATGTATATTTGTGATCCTTGTGGTGACTAGCAGAAGCATGCAAAGTAGCTTAATCAATGATGCTGATTTCAGGGACTTAGGATTTCACCAAGTCCTTGTCCTGTTATTGTTTTTATGCCATATGTTCATGTTGTTTCCTAGTGATCCGTGCATCCTTTGAGCATGATCAGTAAGGATGTTTTGTAGATAATGTTGTGCTCTATCCATCCATGTCTTTGTTTGAAATTATGGAGCACCCTAGCTTGAGTCAATCGAGCTCTACTTTTGCTATAAAATGTTCCTGGCAGATTGTTAACATGTTTAGCACTTTTGCCGAGCTTGTTGTTGTTGATCCATGCATGCTATGTTGTTGTTCTTGCCATGTCTAGCTTCTATGCCATGTCTACTTGCTGGGTGTATGCTTAGTTTGTAATGCAATGCCTCGTGGTGCGTGCATCGAGCTCGTAAACATGCCTACTCGTTATCTATTTTGCCATGCTCCAGTTTTTCACTAAGTCTGAATCTGTTTATGTTTTTGCTATGTCCACATTCTTGTAATTGTATTTTCTGATCCCTTTTGGCTCATGGTCACTAAGGGACTTTTATTATATGCTTTGAGTAGCTTCATGCCATGCCTTTCTTTGCCATGATATTTTCCTGTAGTATATAGTTATCGTGCTCTAAACAATGCTTCCTGATGATAAATTCCTGACATGCTGTTAATTTCACCAAGTCTGAAACCTGTTATCTTTTGCATTTTTGCCATGCTTGTTTGAGCTTGCTATTGAGTGAATTAGCCGTAGCTCAGTGTTCATCTTTTGACAAGCATCATGAGTTGATCCCTGCTATGTATTTTTTTGCCATGTTGGAGTGCTGTAGCATGTTGTTCTTGATGCTTTTAGATGGCTACTTGCTGTTAATCGCAGACCGGTGCCATATTTGTTTTGCTTGCCATTTCCAAACCGTGCATCCGTTTCCGGTGATCTTTATATCGATTTCGACCAAAATCAACTCATCTTTCCAGTGGAAGTCTTGGATTTCCAAGTTGAGGCCAGGTTCAGTCATTCCTTTCCAAATCATGCATATGCATCACATATCGCATCCCGCATATCATACCATGTTTGCATCATGTTGCTTGAGCATTGCACGTGGTTGATTGTGTTCCTTTTTGTTTGTTGTTCTTGCTTGGGTAGAGCCGAGAGACGAGTATGTGAATGAGGAGCCCGTTGAGTACGCTTCCAAGTCCTAGGCGAGAGGCATCACAATACACTTGAAACTCCTTGCGTATATCCGACAGAATCAGCACTGGGGCTGTAGTCAAACGTTTCTTTAACTCCTGAAAACTCGCTTCATATTCTTCTGTCCATTTAAATTTGGTATCCTTCTTCAGTAACTCCGTCATTGGCTTTGCAATTTTGTAAAAATTCTCAATGAATCTCCGATAGTATCCTGCGAGTCCAAGAAAACTGCGGATCTCGCTAACTGAAGTGGGTGCCAACCATTCAGTGACTGACTGAACCTTGGTAGGATCTACTGCTACTCCTTCTCCTGATATAAAATGTCCAAGGAATCCAACTTCCTTCAGCCAAAACTCGCATTTGCTGAACTTGGCATACAACTGATGTTCCCTGAGTTTCTCGAGAACTAAACGCAAATGCTCTTCGTGCTCCTCCTTGTTCTTCGAGTATACCATTATATCATCAATGAACACCACAGCGAACATCCAAATATTCCATGAACACTTTGTTCATCATGCTCATGAAGTAGGCAGGGGCGTTAGTCAGTCCAAACGACATGACCGTATATTCATACAACCCGTACCGTGTGGTGAATGTTGTCTTTGGTATGTCCTTCTCTCGTATCTTCAGCTGGTGATATCCAGATCGCAGATCGATCTTTAAAAAAACCTTGGCTCCTTGCAGCTGGTCGAACAAATCATTGATCATCGGCAGTGGGTATTTGTTCTTGATCGTCACCTCATTTAACGCACGATAATCAACAACCATCCTTAGAGACTTATCCTTCTTCTCGACCAAAAGCACTGGGGCTCCCCATGGTGATGAGCTCCGTCGAATATGACCTTTCTCCAATAACTCCTTGATCTGTTTCTTAATCTCCTCCAGATCGTTTGCGGGCATCCGGTATGGTCTCTTCGATATAGGCCCGGTGCCTGGCAATAACTCTATCAAAAACTCGATGTCTCGATCCGGTGGCATGCCTGGTAACTCCTCTGAAAAACATCCGGGTAATCCTTGAATACATGCACTTCCTCCTGAACAACTCTCGTGAGGGTATTTAATTGGCTACTCCTTGGCGCATGCCTAGATACATACTTGATCCTTTTTCCCTTAGGGGTGGTGAGACAAATTGACTTACTAGCATAGTCAATGCTTCCTCCGTACTTTGACATCCAGTCCATTCCTAATATCACATCCAATCCTTGTTACTCAAAGATTATTAGGTCGGACGGAAAAACATGGGTGCCAATGGTTAAGGGTATCTTGTCACACCATCGACTAGCCATATACTCTGCTCCAGGTGAACTCACTAACAGATGGGTCCTAAGGGTTTGGGTTGGTAGTTTAAACTTATCCAGGAATTCCCTTGATATGTATGAATGCGATGCACCAGTATCGAAAAGAACAAGGGCGGTAAAAGACTTAACCAAAAACTTACCAATAACCGCATCTGGCTGCTCTTCAATCTCCTCCACGTTGACATGGTTCACTTGTCCTTTGTTGAATGGATTGGGCTTCTTTCCAGCGCTCCCATTTCCGTTTCCATTATACGCTTTAGGGCACTCCATAGCATAGTGCCCATTATTCCCGCACTTGAAACAAGTAACGTGGCTTAGGTCTCTTTTCGAGGGTGTGACTGGATTGGAGCGGTTCTGATTGTTGCTTGCTCCATTCCCATTCACATTCCTTGGGCCAGTATGATTATGGTTACTTCCTCCATTATGGGTGTGGCCTCCATGGTTATGAACAAGTCCTCCCGAGTTTGGGGTTAGGCAAGGCTTCTGCTGAGCTCCTGAATTATACCTTCCTTGTCCATACTTCCTATTACGGCTCTCAATCTGCTGCTGCTTCCCTTCAATCATAAGAGCCTTATCTACCAACTCCTGGTAGTTGTTGAATGTTGCCACCATCAACTGCATGCTCATCTCATCATTCATCCCTTCCATAAAATTCTCCTGCTTTGCGGCATCTATGGCCACATCGTCAGGGGCATAGCGAGATAACTTGCTAAACTCATCCGCGTACTGAGCCACGGTACGGTTCCCCTGGCGTAAGTTGCGAAACTCATGCTTCTTCATACTCATAGCTCCAGTTGAGACATGGGCTGTACGGAAAGCTTGCTGAAACTGATCCCATGTAACCGTGGCTATAGGGTAGGTGACAGTGTAATTCTCCCACCATGAGGTTGCTGGTCCATCCAACTGATGTGCGGCAAAACACACCTTCTCAGCATCGGTACATCCTGCAGTGGTTAATTCCCTTCCAATCCCGTGGAGCCAATCATCTACTACTGTGGGCTCGGTGCTACTGGAAAACACCAGCGGCTGCAACCTCAGAAAACGGACTAAGTTATCAACTGGTGGTGGTATAGCGACCATACCTCAAACAGTCCGATCTCTGTGCTTTAGTGTCATCCCTGGATCAGTAATGCTGACACGCACAGTACTTGAAGGATTTATAACAGAGTAGCAATCACACACTTATTACATCGAATGTCTCAAAAGAGAACTTATTACAATAAATATGACTTAAGGCCATCTAATAACGATAACAGCGGAATGCTTGGAAGATAAGTGAGTCCATCAACTCTAATGGCATCATTGAGTATAGAACCACGACCTAAAGGCACCTTACTCATCGTCTGAAAAGTCTGCAACATGAACGTTGCAGCCCGAAAACGGGTCAGCACATGGAATATGCTGGCAATGTAACACATAGAGAGTAATGAAAGAATAAAGCTATACTACATGCATATTTGGCTGGTGGAAAGCTCTATGGTTACAGTTTTGCGTAAAGCCAGTTTTTCCCTACTGCAAAGGAATAAATTTTATTTAACTATCATGGTGGTTGTTAAACATTGAGAAGATAGACATCCTCTCAATCCCAATTAAGCATCATCATTAAAACCCAACAAAATTAATTAAAGTATCATGATGAGATTCACATGATAATCCAAGTACTAGATACTCAAAACGTCCATAACTAGGGACATAGCTAATCATGATTAGTTTATACACTCTGCAGAGGTTTGCGCACTTTTCCCCACAAGACTCGATCTCCTCCGTTGGGATTGTCGCACTACATGGTGTTTGAGAAACGGATGACCGAGACATAGTCTTTCAGAAGCGCTAGAACCTTACGATCGGCTAGTCTACCACTGTAAGAGTTTGCACGACTTAATCAACTATGCTAGAGCCCATAGTAGCTTGTGGCTGCACACGGAAGTTTCTAGCATGAATAATCTCATGATCCCTTTGAGCCTGGGCGGCGGTCCATAAAGAAAAACAGGCAATCGCTGGAATACCCAGGTGCCTCAATCCACCCAGATGTGAATTAAAGTTGCCACCTTAAATAAACCATTAATTAACAATCTCACATCTGTCATGGATACACTCACCCAATCCACGTCTACTAGCATATCATGGCATAATAAGCAAACGTAGAAGTAACTCCCAAGGGTTTGATAATAAAACAGATAATAGGTACTACCTCATCTACTTCCCCAAACCCACATTTTAATTAGATCCTAATCATGCAATTGTTTGAGGATTGATCTAATGCAATAAAAACTGGGTAGTAAAGAGGTATGATCAAAGTGTTACTTGCCTTGCTAATGATCCGCGAAACCTAGAGATTCAAAGTAGCAAGCGCCGCACTCCGGGTACTCTATCGCAAACAAACAAGCATACAATAAGTACTCATATAATGCATGCGTAAAACTCAAATAAGAAATCTAACCAGAAAGTTCAACTTAAGAACGCCGGTTTGCAAAAAGAATCAAATCAAACGAAGCAACGAAAGTCAAACAGCGAAAGAAACAAGCTTCATTTACTAATCTAGATCTACGTCAAATTTTACAGATGCAAAAACTTGTTTGAGTTGGTTAAATGGAAAAAGGGTTTCGAGACGAAACTCTAGGCGCTTGAATCGCCTGATTCCGATAAACGAGCGAAAAGATGAACTAAAATAAAAATCGAATCAGAAATCGCGATCAGAAATAATCACGGAAAAACTCGAGAAAAAGAAAAAACCGACGAACAGATTAACGAACGAACGTTCATTATCTGAAATTAAACAGTGAACACGTTCGTTAAAACGAACGATCGAGCGAATCGTAAACAAATAAACCGGAAAAACCGATTTATAAAAAAACGAAACTAGGGTTTCCAAAAAAACCGGATCAGGTTTTTTAAAAAAACCGGACCACGGCGATGGTGGCAGCTATACCTCCGGCTCGGCTCCGGCGGGGCTCCGGCGGCTCCGGCGGGGCGATGGGACGGCGCACGGTGGCGGGGCTGCGGCGGCGCTAGGCGGCGGCGGCGGCTCGGCGGGGCTGGGACGGGGTGAGGGCGGCGGGGTGGCGGCATATTTATAGGAGGGGGGGAGCTCGGCCGGCTTGGGGAAGGGGCGACGGCGGAGGCGGCTCGGGGTCGGACTCCCCGAGTCCGACAGCGACACGGCGGGGCTGGCGGTGGCGCTGGCGAGGCCGGCCCGTCTCGGCTGGGCCTTGCCCCAGTCGGGCTCTCGTGCGTTTTTTTAAATAATTCCGCCGAACAGAAAGTAAATTCAAGAAAAAATAAATAAAAATCTAAAAATGCCAAAACAATTTTTCACCGTCTAAATAAAATATTTAGAACAGGATGAACATTTTCTTGGCCCTAAAATGAAGTTTTGAAGTCGTGCAATTTTTCCTAAATTCAAATAAAATAGCGAGAAAATCCGAATAAAATGTTACTTGATTTTTTATTAAACCTTCAATATTTCTTTATTTTGGGAAAGTCATTTTATTCCCTCTCTCATATTTTTATTATCGAAATAATTGAAGATAAATAAATAAAATCAAAGATCCTATTTTCAAAATTTGAGAGAACCCAAATATGAAAATAGCGAAATCCCCAACTCTCTCCGTGGGTCCTTGAGTTGCATATAATTTCTGGATCATGCCAAAAGCAAATAAAATATGATATGCATTGATGATCTGGTGTATAACATTCCAAATTGAAAATTTGCGATGTTACAAACCTACCCCCCTTAAGATGAATCTCGCCCTCGAGATTCGGGTTGGCTAGAAAATAGGTGAGGGTGGTCCTTCAGCAGTTCTTCCTCTCGCTCCCAGGTGGCTTCATCCTCGGTGTGGTGGCTCCACTGAACTTTGCAAAACTTGATAACCTTGCTGCGGGTGACTCGGCTAGCATACTCTTGAATCTTGACTGGTTTCTCCTCATAGGTTAAATCACTATCCAACTGAATGGCTTCCAGCGGCACTGTATCTCTCAGCGGTATATCAGCCATCTCTGCGTGGCACTTCTTCAACTGGGAAACGTGGAACACATGGTGAACCCCTGACAATCCTTCGGGCAACTCCAACTTGTAGGAAACTTCTCCCATACGTTCCAAAACTTTGTATGGTCCCACAAAACGTGGCACTAACTTTCCCTTAACTCCAAAGCGCTTAACTCCCCGAAGTGGAGATACTCGAAGATACACTCGGTTTTCGACTTCGTAAACTGTCTCCTTGCGTTTAGAATCTGCGTAACTCTTCTGCCTGGACTGGGCTACCTTGAGCCTATCGCGAATCAATTTCACTTTTTGTTCAGACTCCTTAATCAAATCCGTTCCAAACAACTGGCGGTCTCCAACTTCATCCCACGACAATGGGGTCCTGCAACTCCTTCCGTACAAGGCTTAGAAAGGGGCCATCTTCAAACTGGATTGATAACTGTTGTTGTAAGAGAACTCTGCATATGGCAAATTGTCATCCCAACTAGATCCTTAATCTAGCGCACAAGCTCTCAGCATATCATCCAAAATCTGATTGACTCTCTCGGTCTATCCATCTGTCTGCGGGTGAAAAGTTGTACTGAACTCTAGCCTGGTACCCAAAGTTTCGTGCAACTGATTCCAGAACTTTGAGGTAAACTGGGTTCCTCTATCGAATACAATGCTCCTCGGAACTCCATGCAGACATACGATCCTGGTCATGTATATCTTAGCCAACTTAGCACTGGTGTAAGTGGTCTTTACTGGGATGAAATGATCTACCTTCGTCAAGCGATCGACTACAACCCATATCGAGTCATAGCCTGAACGGGTCCTGGGTAATCCCGTGATAAAATCCATGCCTAGCTTATCCCACTTCCTTTCGGGTATCGGCAATGGTTGTAGCAATCCTGCTGGCTTCTGATGCTCTGCCTTTCCTCTCTGACATACATCACAAACTGCTACATACTCTACAATATCCTTCTTCATTCCTGACCACCAGAAAGTATCCTTCAAATCCAAATACATCTTGGTATTTCCTGGGTGAATCGAGTATGGTGAATCATGGGCCTCTTGCAGAATCAACTTCCTGATCTCTAAATCATTAGGCACATAAACGCGATCCTCAAACCATAAGGTATCGTGCTCATCCTCACGAAATCCTTTAGCTGTTTCCTTTGCTCAACTTCTCCTTTATAGAGGCAATCTCCTTGTCGGTCTTCCGAGCTTCTCTAATCTTATCCATCAAAGTAGACTGAATCTCCAATGCTGCAACATAGTCTCTCGGAACTATCTCCAAACATAGCTCACGAAGATCCTCGACTAACACCTTCGGTAAATCTCCCGTCATTAGTGTGTTGACATGGCTCTTATGGCTCAACGCATCGGCTACCACGTTAGCCTTTCCGAGGTGATAATGCAATCTCATATCGTAATCCTTGATGAGCTCCAACCATCTCCTTTGCCTGAGATTCAGCTCCTTCTGCGTGAAAATGTACTTCAAACTCTTGTGATCCGTGTACACCTCACAATGGTTTCCAATGAGAAAATGTCTACAAGTCTTCAATGCATGCACTATGGCTGCTAACTCCAAATCATGTGTAGCATAATTCAACTCATGGGGCTTAAGCTATCGTGAAGCATACGAAACAACTCTTCCCTCCTGCATCAGCACTGCTCCAAGTCCTCGACGTGAAGTGTCACAATACACCTCGTAATCCTTGCGCTGATCTGGCAGAATCAACACTGGCGAGGTAACCAAACGTTTCTTCAACTCCTGGAAACTGGCCTCACATTCCTCAGTCCATTTGAACTTGGTATCCTTCTTCAACAACTCCATCATAGGTTTTGCAATTTTTGAGAAATTTTCAATGAATCTCCGGTAGTATCCTGCGAGTCCAAGAAAACTCCGGATCTCTCCAACTGTTGTTGGAGCTTCCCAATTTGTCACAGTGACAACCTTGGTGGGATCTATTGCTATTCCTTCTCTGGATATAACATGTCCGAGGAATCCAACTTCTTTCAACCAAAACTCACATTTGCTGAACTTAGCGTATAACTGATGTTCTCTGAGCTTACCAAGTACCAAATGCAAATGTTCTTTATGTTCTTCTTCATTCTTCGAGTAAACTAGTATATCATCAGTGAACACTACGGCGAACTTATCCAAAAACTCCATAAACACATTTTTCATCATGTTCATGAAATATGCAGGTGCGTTAGTCAGACCAAATGACATAACGGTATACTCATACAACCCGTACCTGGTGGTAAAAGCTGTCTTAGGTATATCCTGCTCTCGAATCTTCAACTGGTGGTATCCTGATCGCAAATCGATCTTGGAAAATACCTTTGCTCCTTGCAATTGGTCAAACAGATCATTGATCATCGGCAGTGGGTACTTATTCTTGATCATCACTTCATTCAATCCTCGATAATCAACAACCATCCTTAACGACCCATCCTTCTTTTCCACTAGAAGTACCGGCGATCCCCAAGGTGACGAACTTGGGTGAATATATCCCTTATCCATTAACTCCTTAATCTGCTTCTTAATCTCCTCCAAATCCTTTACAGGCATTTTATACAGTCTCTTAGATATTGGTCCTGTGCCCGACAAAAGCTCAATAAAAAACTCAATGTCCCTATCCGGTGGCATGCTTGGCAACTCTTCTGGAAATACATCCAGAAAATCCTTTGCCACCGGTACTTCCTCCTGTACAACTCCTGTTAGGGAATTTACTTGAGTCCTATTCGGCACATGCCGCGATACATACTTGGTCCTTCTTCCTTCTGGGGTGGTAAGCAAAATCGACTTACTGGCGCAATCGATGTTTCCTCCATACATCGATAGCCAATCCATACCCAGAATTACATCCAAACCTTGTGATTCCAAAATGATTAAATCCGAGGGAAAAACATGCCTACCTATACTCAATGGCACTTAAAAACATCCTCGACTGGCCATATACTCCGCTCCTGGTGAGCTTACTAACATAGGTGTTCTAAGAACTTTGGTGGGCAATTTATACTTATCCACAAATCCCCTTGATATGTATGAATGCAATGCACCAGTATCGAAAAGAACGATTGCAGTAAATGACTTAACAAAAAACTTACCTATTACTGCATCTGGCTGGGCTTCAACCTCCTCCACGTTAACGTGATTCACCTGTCCCCTGTTGAAAGGGTTCGGCTTCTTCTCTGAGCTTCCATTGTCATTTCCATTCTGGGCTTCAGAACATTCATTGGCGTAATGTCCAGTCTTTTGGCACTTATAGCAAGTGACTTGGCTCAGGTCTCTCTTGGCTGGTGTTGATGGGTTGGTACGGTTCTGGCCTTTGCTTCCTCCATTCCCATTACCATTCTTGGGGCCATTATGATTGTGCGAGCTACCTCCTCCATGGGTATGCTGGAAATGTCCTCCCGATTTCGGGGTAAAACGTGGCTTCTGCTGAGCTCCAGAATTGTACTTCCATTGTCCATACTTCCTCTTGCAGCTCTCAATCTGCTGCTGCTTCCCTTCAATCATGAGAGCTCTATCTACCAACTCCTGGTAGTTATTGAAAGTTGCTACCATCAACTGCATGCTTAGCTCATCATTCAGTCCTTCCAGAAACTTCTCCTGCTTAGCTGCATCTATAGCAATGTCATCTGGGGCATAACGTGCTAGCTTACTAAAATCATCCACATACTAGCCAACGGTCCATCCTCCTTGCTGCAAGTTACGAAACTCACGCATCTTCATGGCCATAGCTCCTGCTGAAACATGGGCAGTACGGAAAGCCTGCTGAAATTGGTCCCATGTCACCGTGGCTATAGGGTAGGTGATAGTGTAATTCTCCCACCATGATGCTGCTGGTCCATCCAACTGATGTGCAGCAAAGCGCACCTTCTCAGCATCAGTACACCCTGTAGTGGTTAACTCCCTTCCAATCTTGCGGAGCCAATCATCTGCTACTATAGGCTCGATGCTACTAGAGAACACCGGCGGATTCAGCCTAAGAAAACGGGTTAAGTGATCAACAGGTGGTGGCAGTGGTGGGTTGTTGTTGTTGTTGTTGTTCCCCTGATTCTGATTCTGGACTAGCAACTGCATCAACGTATTCTGATGCTGGATCAACTGAGTGAGCTCCGGTGGAAATGCAAATCCATTGTCACGTCTCGGAGGCATCTGATGGGTTTAGAAAAGATGAGAATATAGGATAGAATGAGCTCTAGAGAGAAAACACTACCCATATGCACATGAGGCAAATGCAAGCAAAATCACTTCATTCAATCAAACAAGGGCATACAACGGTCTATCTATCGTTACAAAAGTGCTCGGGCTATACTAGATACATGGGAGAATACTACTACTGATATGGTGGTCGACTAGAAAAACTGCTCCGATGAAGACTCCATGATATCTGCTCCAGCTTCATCAACATAGTCATCATCGCTATCGTCTGGGTCCGAGTCGGTGTCGTCGATGATGATGTAGTTCTTTGGACAAGTGCAATCATCTTCTCCTCCAGTTGCGGGAAATCCCATGAACACTTTTAGCTTCTTCTTCAGATCATCATTCTTCTCCACTAGTGTTGTTATTTCCTCCTCATATCCATCGCGTGTAGACTTGAGTTCTTCCTCCAGCTCCATGATCTTGGTCATGGCTTTCTTCAGGTCTATCATGCATGCGCACATATGGTTCTCCTGGCATCGAATGTGCTGGTTTAACTCCTGGATGAAAGCTGCAATTGATCTATCCTTCCTGGTGCTGATCATCTCCCATTGCTCATCTCGGCGCCCACAAATATGGTAGATAGTACCCTTGAGATCCTTGTGGTAAACATCTCCAATGCGCACCATAGTGGTGTGGGCTGCCATGCTCTTTCCTAGACTCCAGGTTGGTGCATCAAAGGAAAACTCTATGGGCTCGGTGACTGGCATGAACGTCCTTCCCGGAACTTGAACTTGAATCATCCAGTGCTCCTCCTCGGGTAAAGTGGCGTTGTAGGTCCCGGTGAAGCTTGGTACTCCGATGTTCAGGTATCTAGTGACTTCCTTCAAGTGATGTCCAAAGGGTGTATCTTCATCTGGTTGTGTGAACTTGTTCCTTGCATCCGCCATCCTAAAAGAGTAGAAAAGATGAGGAGTCAGAAATGAGAAGAGTGAGTAGTGATCTAGGACTTTTAGCTTAGTGGTCGTGTCCTACAGTCAGCGTGTGCTCTGATACCATCTTGTAGCGACCAGACCTCAAACAGTCCGATCTTTGTGCTTTAGTATCATCCCTGGATCAGTAATGCTGACACACACAGTACTTGAAGGATTTATAACAAAGTAGCAATCACACACTTATTACATCGAATATCTCAAAAGAGAACTTATTACAATAAATATGACTTAAGGCCATCTAATAACGATAACAGCGGAAGGCTTGGAAGATAAGTGAGTCCATCAACTCCAACGGCATCACTGAGTATAGAACCACGACCTAAAGGAACCTTACTCGTCGTCTAAAAAGTCTGCAACATGAACATTGCAGCCCGAAAATGGGTCAGCACATGGAATATGCTGGCAATGTAACACATAGAGAGTAATGAAAGAATAAAGCTATGCTACATGCATATTTGGCTAGTAGAAAGCTCTATGGTTACAGTTTTGCGTAAAGCCAGTTTTTCCCTACTGCAAAGGAATAAATTTTATTTAACTATCATGGTGATTGTTAAACATTGAGAAGATAGACATCCTCTCAATCCCAATTAACCATCATCATTAAAACCCAACAAAATTAATTAAAGTGACATGATGAGATTCACATGATAATCCAAGTACTAGATACTCAAAACGTCCATAACCGGGGACACGGCTAATCATGATTAGTTTATACACTCTGCAGAGGTTTGCACACTTTTCCCCACAAGACTCGATCTCCTTCGTTGGGATTCTCACACTACATGGTGTTTGAGAAACGGATGGCCGAGACATAGTCTTTCAGAAGGGCTAGCACCTTACGATCGGCTAGTCTACCACTGTAAGAGTTTGCACGACTTAATCAACTATGATAGAGCCCATAGTAGCTTGTGGCTGCACACGGAAGTTTCTAGCATGAATAATCTCATGATCCCTTTGAGCCTGGGTGGCGGTCCATAAAGAAAAACAGGCAATCGCTGGAATACCCAGGTGCCTCAATCCAGCCAGATGTGAATTAAAGTTGCCACCTTAAATAAACCATTAATTAACAATCTCACATCTGTCATGGATACACTCACCCAATCCACGTCTACTAGCATAGCATGGCATAATAAGCAAACGTAGAAGTAACTCCCAAGGGTTTGATAATAAAACAGGTAATAGGTACTACCTCATCTACTTCCCAAAACCCACATTTTAATTAGATCCTAATCATGCAATTGTTTGAGGATTGATCTAATGCAATAAAAACTGGGTAGTAAAGAGGTATGATCAAAGTGTTACTTGCCTTGTTGATGATTCGCGAAACCTAGAGATTCAAAGTAGCAAGCGCCGCACTCCGAGTACTCTATCGCAAACAAACAAGCATACAATAAGTACTCATCTAATGCATGGGTAAAACTCAAATAAGAAATCTAACCAGAAAGTTCAACTTAAGAACTCCAGTTTGCAAAAAGAATCAAATCAAACGAAGCAACGAAAGTCAAACGGCGAAAGAAACAAGCTTCATTTACTAATCTGGATCTAGGTCAAATTTTATAGATGCAAAAACTTGTTTGAGTTAGTTAAACGGAAAGAGGGTTTCGAGACAAAACTCCAGGCGCTTGAATCGCCTGATTCCGATAAACGAGCGAAAAGATAAACTAAAACAAAAATCGGATCAGAAATCACGATCAGAAATAATCGCGGAAAAACCCGAGAAAAAAAACTGACGAATAGATTAACGGACGAACGTTCGTTATCTAAAGCTAAACGGTGAACGCGTTCGTTAAAACGAACGATCGAGCGAACGCTCGCTAAACAAATAAACCGGAATAAACCGATTTATAAAATAAAACAAAACTAGGGTTTCTAAAAAAACCGGATCGGGTTTTAAAAAAATGGACCACGGCGGCGGCGGCGGCTATACCTCCGGCTCGGCTCCGACGGCTCCGGTGGGGCGACGAGACGGTGCGGGGTGGCGGGGCTGCGGCGGCGGCGGCGGAGGCGGCGACGCTAGGCGGCGGTGGCTCAGCGGGGCTGGCACGGGGTGAGGGCGGCGGGTTGGCGGCGTATTTATAGGAGGGGGGCTCGGCCGGCTTGGGGAAGGGGCGATGGCGGAGGCGGCTCGGGGTCGGACTCCCCGAGTCCGGCGGCGACACGGCGGGGCTGGCGGTGGCGCTAGCGAGGCCGGCCCGGCTCGGCTGGGCCTTGGCCCAGTCGGGCTCCCGCACGTTTTTTTATTTTTTTTAAATAATTCCGCCGAATAGAAAATAAATTCTAGAAAAAATAAATAAAAATCTAAAAATGCCAAAACAATTTTTCACCGTCTAAATAAAATATTTAGAACAGGGTGAACATTTTCCTGGCCCTAAAATGCAGTTTTGAAATCATGCAATTTTTCCTAAATTCAAATGAAATAGCGAGAAAATCCGAAATAAAATCTTACTTGATTTTTTATTAAACCTTCAATATTTCTTTATTTTGGGAAAGTCATTTTATTCCCTCTCTCATATTTGTATTATAGAAATAATTGAAGATAAAATAAATAAAATCAAAGATCCTATTTTCAAAATTTGAGAGAACCCAAATATGAAAATAGCAAAATCCCCAACTCTCTCCGTGGGTCCTTGAGGTGCATAGAATTTCTGGATCAGGCTAAAAGCAAATAAAATATGATATGCATTGATGATCTAGTGTATAACATTCCAAATTGAAAATTTGGGATGTTACATGTGGTGGCGGTGGATTGTTGTTGTTATTGTTGTTGCCTTGGTTCTGAACTAACAACTGCATCAGGGTATTCTGCTGCTGGATCAACTGAGTGAGCTTCGATGGGAAGGTAAATCTGGGGTCACGTCTCGGAGGCATCTGATGGGTTTAGAGGGGAGAGATTAGAATAGAATGAGGTCTAATGAGAAAACACTACCCATATGCACATGAGACAAACACAAACATTTCACTCAATCAATCAAGCAAGGGTATCCAATCGATCTAACTATCGTTACAAAAGTGCTCGGACTATACTATTTACATGGTGGAATACTACTACTGATGTGGTGGTCTACTAAAAATATTATGCGGTTGAAGACTCCATGATGTCTGCTCCAGCTTCGTCTTCATAGTCTGCATCACTATTGTCGGTGTCCGAGTCGGTGTCGTTGATGATAATGTAGTCCTCCGGGTGAATCTCCTTGGGTTCTTCGTCTTCTCCTCCTGGTGCGGGGTCTCCCAGAAATACTCCTAGCTTCCTTTCCAGATCGTCATTCTTCTCCACTAGTACAACGATTTCCTCCTCATAATCTTCGCGTGTAGCCTTGAGTTCTTCCTCCAGTTGCGCGATCCTAGTCATTGCCTTCTTCAGGTCTATCATCCCTGCGCACATCTGGTTCTCCTGGCGACGAATGTGTTGGTTTAACTCCTGGATGAAAGCTGCAATTGATCTATCCTTCCTGGTGCTGATCATCTCCCATTGCTCATCTCGGCGCCCACAAATCTGATAGATAGTATCCTTAAGCTCCTTATGATAAACTTCTCCAATGCGTCCCATGGTGATGTGAGCTGCCATACTCTTTCCTAGACTCCAGGTTGATGCATCGAAGGAAAACTCTATGGGCTTAGTGACTGGCGTGAATGTTCTTCCCGGAACTTGAACTTGAATCATCCATCGCTCCTCTTCTGGTAAAGTGGCATTGTAAGTCCCGGTGAATCTCGGTATTCCAATATTCAGGTACCTAGTGACTTCCTTCAAGTGTCGTCCAAAAGGTGCTTCTTCATCCGGTTGTGCAAACTTGTTCCTTGCATCCGCCATCCTAAAGAGTAGAAAATGGAGAGAAGTCAGAAATGAGAAGAGAATAGTGATCTAGGGCTTTAGCTTAGTGGTCGTGTCCTACACTCAGCATGTGCTCTGATACCATCTTGTAGCGACCCGACCTCAAATGGTCAAGTCTCTGTGCTTCAGTGTCATCCCTGGATCGGTAATGCTGACACACACACAGTACTCGAGGATTTATAACAGAGTAGCAATTGCACACTTATTACATCGAGTGTCTCAAAAGATAACTTATTACAATAAATATGGCTTAAGTCCATCTAATACGATAACAGCGGAAGGCTTGGAAGATAAAGTGAGTACATCAACTTCAACGGCATAGCTGAGCTGCACGGCAACGACCTAAGAAACCTTACTCCTCATCTAAAAAGTCTGCAACATAATATGTTGCAGCCCGAAAACGGGTCAGCACATGGAATATGCTGGCAAAGTAACACAGTAGAGCAAGAACAGAACAATACTATCACTATATGCATATTTGGCTGGTGGAAAGCTCTATGGTTATGGTTTTTGCTAAAAGCCAATTTTTTCCTACAACAAAGGAATAGATTTTATTTAACTATCATGGTAGTTGAAACATCATTGGGAAGGTTCCTCCAACTCAATGCCAATTAAAGTAATTATCATCTACTTCCCAACCCACATGTTAATCACATCCTAACCATGCAATGTTTGAGGATTGGAACTAATGCATAAAAACTGGGTGATAAAGGGGTATGATCAAAGTGTTACTTGACTTGCACTCCGGGTGTTCTATCGCAAACAAACAATAGCATACATAAGCAATCAAGCAAAGAAACATGGGTAAATCTCAAATAAGAGGATCTAACCAGAAAGTTCAACTTAAGAACTCCGGTTTGCAAAAAGAATCAAATCAAACAGAGCAACGAAACTCAAACTGCGAAAGAAACAAGATCCGTTTACTAATCTGGACTAAGGTCAAATTTTACAGTAGCAAAAGCTTGTTCAAATTGGTTAAACGGAAAGAGGGTTTCGAGACGATGATCTAGGCGCTTGAATCACCTGATTCCGACAAACAAGCGAAAAAAATAAACTAAAACGAAAATCGGATCAGAAATCGTGATTGAAAATAATCGCGGAAAATCCGAGAAGAAAGAAAACTGACGAATAGGCTAACGAACGAACGTTCATTGTCTGTGGCTAACGAGTGAACACCGTTCGTTAAAACGAATGTACGTTCGCAAAGTAACTAAACCGAAAAAACCCGGCGAACTGATCTATCCAAAAAAACTAGGGTTTTCTAACGAAAACCGAACCGGTTTTTATGAAAAAACGAACGGCGCTTATACCTCCGGCGAGGATCCGGTGTGGCGGGCCGGGGCGGCGCGGGGCAAGCGGCGGTGGTGGCGGCGGCGCGGCAAGCGGCAGCAAGGCGACGGGGCGGGCGGCTTGCGGTGGCGGGTGGCGCGGGGCGGCTCGGGGTCCAAGGGGGGGTGCGAGGGCTTATAAGGGGAGGGGTGCGGCTTTGTAACGCCCTCGATGCGGCTATATCTCCCACGTGTCGAAGCACGACTTAGAGGCATAACCGCTTTGAAAGCAATGTCGCAAGTGAGGTAATCTTCACACAACCCATGTAATACATAAGGGAAAGAGATACATAGTTGGCTTACAATCGCCACTTCACACATATACATGAATAAAGCATTACATCATCCAAATACAATCAGGGCCCGACTACGGAGCCAAAATAAAAGAAGACTACCCCAAATGCTACAAAGATCCCCGATCGTCCCGACTGGGCTCCACTACTGATCAACTAGAACGAAACAACACAAAGGGCAAGATCTTCATCTAGCTCCTCCTTGAGCTTGGTTGCGTCATCTGCACGGACTCAACGACACCTGCAAACTGGTTTTGGAAGTATCTGTGAGCCATGGGGACTCAGCAATCTCGCACCCTCGCGATCAAGACTATTTAAGCTTATGGGTAAGGTAAAGGTATGAGGTGGAGCTGCAGCAAGCGACTAGCATATATGGTGGCTAACATATTCGCAAAAGAGAGCGAGAAGAGAAGGCAAAAGCACGGTCGAGGAACTATGATCAAGAAGTGATCCTAAAACAACCTACATCAAGCATAACTCCAACACCATGTTCACATCCCGGACTCCGCCGAGAAGAGACCATCACGGTTACACACGCGGTTGATGTATTTTAATTAAGGTCAACTTCAGGTTTTCTACAACCGGACATTAACAAATTCCCATCTGCCCATAACCGCGGGCACGGCTTTCGAAAGTTCAAAACCCTGCAGGGGTGTCCCAACTTAGCCCATCACAAGCTCTCACGGTCAACGAAGGATATTCCTTCTAGCGGGAAGACCCGATCAGACTCGGAATCCCGGTTACAAGACATCCTCCACAATGGTAAAACAAGTCCAGCAAAGCCGCCCGATGCACCGACATCCTGATGGGAGCTGCACATATCTCGTTCTCAGGGCAACACCGGATGAGACATCCTACGAGTAAAACCAGCCCTCAAGTTTCCCCGAGGTGGCCCCGCAGTCTACTCAGTTCGGACCAACACTTAGACAAGCACTGGCCCGGGGGGGTTAAAATAAAGATGACCCTTGGGCTGGCCTAACCCAAGGGAAAAAGAGGCTAGGTGGCGAATGGTAAAACCAAGGTTGGGCCTTGCTGGAGGAGTTTTATTCAAAGCGAATTGTCAAGGGGTTCCCATTATACCCAACCGCGTAAGGAACGCAAAATCCGGGAACATAACACCGATATGACGGAAACTAGGGCGGCAAGAGTGGAACAAAACACCAGGCATAAGGCCGAGCCTTCCACCCTTTACCAAGTATATAGATGCATTAATTAAATAAGATATATTGTGATATCCCAACAAGTAAACATGTTCCAACAAGGAACAACATCTCCATGTTCCAACAAGGAACAAACAAAGTCAGCAAAGAGAAGGATGCGTGCAGCTGCAAGAGCATCTAGGGATCAACATGTACGTGAAGCTTCTTCATCTACTTCAGTTCCTCCTGGTTGCACAAAGATGTCACCTACCAAGGTCATGAGCCATGAGGTACCAGCAAAGGTTGTTCGCATGACACCCGAAGAGTGGCCCGTTCTTGCAAAACGGACAGGGTCACTAAAGGTGGCATCGCCAAGACAATCTGCTTCAACTACATCGACCAAAGTCGCAGTGCCCCTTACACCTTCAAAACTTAGGGTGGCCGCACGCGAAGGGTTAGGAGAAAGCTCACATAAGCTTATCCCAAGCAACGTAGGGGCAACACAAAGGTCTTGCTCCGCGGACAAATGAAAAGGTGTAATGGCTGAGGACACTGAGTCTTCCTCACTTGAAGGATCGGCTCGTCCAAGAAACCAACTTCGTGTTGATGCACCTGAATTTATCCCCACCATGGGCTATAATCCCATTGGACCATGCCTAGTGGGTGAGCCAAGCAATAGACGCTCGCTCCAGTGGCAGGGGGTGTTTGTCACTTCAGATGACTTCCAAGATGGTCATGTGGATCCAACTGCTACAATATCAGATCCTTTGTCCTCATCGGTGCCAGCACCAAGACCATCATTTGAGGGCTCAATTGACCCAGCACGTTGTTGTCGACGATGATAGAGGGCTCACTGTGCATGGCTTGATTTCCCAATGGCAACTGATGCAAACATGACCAACCAACAACGAAAGCAAGTGGCATATCCCATCAGAAATAGAGAAAGG
The DNA here is from genome assembly GCF_002162155.2 of Triticum dicoccoides. Lineage (NCBI taxonomy): Eukaryota > Viridiplantae > Streptophyta > Magnoliopsida > Poales > Poaceae > Triticum > Triticum dicoccoides. The sequence continues at coordinate 314,279,051 of NC_041384.1, forward strand.
AAGATCAATGCGAGGATTCGCGGAGGGAGCCATGCTAGCTTCCATGCCGTCATGACACAGAATGTTTGCTAAGCTTTGAAGGAAATACTTCCAAGATGCTCTATCTCTGCTGATAATGTTGGTGGCGCCATCATGCGGCAGGTAGAAACTCTATCGAAGTGGCCAGAATATGAAGAATTTGTGAAGGCATATCCACGACGACAAGAGTATGTGAAGCAGGCTGCTCATGCACGCAAAAAGCGGGCCGCCCTAAAACAAAGAGAGATGGCAGTACAAGCCGATTCGGGTCATAGCAGAATGCAAGGAAGAGATTCTCCATCAACAAGCCAAGTCAGTAGAGGAAATGGGGCAAAAGAAATGGCAAGTACAGAAAACAAGACTACCAGAACTCTCGCTCCATGGCCAACTCGTAAGAAGGTCTCAGGCAACTCATTTGAAGTATTCAACACAATGCCAGTTGGTGTCAAAGGGGTGACAAACAATAGTAGAGAAACCTCCTCAGCATCAATACACTTCAAGAGGAAGAAGGCACGTAAGACTATTGTAGAAGGTCCTCGCCGCACGACACGGAGCCAGAAGGGTTCAGATCGTGAAGAACTTGGGTCAAGCAATGGGGGGTCTTACAATCCCCTATCAGATAGCAATCCTTGTCCTTCTGAGAATGAGATAGAACTTCACCATGGTGCAGAGCATACAGAACAAGTCCTAGCTGGGAATGAAACTCGTCCCGTTGTGGAGCAATTAGCCAACCTTACGGCAACACTTCAGCAAAAGGAAGACGAGCTAGCAGCCCTTCGAATTCATATGAGCAATAACCAAAGCAAAGGAAATGAAGGGGATGGTGGCGCAAGTGCTAGCAGCCAACATGGAGGAGTAGGGCTTAACCTTGAGGCGATCCAAAGAATGATCGCTGAAGGGGTAAAGTCGCAATTAATGCAAACTCAGTACTCGATGCGGCCAGGGTATGTTAAGCCGTACCCACCTGATGTGGACCTAGCTCCTTACCCAACAAATTACAGGCAACTGCAGTTTAGTAAGTTCAACGGGAGTGGATCTCCCCATGAGCACATATCACACTTCCTTGCTGCTTGTCAGGATACAGCTAACAACGGAGCACTTCTCTGATAGAGGCGAGGGTGTCCCGATCTTTCGATGAGATGATAACTATCGATTTGGTGGAGACAACTTTGACGATCCAACTACAAACGTGCACGACGTTGCTCCTTACCAATCGCTAAACCAATCTCCTGAGGTTACTGACGATGCCGGAAGCACGGTCAGCCTGACCACGAAGGTCTATTCCTGCAAGCAATCGAAGAACGAGCAAGAATATGATAAAGAAATCTGAATATTGCGAATATATATGAAGTATTGATAATGGTGGGGATCCATAAGCGGTCTTGGTCTGGTCGTTGGACACAAATGAAGTACATGAAGTTGCAATGGCTAACTTTTAACTAAACAAATCCCTAGGAAAAAGCTACTAAATGGATCTACTTATATAGGAGCAAGGGGTGGCGGCCAAGGAGTTGGAAGGACGTCCCAAGGCAGCCTAAAACTAACCCTAGGTCGTACATGGCTCATGGGCCCAAGTGGAGGTGGTGCAACACCTTTGGACTTGTTGTTTGACTCGGATTCTGCTGCAGCGTCAGATTGTTTCGTTGATATCTCAATGCTCCGGACGAATTTGAAGGTGATTCCAAATGGGTTGGAAAGAGCACGAAATCTAATTTCCAACAAAAAAATAATCACCCAATTCGGAGTCCGTATGAAAAAGTTGTTGACGTTTTGAGTCAGGTATATTTGTGCAGTCCGAATCAAAATCCAAAACGTGAGAGACTTGGACTCTATCTTCTCTTGGCCCAAAAATGACGTGAGGGGACTTTTTGAACAGAACCTAAACTTCTCCTTTTCCCTTATCTTCATATGTGGATTGTACAAATGTCCCATAAACCTGCAATTAGACAAAACACAAAAGTGTGGGAAGTATTTTTGTTCTGAATAACATAAATAGATTATTGAATAGTTTGCACTAGAAATCACCTGACAAATATGCATGTATGCAATATTTTTGGTCGTATCCAAGGTAGTCATGTCCTCATCATCCTCCCCTTCTTGTAAACAGAGCCGTCCTCGACGTTGCTTAATCTGAAATGTGGCTAACAAAAGAGACAAGGTGTACATGTTGTATATGTATATGTCATCCATTTTTACTTCCCTTGATTTTTGCACATATGACACATGTATACATGAGTAACTTTGATAGTTCATAAAATCTAAAGCCAAAAAATTATCACAAGAATTAGAAGGCATGAAAATATTGCAACCCAGTTTGCACATATAAGTGAATGTCTTATTCGTTTCAAAAGATTGACAATGTTCATCATTAAACCATCCCAACATTGGTGAATAAACCTTACCTGCATCAAATTTACATGCTACAACGTGCTTAAATAAGCAAATATGCAATAGGTCATTGGACATAGAATCATCACCAAGATCAGAGGTCATATCAAAATGATTAAACATTGGTTCTTTTGCATCAACAGTTAATTCAATGGGTGAACTCAAAATTGTTGGTATTTCAGTTATTTGATCACATGACGCATTCATGACAGTAACAGGATTCTCTAAAATAGGTGGTGTGCTCAAATCAACAAGTAACTCAACACATGATGCATTCAAGTTAACTAGGCATGCATCATTCTCATGTGAAGTTATATCATCAATACCTGTATTGTTACCTTGTTGCAAATTCGTAGCTGATGTAGGTACGAACGTTGACAATGTACCATACTCTTGAGATGATGTCGCGCTCACAATCCAAGGTGGGCTGCTCTATTAGGTGCAACGGTGGAGGAACCAACCGGCGGTGGTGAGCATGAATTGGAATAGTAGTTGTTGTAGTCACCCAGTGCATCCTCCTGTATCTGTCTCTCAAAGATACAATCGCAAACATACATACCAGTAATGGAACGAGGAATATACTGAAACCTTGCATGGATATCATGGTTCAAACCACCAAAAAATCTATTCATTGTATCATCCTCAGATTCTTCCATGTCACAATGATGCATAAAAGATTTGAACTCTTGGTAGTAAGCATGAACAGTGTTGTTGCCTTGTTTAAATTGTTCAAATTTGCGAAGCAATTCACGACGATAGTAAGGATGGAAAAATTGTTGTCTCATTACATATTTCAAATCTTTCCAAGTTGTGGGTTGGTTATCAATGTTTTTCTTACAATGCACACTCCACCAAACAGAAGCAAAACCAGTAAATGCTCTAGTGGCAGCTCGCACTCGCTCAAGTTCAGAAAAGTCATGGTGACTAAAAACTTGTTCTACTTAAAGCTCCCAAGCTATATAAATAGCAAGATTAAATCTACCCTCTAATGACGGTAAAAAGATAACCTGATCATGTGCTTGTGTGTGTTGTGCCAACTCTCGTGATGGTGAAGATGTGCCCGTCGTCCAAGAACTTCTATCTCCGGAACCTGTCATGATTAGTAGAAACAAGAAACAAAATTCAAGAATAATGTTCCTATGAACTACTAGGATGTGGTTGTAAAGTGCTCACAGTAAAGCAAATATCAATATCTTACAAGTTCTTACCATGTGGCAGGTGGTGACAGGCAACCAGCGGTGTCAAATAACTCTGAAGATTGTGTAAAGCGATTGCCAGGGGAACGTACGTATACACGGTGTAGAAATATGTGGAGCTGGGTTGGCTATATATGGTAGCAAAAGATTAGCAATAATCAATTCAGCGATGCAATGTTGAAATAAACGCTCAACGACGGTACTGTGCTGGTCCTAGGCTAGACCGGACTAGAGACGCGAGCCTAGAACACTAATGAGGTCACAGCGTAGCACAACTAGCATCAATGAAGGATACTAAGTAGCTCTGGAGATCAAGATATAAGTGAAGATCACAACGACAGTAAAAATAATGATGTGAAATAACAGCCAAGCAGGATATATCAACAACTTTGTCTCCAACTTTCCTTTGGAAAAGATTGTGCCAATTTTTTGATAATTTTTAAAAAAATGGTATTGACTCAAGCTTTCAAACGGAAAAGGAATCACTCAATTCCGAGTTGATATGAGGAGTCAAAAAATTCGAAAACTGACGTGAAAACTGGAATAAGCTGTGTTCATGCACTTCGGAGAGCAAAACGAACTATTTAGAAGCCGATTTTGAGGTGCCAGATATTGCACAGCGTTTTGCAACTATTTAGATGCGCCTCGTCACTAGCTTTCATTTGAGTACTTGCGGATCCAAAACAGACTTCGTATGAGAAAGTTATGCCTGTTTTACTGAACAGTGCACAAAACAGATTCCAATCCGAATTCAACTACGAGATTGAGTCTAGATAGATCCGAATTTTGTTTTTTTCTCTCTCTTTTTTATCACACTTTTTTTCTTACTTTTTTTTCTTTTTTTCTTTTTTTTCTCTCTCCCTCTTTCCAAAACAAACTAGATAAGATGCAGATTGGATCAAGCGAAGAGGTGAACAATCTCAACTATGATTATGACAATAAACAGTGGGTAGCATATGGTGGAAATTGATGGATGGGTGGTGGACAGCGAAAGAAATAACGATGCAGCAGCGGCGTGACAAATGTGAATAGAACTCAAAACTCTAAACGAACTAGACATTAAGACCAGCAACTCGACACGACGATGCAACCAATAATTCAACTATGCAAGCAATAACAAGAAAAATTGCAAAGGCTTAGACTGGCTTGGACAAAGGATGAATAGATCTAACTTTTTTTCTGGCTTTTTCTTGGACAATAGGTAAGAAAATAAATCTAATCTAGGAAAAACTGGAAATTCTCACCGAGCAACCTGAAAACTGATACCACTTGATAGAGGCGAGGGTGTCCCAATCTTTCAATGAGATGATAACTATCGATTTCATGGAGACGATTTTGACGATCCGACTACAAACGTGCACGACGTTGCGCCTTAGCAATCGCTAAACTAATTTCCTGAGGTTACTAACGATGCCGGAAGCACAGTCAGCCTGACCATGAAGGTCTATTCCTGCAAGCAATCAAAGAACGAGCAAGAATATGATAAAGCAATTTGAATATTGCATATATATATATATATGAAGTATTGATAATGGTGGGGATCCGTAAGCGGTCTTGGTCTGGTCGTTGGACACAAACGAAGTACATGAAGTTGCAATGGCTAACTTTTAACTAAACAAATCCCTAGGAAAAAGCTACTAGATGGATCTACTTATATAGGAGCAAGGGGCGGCGGCCAAGGAGGTGTAAGGACGTCCCAAGGCAGCCTAAAACTAACCCTATGTCGTACATGGCTCATGGGCCCAAGTGGAGGTGGTGCAACACCTTTGGACTTGTTGTTTGACTCGGATTCTGCTGCAGCGTCAGATTGTTTCGTCGATATCTCAATGCTCCGGACGAATTTGAAGGTGATTCCAAATGGGTTGGAAAGAGCACGAAATCTACTTTCCAACAAAAAAGAATCACCCAATTTGGAGTTCGTATGAAAAAGTTGTTGACGTTTTGAGTTAGGTATGTCTGTGCAGTCCGAATGAAAATCCAGAACGTGAGAGACTTGGACTCTATCTTCTCTTGGCCCAAAAGTGACATGAGAGGACTTTTTGAACAGAACCTAAACTTCTCCTTTTCCGTTATCTCCATATGTGGATTGTACAAATGTCCCATACACCTGCAATTAGACAAAACACAAAAGTGTGTGATGTATTTTTGTTCTGAATAACATAAATAGATTATTGAATAGTTTGCACTAGAAATCACCTGACAAATATGCATGTATGCAATATTTTTGGTCGTATCCAAGGTAGTCATGTCCTCATCATTCTCCTTAGGCAGTTTGTACAGACATTGTCTGGGCCTGCCTTCACTTGGTATAGCAAGCTGCCTCCAAGCTCTATAAAAATGTGGGAACAAATGCAAAACTCATTCCTCGAGAGGTTTTATAGCACACAGAGGACGGTGGGCATAACTGAGTTGACCCAAACTGAACAAGGGTTCAACGAGAGGGCGGCTGATTTCATAAACAGATGGAGAAACCTAAGTCTTCATTGCCCACAGCCAATCACTGAGCCGGAAGCAGTGCGCATGTGCATGAACAATCTCCGCTCGGAAGTGGCTTTCAAGTTACAAGGAGTGAGGCCCCTCACGTTTGAAGAGTTAGCTTCAAAATCCATGGATATAGAAAATTTTATGCAGCTTGTCGCTCATCGAACAAAAACGACGTTCAACAAGCCTACAAACAAAGGTGGTCAGTGTGAAAAGTTGCCGATGAAACCCAAGTCTGCACAAGCCATGGAGACTACGACGGTAAAACCTTAGTTCCAGCCTAGAAGAGCACCTATAGGGAATCAAGGGCAGTGAGATGCACAGGTCAGTAGGAGGCCAACTCTCAGCGGGCGACAAAACAGAGAGTATTCTTTTCCTGTAGAAGAAATTAATGACCTTTTTAATGGTTTAAAGGAGTTGAGTCTTATAGAACTTCCCAAGCCCAAAAGGCCAGAAGAAGCTTCAAAATTTAATGACCCAAATTTCTGTCACTACCATCGCATTTTGGGCCATACACTCAAAGATTGGTTTGTTGTGAAGAATATCATACAGAAAATGATCGATGAGGGGACCATTGATATGGATCTCCTCAAAAGCTTAAAGAAAGGAAAGAAGATGGCTACAGCAAATGTTGCCACTCTTCAAGATAGCTCGGTGAGTTGCACATCTTCAAATATGAGGCCAACTTATGATGATATGATTTTAACATCAGGATATGAATTTACCCCAATTATCTCTTTAGGCTTCCTCCCGTACCTTGGTCATAGGACCACGTCCCAGGGTCAGCGTAAAAGAGAGGCTCACATTCCCTGCATCCGTGATGGATGGCCAAGTGTTCCAGCTTCTCAAGAACCCCAAGATTGGAGGGAACAGCGACCAAAACATCGTGTACTACCCTAAGTGATGGAAGATGTCGCTTCTCTGCGCTTCGTACCAAAGAAATATCAGCATCTGGCGAAGCGCATGAAGGTTCCACCTAGTGAAGAATTCAATGTTCTCACTATAGGTGTGTTTGAGGATGATAGCGAGTCTCTTCACTTCCCCAAAGAAGATGCGCCAGAAGTGGATCAGGTCCACCTTAGATCAGGTCGCCAGTTAGCTGACCCACATCCTCCACCTAGAAAGGAGCCTAGGAACAAAGATGTAACTGAGAGTGCGACAATTGACCCGCCTTCTATGGTGTCGGTCAAGTAGGATGTAATCTCTCATTTGAAGAAAATACCAGCTATGCTTTCTGTGTATGATGCTTTGTCTCTTTCCTTGGATTTACGTAAGCACTAGTTACAACATTGTCATTTCCTGAACATTATAGAGTGGAAGACTCACAGACTGAAGCTGAATTAAATAATGTGTCAAATATTACATTCATGGATGAGGACATGTTGTTAGGAGCAAAGAAGCATAATAGACCTCTTTTTATGTTTGGTGAGATTGACGACTTGCCAACAAATCACACAATGATAGATGGTGGATCCGCCATAGATTTGTTGCCTCTGCGTACTTTGAAAAGGATTGGATATTCCCCTAAGGATTTGAGTCGGTCAAATGTGGTCATTCACGGCTTTAACCAGTCAGGTCAAGAGGCCATGGGTACCATTTCCTTGGTACTAAAAATGGAAGCGTTATCTACATACGTGAGATTCCATGTGATTGATGCAGCCACACATTACAATGCACTGTTGGGCCGACCATGGTTGCATGAAAATCAGGTTGTGCCATCTACACTCCATAAGTGTGTCAAGTACAAAGAGCAATCTGGGGAAACAATAAGAATATTTGCAGATAAGAGACCATTCACCGTTGCTGAATCTTTCTACGCCGATGCCAAATTCTACTTTGAGCCGGTTGAAAAAGTACACAAGCCAAGGCATGTAGTAGTACCTGAATCAAATATGGTAAAGAAAAATGCTGCAGAATCCTCATCTGGCCGAAAGATTTATCAGTATATACCAAGTGACCAAAGGAAAGAGGGTGACCCAATATTCCGTGTCATCGATAAATCATCTGTTAAAAGAGGTACCAAAATGCCTATGGTCTTACCTCCTTTGGTTCAACATAAAATTGAGCAAGATAAAGAGAAGTCACATGAGTGTAAAAACAAAAATAAAAATGTGGTTCATATCACCTTGGAAAATAAAGATGATGAGTCATTGCCTATTTCTCTGTACAATAACCGAGTTTTGTATATGATGCGGAGAATGGGATATGATACTCTCACTGGCCCGTCGTTGTGCGATGGCCGGAGGCAGCGAGCGCCATTTGAAAAGGCGTTGTCCCGAGAACAACTCAAGCTCTACATGAGGGCCAGCCTTTGAAAGAAAAAAGACATGGGCTGGGCTATGAGGTTTGCATGACTTCGACTGAATTTGTAGACCCAACCGAGGCATACCCACAAATGGGGGATGGTAATCAGCCAACTATCGATGACTTGGAAGAAATAAATATTGGGAGAATCGAGGATCCTCGACTGATTTTTATTGGCGCACGTCTGTCCAAAGAAAAGAAAGAGGAAAATCGTAAGCTCCTTTCTGCAAACAAAGATGTCTTCACTTGGACTTATGAGGAAATGCCAGGCTTGGATCCAGAGGTAGCGGTGCACCGACTTGCCGTGCAAGGCGATGTTCCCCTAGTAAAACAAACACAAAGGAGATTTCGACCTGAGCTACTCCCCAAGATAGAAGCTGAGGTCGGCAAACTTATAGCTGTTGGATTCATTAGGGAAGTTAAATATCCTAAGTGGCTATCCAATATTGTTCCAGTTAAAAAGAAAAATGGTCAAATCCGTGTGTGTGTAGACTTTAGGGACTTAAATAAAGCATGCCAAAAGATGATTTTCCTATACCTATATCTGAAATACTCATCGATGCTACCGTGAACCATGAAATATTTTCTTTTATGGATGGATATTCTGGATATAATCAAATAAAAATGGCGCCAGAAGATGAAGAGCTAACAGCTTTCAGAATGCATAGAAACCGAGGAGTGCAACATTCATGAGAAGCCAGACACTACTTGTTACGAGAGGTACTCAGGATTTGGAGAGGAACCCGCCTTGCAATGCCGAAGACAATTTGCGCGCCGGACTCATCGACATTGAAGCCTGGTTCAGGGGCTACTGAGGGAATCCTGGATTAGGGGGTCCTCGGACAGCCGGACTATATCGTTTGGCCGGACTGTTGGACTATGAAGATACAAGATTGAAGACTTCGTCCCATGTCCGGGTGGGACTGATTTTTGCTGCAGAGTTCTCTGGTCTTCTTCCTCCTCTAGTAGCAATATTCTACTACACACCATAAATCATATAAATGCACATAGAGAAAGAAGAGGCAGGCATGGTGCGTGCTAGAAGGTTGAAGGTGAGATAAGGCATGAAGAAAAATATAGAGTCATAAGCTTAAACCGTCGTACAAAAAGAGGGTACATACATGCATTTATAAAAAATAGAATAAAATAAATAATGCTTCAGGCCATACACAATGATGGTGTAAATAAATAAGGATGCTTCAACGTCAAAGCTGGCGTACTAGCACATCATGCATAAAATCTGAAGTTCCCACGTGAATATACAAAGTACTGCTACATTTGAAGTGAAACTGAGTACTGAACATAAAATGATTCAAAGGGAAATGATGAATTGAAATAAAAAAAAGAGAAAACTAAACGAAGTCTACGCCTTCTCAAGGAGCTCGCCAGTTCTGCAAATTATTCAACAACTGACTTGCTTCAGTCTTTAAATCTGTCGTCTTTTGTTCAAATTTAGCAAGCCTTGTACGTTTGCCAGCATTGGTATCCTGTAGAGTCTTCACCAAGTTCTTCTGTTCAGATTGATGGGCATCATGTGCTTGCCGACACTGTCCCATTTCCAGTTTAAGCTTGTGCAAAGTAATAGTAACCTCTTCAAGCTGGGCCTTTAGTTCTGCTTCCCATGCCTCCATTTCAGTGCACTTCTTTTCTACGCCAGATAAGTCCTCAATATGGCCTTGGAAACCTCATGGCCAGACTTAATCTTAAGTCCTACTTCAGCAACAACATGCTCATCTTGCTCAGATTCCTCCGTGAACTTAGTCTGGCCAACCTCCAACTTCCTGGAAAGGTCAATAAGCCTGACCAACATGGCCTGCACCTTAGCTACCTCAGGCACTTGCGTGGGCACCGTCTGAGAAACGCTCTCAAGCATGATGCATCGCTTGCGATCACCGAGGGTAGAGTCGTTCAGTCCTTCGAGGGCTCGTTTTACCACGAAATCTGTAGCCTCCATAAACGTCTCCTTGACGAAACTACAGTCCATCTATGCGTCTTTCCCTAATACTACCATCACCTCAGGGTCTTGTGAGTGGCGAATTTCTTGTTCGCAACCTAAAAAAAGAGAGAGAAGAGTTGTGAGAATTGATGATAGTGATGGTTCATAAACACGACCAGTTAAATAAACACATAAAAATAATGAACTACTAGGTGAAGTTGACAGGAGACCAAGAGCACTAGGGGTAGGGGGCACAGTTTCAGCCACACCAGGGCTGGAGGGTGGACGACTTGTGCCACACTCGCCAAAGGTACAATCCTCGACGAATAAATCGAAGAGGTCACCAAGGCCATGGTCCTTTTCTCCCATGAGAACATGGCTAAAATCTTCATCACTAACAAAGTTACTGAATTCAACATCTAAGGACGGACCATCCAATGTTATTGGTTCAGAAAAATTGGATTCTCGGGCGAAATCAAGTTCACGCTTCAAGGGCAGCCTTTCTTCCTGTTCCACATGAGGCGGTGTAGATTGTCTGCGTCTCTTTCCGCTACGGATGGGGCAGTGTCTGAGATATCATTATCCACTAATAGCGGATGAGCGGAGGAGGACCCAGCTATGGCATTCTGTTTCAGTACATTACCTCGCCGTAGCTGCAAAAAAACACAAAAAAAGAGAACTCAAGTTAGTACTAAATAGTACGTGAGACATAATGAAACATGGACACACATGTGCTTGAGCTCACCTCTTTAGACTTCACTAATTGAGCAGCAACAACATCATTTAAATAATTATAGAGGACCGGTCTCCATTGATCTGTAATAGGTGACTCTGCCTTCTCAAGGGACTGAACATGTTGGTCAAGGTGCTCCATAGATACTCTCCTCACCACCATAAAATCTTTATCAAACAATGGGCGAGGCCTGATATTGTGCTGTAGTGCATGCTTATTTTTTATCCTTACATCACAAGGGGTCTTCCCAGTCATGTTGGCATTGCAAAGATGGCCTAGAATGTCGGCGAAAGGCTTTAGAATTTTTTCCACCAATTAGCCCATGCTACAGAGGACTTCCCAACTCGATCATCGTCAGGAAAATAGTGGAATTCTTTAGGGGTCAAGGATAATAGGTGTGACCAAAAAGCATAGGCAATTCCAATTTTGTCTTGAGTATACATGCCCGCTAGAGGAGAAAAGGGTACAACTTGGTCAAGACGAAACTGTCGTGCCACTCGATCTGGGTGATATGGTTCAGCTATACACACATCGGCGGTGACAGTACCACGCCTCCACGGCAGCATGCCTCGACAAATAGAAATTAAGAAAGCCCTCTTGGGTTTGAACACACCTTCCATAGTGAGAGAATAGGGGTTCCAAACAATATTCTTATAGTCATCGAGGAAAGCATGTGCCTCTTTAGGAGTAAAATGATGTGGGGTCTTAAACATGGTGTTCACCATATTAGGTTGTACCGCCAAAATTCTGGAGCTCAGGAAATTTGGCGTTTTTGCTCTGTTTCCATAGGGTTTCTTGAGGTACACGCCCATCCATCCAGCAAGGTAGTGGACCGGCCAAATCCTATGTATGAATGAGGGGCCAATCGGATGAGTACAAATTCGCCGAAGTGAGTAATAAAGGGAGCAAAGAGCAGGTGGGCCTAAAGAGATGCGTCATCCTAGGGAAATCCATGCCGCCATCACTAATACCCAAGGGCAAATATATGGCCCACCACCAACAACGACGTAGCGGCAATGCCATATGGCAAGAAAAGCCGCAGTGTACACGCGCTGGTCTTCTAAGCTCTTGGTAGCAAAGGAGTTTACTCCACTATTGTGAAAGAAGTCGTACCATTCCTTGAAACCTACTTTGCCACCCACAGCAAGCTTGGTCCAAATTTCTAGGAGCCGAGGCAGGAAGTTGGGGTACAAAAGAGTCGAAGGATCCAACTCATCAGCTAGGGGAACATATTCTTCATAAGGTTCACCATAAGGGGCAACCCCGCGATCTGATGCATATCAAGAAGTGTGACTGTATGCTCGCCAGATGAGAACAAAAACGTATTGGTGTTGGGATCCCATCTCTCCAATAAAGACCTTAAAAGAGAAGGGGAGACAGAATAGTCGCCTAAAGAGCAATAAATGGCTCCATAGACGTAATCCACATCTTCCTCACTCCCCTTCAGGTGGGTATGATATTTCTTCAAGACATTAGTACCCCATTCAAGATACCCAAGAGGCATTGGAGCGTATTCAACCTCATGATTCTCCCAGCCTAAACCTTTGGATATCATATGTGTCCCAAGGGTTGAAGCTTCATCAAGTCTGGGCCCAGGTGCGGGAGGTTGATAACAATGAGCTAAGAAAGATGGCCCTACCGTCCATCCACGTGGTCCAAGCTCAGGATGGCCGTGTGGTACGCCTAACTTCGTAATCACTGGATTGTCCAGCTCACTAGTATTAGGTTCAAATAGGTGTTTTTGGCCAACTGTGATAGAGGCATCCTACATGATTCAGACGAAGATGGTGTCGTGGCTTCCTCCATCTATATGCAAGGAAAATATGCATGTCGGTATACATATGAAATTACAGGAAGTTAAAATAGTACGTGAAAGAGCAAGATTGAATATTATACCAAGGTGGAAGTAATGATCCCAGGGTACACAGTCTGCAACGAGAGATAGTATCTACAAAAAAGAATCAATATTTGAATTTGACGCAAAAAAAAGGAATATGAGAAACACGAAACAGGTGCGCGTGATTAAAAATATTCCTCATCCCAAAAAACAGTAGCATCACCGTCGAACGACGGACCAAGCCCATATATAGGCTTGCCGGAACACCGACGGTGATCAAGTCATTAAATTCATATATAGATGAAAAATAATTAGTCGAACGACGGACCAAGCCCATATATTGGCTTGCGGGAACACCGACGGTGATCAAGTCATCAAACTCATACATATATGGCAATATAAAATCACCATCGAACGACGAACCAAGCCCATATATAAGCTTGCCGGAATGCCGACGGTGATCAATTCATCAAGTTCTCATACATATATGGTAAAAAGAATCAATCATCAACGTCGAGCGACGGACCAGGCCAATATATAGGCCTTCCGGAACGCCGGCGGTGATCAAGGCACCAATTTCATACATACACAATAAACAAAACTGTCACTATCGAACGACGGACCAAGCCCATATATAAGCTTGCCGGAACACCGACAGTGAGCGACTCATTATTTCATGCATATATAAAAAAACCACCGGTTGAACGACGGACTAAGCTCATATATAGGCTTCCCGGAACGCCGACCGTGGGATCACAATATTTGGATGAATAAATACAGATCACACACACCCAGAGACCAGGGCTATATACACCTTGACAAAAAAAAGTTTTATGCATTCAGGGCATTATATCCCTGACACTTCTAGTAATGGGAGAGATGCCACAGCGAACAGACGTAATCAGATAATTTGGAAAGGCAGATTACCCAAGGAATATTCGATCCAGACCGTATCCTAGTGTTCCCGTCTCCCTGCACCTACATGATGAGGAGATGGAATAGAGATTAAAAGCAACATCCAAGATGCTAAAGGATAGATCATTTCTTGGTAATGATAGGACAAAGAAAGAGGCATACCCAATTGGAGGAGTCAACACTTGCCAACACGGAGGTGCATCTTGTGAGGGATTCAAAACAATCTGGGACTGAGGAAATAGCAGACTAATCAGTCAATGAATCAATTTAGCCACTAGCGAAGTCGTATATAATTTGCTAAGCTATCAAAAGGATTGCGGCCGGCCGGATGGAAGTAGACCTTCGTCTCCGTCGTCTTTTGTCTTGATTTAAGAAAAGAAAAGGAGACGTGCTGTTTAAAGAGAGTTGAGGGGATAGCAGACGCAGTTTGTTATCCGGATGGAGTTTGTTAGTCGGACGTGGCCTGATTTTTAGCCTTCACAATTGCAACATATGGTTAAAAAGCTGTACGTAACTGGCACACGATCGTCTAAAAAGTTATAAACCCATTATACTCACCAGAAGTGCTTTAAACAAAATATGTATAGTTTCGAGCTCTAGGCCCGAGTCAAAAAAATAAAATAAAATAAATCTCACTTCGAACCCAGACCTTGAGGGGCATCTGTTGACATGGATTTTGACCGAGATAAATAAATGTATAAAATATAAATTCAAAATAGCAAAAATAAAACGTTCGATAATGAAAAGAATTAATTTAAAGAAATCACTCAACAACTCAATCAACCAAGACATCGACGACTGGCAGCTCCAACTTTGTTGATGTACATTGCAAGAGAAAGTTTTTTTTTGCGGGAATTGCAAGAGAAAGTTGCAAGCCTCGCAACGACCTACTCCATCGCAATCTTCGGAGAGCACCCTCCGCTGAAACCGCCCTCATGGAATCATCGTTGTCGCAGGGGCCCCGCCGTGCACAACTCCGACTTCTCTGTCGTAGCGAGAAACAAACATAGGCGCACTCATTGACGCATTTGACCGTCGGGACCAGGAGGATTACCTGCGACCAACTCTGCATGTCCACCCTAGGGAAAGCGCGAAGGGGAACTAGTCTTCAAGATGACGACCACAAGGGAAAAGCGACCCGGGAATGACGCCATCAGCCGACACTGCTACAGCAGCGCAAAAGGCTTTCACCCAAAGACAAACCTCGAAGACGGACAAGGCCGAAGAGTACCATGACAACCCTGCGGGAAGGAGGAACAACACCCACGGGTGCCGCGCCGTCGGCGTTGGCCATCAAAATATCACGGCATATTAACAAAATGCATAGACAATATAATTGGTGACTAAATAAAATTTAGCATCAATTGAATCTTTAGTTAGCACGAGCATGTGTTATGTGCTAATGCATGCAGGCTAGGCAGCGTACATGCATGAACGTATGTGGCATGGCCCTCACAGCCAATAATTAATTTTTTTGAGCAAATCAACACAGTCATCATGCATATGCAAAAGCTGCTCCAATTATAAATAATCAAAGTAAGAAGCCCATACGTGCCTTGTAGCAGGGGCCATCTCTAGATAAAGCTTGATTAAGGAAATTCACTAAACTAATTGGACCAGAGGGCCATGTGCGCTCTCGCCGAAGTCCCATCAATCAACTCAGGAGACCAAGTCTACCCATGTTCTACCATTCAGCCACGACTCCTGCTCCCACGTCCTGCACGACAGCAACGTGCAGGCTAACTCCTTGGCGCGTGCGGCAACCTCCAAAGGCCAATGCTCCACACCCTCCCCTATAAATACCAGGCAGATGCACTGCTCTAGGGTCGGCCTTGAGTTCGTTCATTTCCTCTGCCAAAAATCATACACACGCAGTAGCACAAAAAGAGAGAAGGAGGCAGGCGTGCAGGAGGTTTGAAAGGTGAGATTCAATGGCTCTCCTCTAGCCCCTAGTTTGGTCATTATGGTACAGGCCAGGGAGCTTTTTTCTTCTTCTTGTCCTAAATCTCTAGCCCTTGGTCCGGCCATCACGGTACAAATCAAGGGGCATGTTTCATCTTTCGAAAATTCTTGTTCTTGGTTCGGCCATCACGGTACAAATCAAGGAGCATATTTCATCTCCCCAAAATTCTTGCCCTTAGTCCGGCCATTGCGGTGTAGACTAAGGTGTATGTTTAATCTATCTCAAAATTTTGCATTTGATTTGACCATTTTGATACAGACTAAAGAGTATGTTGCATCCATCCCAGAATTTTGTCCTTGGTTCAGCCATCGCGGTACAAACCAAGGAGCATGTTATATCTACCCCAAACTTTTGCCTTTGGCTTGGCCATCGCGGTACGAGTCAAGGAGCGTGCATGGTTCTTGTAAGCACGGTTCCTTTAAATGTTGCGTGCACTTCATCCCATTGATCTCCGTCTTGGTTCGGTCCCTTTAGCGATACAAGCCAAGATGAACGCCTCGTTCCTTGGTTTGGTCTCTATACATGGATACAAATCAAGACAGTATCATAGGTACAAAAACCTCATAAAAATTGACTTAATTTGGTCATCATAAAAAAATGGATATGACTAAGTTGGAATAAAATTACGAACGCACTAAACTGAACTCATGATAATATCTTGTTTGGTTGTGCTACAGGCATTATGTGTCATGCTAGTTGCAATACAACTACGAGCATAAAAATATATTCCCTCACTTGGTTACGCTGCACGTGGGCATTATCTTAATGCCACACGGTGTTAGTAGTAATACGAGCAGGGCAAGACTTAATTAAAAAAATGTGTTCACGATACACACCTAGAAACCAAATCATGCAAGATGAATGATAAAACATGTTGCATCATAAAAACCAATCTTACTTGGTTACGCTACACGCGGGCATTATCTTAATGCTACACGGTGTTAGTAGTAATACAAGTGAGAGAAAATTAAACAAAAATATTTAGGCCACATATTTGGTCCAAAGTCAAATAAAATATGGCATGAAATGCTCCAATGCTATAAGAGCCTAAACTATTAGTATCGTCATAAATGGATACCACAAACTCACTTTACTTGGGTTATGCTACACACTAGCGCTAATGAAATGATGCTATGTGGAGTAAAGCAGAACTTAATAAAAATAAGTTCACTCCACATCCACATATGCATACAAAATTCATGCAAAATACATGATAAGGCATATTTCATGTAGCCCACATAGGCTTTAACAAATATAAAATATCATAAACAAACTCCATTTGGGTCAAGCTATACGTGTGTGTCATATCATTGCACCGTGTGGTTAATATTGATACCGTGTGAAGTTGAAGTCAACAAAATATGGCACATATCATATGCACCATAAAAAGCATCAAATTGTGTCAGAAAGCTTCAGTCCATTATGCTACACACGGGCACCATATCAGTCTCGTGCGGTGATAGTAGTAATGTGATGATGCAAAACTTATTAAAATTGGCATGTCACATGTATCCATGCCACCAAAACCAAAGATGTCATATAAAATTCCCAAAGAAAAGCATACCCATATCCTATGTGCCAAACGTAGGATAAAACTAAGCCTAGCCAAAACCAACCTTCATTCTGCACCATCATATAAATGAGGTTGAACACAAATAAATTTGTTGCATGTTAGGAAAATATATACTCCAACATATCAAACATGAAATTATGGAGAAGTACTTGCATGAAAGCAAACTTCAAGTACCCAAGCAGGAGTGCATGGACGATCGCGAGGAGGATTTTTCTTGTAGCATATTGTAATAGGAATGTGTTGCAACCTTATGTAATAGATATGTTGGAATTCTTAATCAGGGGTTTTCTCTTCGGAGATGTAATTAACAGAATTTTTATGTAGATGTAAGAGTTCTGGAAATAAAGTAGCTGCAATGTTTGATCCTATTTTTATTGTATGCATCTACGCATTTAAATTATTAACTTTGTATCAATGACGTGGGCGCGTGTCTCACGCCCGCCATTTTCCCGTCATCAGATTCTGGCACGCTCGGTGGGACTTTTTAGAATTATCAACAAACAGGGAGGGATTGAAAATTTAACGACTGACCGTCCAAAGTTATTGGTTCAGAAAAATCATATTCTTGCGAAAAATCAAGTTTGCGCTTAAGGGGGAGCCTCTCTTCCTCGTCATCATGAGTGGGCGATAAATTTCTACGCTTCTGCCCGCCAGTGGCCGGGGCAGTTTCCGGAAGATCATCACTACCCACTAGCAATGGACGAGCAGAGGAAGAACCAACTGCAACAACAGACTTTGGTATGCCACTTTGCTGCAGCCACATATATAAAAGGATGATATTATTAGTACTCATTAGTACAACAAAGAAATGAACAAGTTGTACGCAAACCATTAATTCACCTCTTTAGATTTCATGGGTTGAGTAGCGACAGCATCCTTAACCTTTCGCTTCTTCTGTTAAAAAGGAGATATAGAAAAAATGAGACAAAGAAAGGAGCAAACGAACTATGGTAGTACCAAATATATATAGATGTATATATCTTACCTTTTAGAGTTGATTAAAGGTTCATCATTTGAGTGAAAGCCACACAAAATGGGGCCCCAGTGGTCCATAATTCTCCTTACATTCAATTTGATGGCTGCAATATGCTCCTCCTTACCCCTGGCAGAGACTTCCTTTATAACAACAAAATCATTCTCCGAAAGCTTGCGAGGAACTATGTACTCCTCTCCGCGTTTCAGAAAATTACGTTTCCAGGGATTATAATTCAGACCATTCGAGATGCCCGGACGAAGAGTATTGAATATGTTGTTAAATGGTTTCATATATCCCACCCACCAGTTGTTCCAGGCCACAGAAGAAAATGCCTCATGGGCATCATTAAGAAGGTACTGGAACTCTCCTTGGTCCGAGCGTAACAAATGTGACCAATACGCATATGCAACCCCAGTATCCTTCTTTGTGTACACGCTGACCAACGGAGCATAGGGCACTTGTTGTCTCAAAGTAAGTTGTCGTGCAACTCGATCAGGATGATATGGCTCCGCTATGCAAAGATCATCAACATCAGTAGCACGCCTCCATGGAAGCATACCCCGGTGTGAAGAAATGGTGAAAGACCTTTGCAACTGATCCACCCCGACTAAGTTCTTTGGAGTATAAGGATTCCAAAAAATATTGGCTCTGTCATCAAGGAAAATGCGTGCCTTAGCAGGACTGAAAGTTATGGGAACCTGAAACATAGTTTTAACCATGGTTTGTTGCATCGGCAATTGCTTAACATCTGGAAGATGTTTCCCGTTCACTTTGTCCTTAAATGGTTTTCTCAAATAGAGACCCATCCACCCCGCGATATAATGCACTGGCCAAATTCTTTTCTCATAAGAGGGAGCAACGGAGTGCATACTGATCCTTCGAAGAGAATAATACAATGAACAAAGTGCTGAGGGGGCTAAAGAGATCTTGCGACTCGAAACGATCCAAGAGGCCATCAGAAGGACACCGGGACGAATATAAGGCCCCCACCAACAACCACGTAAGAGCAAAGCCAGTGGGCTATAAAAGCCGCAACGTACATGTGTTGTTCCCGAAGGGAGGTGAAAGATGAAGTGCATTCGCGTTTGTTATGGAAATGGTCACACCAAATTTGAGAAGTCACACTTCCATTTTCGCGGCTGAGCCGATAGAATTCTTCTAAAAGGCCAGATAAGAAATTTGGGAACATAAGCTTTGAAGGTTCTAGGTCATCTATAGAGGGAACATATTCCTCGTATGGTTCTCCAACTGAAGGAAGACCCGACATTAGAAGCATGTCAAGCAGAGTCACAGTGCGTTCACCAGATGAAAAAAGAAAAATATTTGTTTCTGGATCCCATCTTTCCAGTAGTGACCTCAGTAACGAATCTAAAACTTCATATTCACCAAGAGAGCAATAAATGGCCCCATATATGTAATCGGTGTTCTCCGCTTCTCCTTTCAAACAAAATGAATGGTTATTCAATATAGAGATGCCCCACTCAACATAGCCTTTGGGTTGCGGAACATACTCAACTATGTGACCATCCCAACCTAGACCTTTTGCTACCATCTTGGTCCCTAGGGTGTAGGCTTCATGATCAGGTTTAGGATAAGGTGCTAGTGGATGAAACGAATAGTCACTAAGAGTAGACCCCACATTCCAACCACGAGGATGGTGCATCAAATCCGCATGTGCGAGCACCTGTTGTCTGATCACTGGGTTGACCTCTTCATTAGTATTAGGCTCATACAGATGCCGCTCAGCTAACTGGAAAATCGATAGTTCATTCGAAGGAACAAACCCCTCACCATGCGCCATCTATATATAAAAAGGCACAAAATGAATACGATGGCATGTATATGTGTAAAAGAAACGCCTAGTTAAATAAAAAAGAGGGGGAAATGTCATGGTGTGTTACCTAGCTTTAGTAGCAACTATCTTTAGCCAACCATTAAATACTTTCCCTATAAAACAAAAATGGAAACATTGGAGTAAATAAAAGACATCAGATCCAAGCATTGGTTGTATATGTTATGTGGCACTTATAATTGTTTCCACGGTCGTACGACGGACCAAGCCCATATAGGGACTTGCTGGGACGCCAACCGTAGGAAAAATATATTTTCAACATAATCTATATGTGGCACTAATAATTGCCTCCACGGTCGTACGACGGACCAAGCCCACATAGGGACTCGTCGGGACACCCACCGTGAGAAAAACATATTGCTGGCATAATAAATATACATGGCACTTGTAATCATCTTCGTAGTTGTACGACGGACCAAGCCGATATACGGATTTTCCGGAATGCCAACTGGGAAGAAATCATATTGTAAACATATATGCTATACTTACTGATCTCAACGGTTGTACGACGGACCAAGCCCGCATAGGGACTTGCCGGAATGCCAACTGAAAAGAAACCCAATGCCGATCTCAACGGTTGTATGACAGGCCATTCCCATATAAGAACTCGCGGAGCGAAATTCGTGAGGAAATTATTGGCATAGGTTACATAAAAGAAAATCGATCAAAGATGAAAGGGATTTATACTACACACATGAGTCTTCACGGCTGTACGACGGACCAAGTTCAAACAAACTTGCCGGCACGCCAACCGTGAAACCAAGATGTTGCTTGATCACACATACATCCAGAAGAGACACCATCCTCATATATAAACAAAAAATCACATGTTATGCGCTGTGCGTTGCGTGCATGACTACAATATATATCCTACTTTCAAACAAAGACAGGAAGGAGACGAGTCTCGAAGTTATGGTACCTGGCCGGAGAGGAAACGTCCGATCAATTCTACTAGATTGTAATCAGCTCACCTAAAAAAATAGAAAGAGATTGGGCTTAGGATAAGGTACATGAATCACGTCCTCGGAAAGCAATCACATACTCATCGGCATCTGAGGCAGGAATTGATCTGCACTTCTACGGGGGCTGCTAGCTTTTGTGCCTAACAAAAGATAAACTGGAGATCAGTTGCATGACGGAGACGCAAGACCAGATGCAATCGTTGGTTTAATCGCGATACAGACCGGAAGTCTCCGAAGAGCAAAGCTAGATTGAGATCGCCAAGGCGTCGTAGTAGCACACAAACTGAAGCTAAAGGATATAAGGAAGAAGAAAATACGCTGGTTTGGTTACCAAACCAACGACGAGAAAAGTGCTGCTCAGCACGCTACTGAGATCTAGGCAACAACGCTAGCAGTTCAAACCATTAGCTCCTTATCCTTTGGAGTTTCAACTAATTCTCAAGCCGGCAAACTTGTAACAACCCTCCAGGATTAAGGCCTTATCCACTTAAATGATCCAAACAAACTTAAAATAACATACATACAACGCACCTAGCCGACTATCAAGACCGCTATTTCAATAAAACATGCGTACACCTCTAGCGCTAAGCCAAATCTCTGAGGCACGTTAAAAAAAGATACATATACTTTCGAGCTCTGAATCCGAATTAAAAAAAACATTCGCATTCAGACCTCGAGGGGCATCTGTTGACACCGATTTTGGCTAAGTGAAACATCGTGCTTAGATATTATTAAAATAAAGTAATTTATATAAAAAATAGCATGATGAATTCTGCCGCGCCACTCAATAGAAAATAACAGACCCGAAAATAAAAGGGAAGGTGCAACATCGTCGCATAAATTAGTGGACATATCACTTTCATACACATATACCATCATCAACCACGAAATTCCAACGTTGACACAAATTCAAAGTTTCATAGACAAAACTAATATTGCCACAATGCTATATCATATTTATGAGCATTATTTTGTCATCGCTAAAAAAATATTAGCACAATAATGTTCGCGTAAAATAATATAACACGCGACGATGTATAAAAAAATGTCAAGTCATCATGAATTATATATCAGTGGAAAAATGCTTCCCCATGTCTAAATCTGACCAAGTGCACTTATATGGAATAGCTACGTACATGCATGCATATCCTATTCCATCAGCCGATCGCATGCAAGCATGCCCAGAGCCCACGCATTATGTAGCCTAATTAAGCCCAGCTGATGGGACATTGCCTGTAATTAGTGATTAAACAAATAAAAAAGGGAAAGGAGCCAGCCACGCTCCCACTTTCATGGACACGACCCCACGATCAGAACGTGGGCAGGCGCGCGTCCAGCCGGCCCTCCATTGCTTCCCTTCCTCCCTATAAATACCAGACCGTTCGATTGCTCTCCGGTCGCTCATTTTCTCATCCGCGCGCCACCGCTGCTCGCTCATCATTCATCAAACGATTCATCCATTCATCATTCACACACATACATACGCTGCAACGCCCCTCTTCGTCGTCGCCGTCGTCGTTGCCGGCCGTTCGTCTCGCTGTCGTCGTCGACGCCAGCCGCTCGTCGCCGGCCGTCCGCTCGCCGTCATCGTTGCCGAGCCGTCGTCACCGTCCGTTCGCGCCATTCATCGCCGGCTGCTCACCATCTGCATCACCCACGAGCTGCTCTACACGGGCGGCTGCTCATCTACATCACCACATCACATGTACGTGACCACATCCAAGGCAAGGTGAGAATTCAAGGCAACCTCCTGGCTCCATTCTTGATGTATCCCTGTTGAATCATATGCCTCAAATAGTATGGGTGTTCTTCGTCACTTCACATTCACATAGCACATCTTGTTTGGTCTCATGGGATCTAGCATCCCTTGTTGATACAAACCAACGTTAGTTTAGGTTGCTCTTGTTTTGGTCTCATGGTGATGTTGTATCCCATGTTGGTACAATTCAAGACTAGAATATATCCATCTATGATGCTACCATTTCACCGTACACATCATATATGTTCGGTGCTGCCTAATTAATTCTCTCTTGGTTCGGTCTCATGGTGATCTTGATCCCATGTTGATACAAATCAAGATGATAAATGGAATGCTGGGTCTAGTCATATATTGATCCTCAATCCTATAGTGATGCAAAACTAAGTGCACATGATGCAACTAAAAGTCTTCTTGTTTTGGTCTCATGGTGATCTTGCATCTCCATGTTGATACAAGTCAAGACCAAAAATTATGCTCATCTTGTTTTGGTCTCGTGGCGATCTTGCATCCCATATTGATACAATTCAAGAATAAAGATATGTCCATCTTGATTTGGTCTCATGGTGATCATGCATCCCATGTTGATACAAATCAAGGATAGAAATAGAAATAAAGCTTATATTGATTTGGTTTCATAAAGTCCTATTTTGTTGGAAATTCACACATGTTTCTTCCATATAATTTATAGTCTGGCTAGACCCCTAAGTGCATCAGTATAGGGTGTAAACTTGGAGCATACGGCTATATGTTCATTAGTCTCAAGAAGCAGCAGTATACGCTAGTGAAAACCCAGGTGAAACAAAGTCATGACAACTCAATATCCATGACTTTTGCTCTTCGTAGTTTAGGGCGATATATCTAGACTGCGAGAATTGTCATATACTTCATCATGTCCATGCGAAACATACACTAATATATATTTCTGTTTGGTTACACCACAAGCATACGATCTATGCTATGTTGGTGATAATACAAGCAAGAAGAAGTACCGACACTTCATTTGGTTATGCTACATATGGGCACGAAGTTGCTACATGATGTTAGTACTAATACAAGTGAAGTCAAACTTTATAAAAGAAATATTCTCATTCAAACCCATATAAATATTTGACTAGATCCACTTAGTCGCATGACCATATATGACATGTTTGAGACTAGCAAAACTAGTGTTTAAGCATAACCCATATGTTATAATATAATCTCTCATACGGATTAAAATTGTACCATGCATAGAAAAGTAGCTAGGGTCATAGTCTATGTTACCCGCACTAAACATAATATAGTGCGATCGAATATGTCATCAACAAATTTCATATAGTCCTCGCATATAATGGCTCGAGGCAACGCTATATACGTTGCTATAAAGTAAACCTAACTCATAAAAATAGTTATGCCCTATATTGCATATACACCGTTAGCTCGGCTAGTCAACCATTAAATAAGACAACTACTACATATTCGCTATGGTTAATGAGCTAGGCATAAACGTGCCATGTGATTGAACATTGTCAAATCATGAATGTTGTGCAACGCATATGTTATCATAGACGAAGTTCAAGGCTTTCTGAGTACGCCGACGTTGAAGACAACAAGGAGGATTTTTATTTCTACATTTTGTAGTTTTCTTTTAATTCTACATTTTGTAGTACTCATGTATTGTGATGCTATGTAATAGATATGTTGGAATTCTTAATCAGGGGTTTTCTCTATGGAGATGTAACTAACAGATCTTTTATGTAAATGAAAGAGTTCTAGAAATAAAGTACCTGCAATGTTTGATCCTATTTTTATTGCATGCATTTATGCGTTTAAATTTCACTCTGTATCAATGACGTGGACGCGTATTCTCACGCCCGCCATTTTTCCCGTCATCAAGGGTCGAGTAAACATATCCCTTCGAAGGGAGTTCGTGCTCCTGCAGCCGCTTCCAGGAGTTCGGAGGCGCCGGATACATTAATGGGCATGTTGCAGAATGCGTCCATCTCAGAGGAACATCGTACCTTAATGGGTATGGTAGTTGAGAGGATTCTATCCGCAAGAAGCGGATTGAATGAAGCCTTCATGGGCCTACTAAGAGGCTTTGAGGTATGTAATATCTTAACCGCTCTTTACATGCCGAGTGCGCCTGTGTATAGATAGTAGCCCCTGAGACTCTGGTCGGCTTCCACAGGGAGGCGATCAGAGTATCAAAAATATATGCTCAGGAAATGACATGATTAATTTGAAAACAGGCTGGTATGTCAATGGCGACTGCGCATGCTGCGGAAGTTGCAGATTTAAAGCAGAAACTTGAGTCAGCGGATGGGGATATTACTCTTATCGACAGGTGGCTCAACGAGGCACAAGGTATGTTTTGGGTCCGTCGGCTTATGCATGTATACTAATGTGAGCACGAAGTTGAAAATTATATAGTGGGACATGCGTAATTGCAGATGGTGCTTCTACGGTTGAGACCCTTCGGGCGGAACTAGCCTGGGCCGGAGCAAGCCAGAGTGAGCAATGCGACTGTCGAGAAGGCCGCTGCTGAGTTAAAGGCCGAACAAGCTGCTCGGCGCCGGTGCAAGGAGAGAATATCTACCATGGTGCGAGAGCTGAAGGATGCCACAAGCCAATGCGAATCACTAGAGAAGGATAACAAAGCCAAGGCATCCGAACTTAACAAGGCTTTACAAGAGGCGCGAGAGGCATGGTCCGAGTCTAGAGCGGCTCGGGAGGAGATCTGGCAATCTGGGCAGATAGCGGCTGGTATGCCCTTTCTATAACAGACTAAATTTGGCGACCCGTAGTATGCCCTGCTTAATCAATTGTGGAGTTCTCCAGACCCATTCTTGGACCTGCCGAAGAGTGTCGCCGATGCGGCACAGTTTTATGAAGCGCAAGACGGACATGCAGTGGAGAAGCTTTTCTGGTCATAGTTCAACGTGCCAAAGCGTCTGCCATTGCTGAACAAACAAATGGCCCAGTGGGCCGAGCTCACAAGGTGTCTGGAGCTGCCATGAAGGAAGTCGTGGTTCGGCTATGGCCAACTGAGCCAATTCTGAATAGTTATTTGGGTTTGGTGCAGCGACTTATTAATGCGGTGCTGCATGTCGACGCCATTAAACGGTCGGCGTGCATTGAAGGTGCACGGATGGCCTTTGCCCACGTCAAGACGTACTGGGCGAAAATGAAGGTCGTCGATGTTGCAGCAAACAGTCCGCCCGAGGGCAAGGACCATTGCACGCCGGAGCATTATTTTGAAGATGTCCTAGAGGGCGCCTGCTTGATAAAGGGTCAGTGCTCGAAGAATATTATGTTCGAGTGAATGTATCGGAATTGTGATAACAATATTACGGTATATTAAGGTTGTGTTATATTTATGCCTTTTGCCTAAAAGGCATTTCCTCCTGTGCGGCCATTTTTTTTATAATCTGAAGGTTTGCCAGTTGTCGGCTTCAGCCCCCTCGCATATAATGCAGGGGTGTTCAGAATAGCAACTGACTACACTTGACCCAACGTCTTGGTCCGTGAAGGAGGTGCCAGTGCGGCGAACTAGGCAATCAGACTATAGGGTTTTAACACCTTCACTTAGCCATAGGAGTTTGACATTGGGTCTACGATATAGCCCCTTGTATGTACGCGGTTATCCGAATACGGCTGCGCTACATAGGTGACCAGAAAACGGTACTTCGTGTTATACAGAAGAAATCACAAAAGATTTTAATAAGTCGCCGAGTGGTTGACCAGCTCTCGCCGTATCATGATAGTCAGTTTTCGGCTTTCTCTAGTGAGGTGCTTAACCAGGTGAACTAGAAACACAATCGCAGTAGTTCTCCCTTTACTACCCTAGCCGATAGAGCGGAACGTAAGGTAGTAAGCACAGGAGCCGTGCAACCCAACTATTGACAAAAGACATGATTTGGAGCTGATGCATATAATGCCAAAACTCGTGACGCCGAAGTATGCTATAGAGTTGTTCGAACTCATTGGCAATTTAATATGTTGTCGTATCGAGCCCCTGGTGATTAGTGCCGAGGTGTGTATGTGAAACCACCGAAAAGGTACAGTTCTATAAAAATAAATACTGAAGATGGATTATGTCCACTGGAATCTGATTGATATGTCAAGCGCAATTTTATAGATTATAACACCTCTACCCAGGTCATTTTACATGCCAGGGGTCGAAGGCTGAGGAAAAAGGCTATATCCAGGTTTTAAATAGAGTGTTTGGTCTACAAAAATCTTTTGGACCTCCTGTCACATGTCTGTGCTGCCTTTGCCTTAGCAAAGAGGATTCCTTAGAAGGAGCAATCTTTGGTTGCCTAGACGAAACTGGGTTCCGAAAGAGTCCTTGCAGGTCCATAGGACGAACATGTTTTGATTCATCTGTGACAAAAGATAAGAAATAGTTTAAAAAGAAGGGAGAAAAGCTATAGGAGGACGAACCGTGCTGTAGGTCTGACCGCATTGTGCCTCCACCGACGACCAAGGTATGTTAAGTGCATAATTATGCATGCGCGATGTGAACTTCGCGGGCATATGCGGTGAACGACGGAGGCAGAACTGCTAATCCAGCTCGAAAATTGACCGGCCTTGTATAGTAGAGGCCGGTGGCTTAATGGGCGATAAGGTTTGCGGTTTAACGAGTCTACTTTGTACTTCGGCTGTGATGGCCATGGTATACTCCTCGGAACGGAGGGGTTGTTCCATTTTTCCAGTGATCGTTATGACGCCGCGTGGTCCGGGCATCTTAAGCTTTAGATAGGCGTAGTGTGGGACCCCATTGAAACGAGCGAACGCGGTCTGCCCAAGCAGTGCACGGTATCCACTGCAGAACGAAACAATATGAAGATCAAGGCTTTGCTTCGGAAGTTGTTCGTCGAACTAAAGACTACTTCCAGTGTGATTGAGCCCATAAGGTGAGCTTCTTCGTCAGGTATTACACCGTTAAAGGTAGTTGTGGTGGGCTGGATCCTTGAGAGATCAATGCCCATTTTGTGAATAGTGTCTTGATAGAGCAAATTAAGGCTACTGCCACCATCCAGAAGGACTCGTGTGAGATGGAATCCATCAATGATTGGGTCAAGGACCAAAGCTGTCGAACCCTTATGACGGATACCTGTTGGGTGGTCATTGCGACCAAAAGTGATCGGACAGCCTGCCCATGGGTTAAATTTTGGTACTACCGGCTTTATGGCGTAGTCATCTCGTGGTTCACGCTTGCGCTCCCTCGTAGGGATATGCGTCACAGATATCATGTTTACTGTTTTTTCTTTGGGGGGAAATTGCTTGTGTCCCCCGGTGTTTGGCTGGCGAGTCTTCTCGTCTTTGTTGTCACTAGGCGGCCCCTTCCCTTTGTGTTCAGCATTGAGCTTGCCTGCTTGTTTAAAAACCCAACAATTTATGTTGGTATGGTTGGCGGGTTTGTCAGGGTTGCCATGAATTTGACAGGGCCGATCCAGTATCCTGTCTAAACTGGATGGGCCATCTTTGTTTGCATTGAATGGCTTCTTCCGTTGACCGGATTTGGAACCACTGAATCCGGTGTTGACCGACATGTCTTGGGTTCCTACATAATTGTTTCGACGCTTGTTTTTATTGCGTCGAGGCTTGCCATTGCCGTCCCTGACCTCAGAGGTTCCAGGATCGCTGGTGCTATTGTTTCGGCGGGCCAGCCAGCTGTCTTCTCCCGCACAGAAGCGGGTCATCAGTGCGGTAAGAGCTGCCACAGGATCGCTGGTGCTATTGTTTTTTTGGCTGAGGTGACGGGCCATCCATTCATCTTGGACACTATGTTTAAAAGCCGCTAGGGCTTCGGCGTTCGGACAGTCGACGATTTGGTTCTTTTTAATTAAGAACCTAGTCCAGAGCTTCCTGGCTGACTCTCCGGGCTGCTGGATGATGTGACTGAGGTCATCGGCATCTGGAGGCTGGACATATGTACCTTGGAAGTTGTCGCGAAAGGCGTCTTCCAGGTCTTCCTAGTTGCCAATAGAGTTTTCTGGGAGGTTGTTTAGCCAGTGCCAGGCTGGTCCCTTTAATTTTATTGGGAGGTATTTGATGGCATGGATATCATCACCGCAGACCATATGAATATGGAGAAGGAAATCCTCAATCCATACCGTGGGATCTGTTGTTCCATCATACGATTCGATATTCATAGGCTTGAACCCTTCTGGGAATTCATGCTCCATTACTTCATCAGTGAAGCAGAGGGGGTGTGCGGCGCCTCTATATCAGGCCAAGTCGCGACGTAGCTCGGATGGAGTCCGTCTGCGGTTTTCAGCCCAGGCGTGATTATGCTTGTCACGTCTGGCTAGATAGCCATCGTCGCGCGTCGGGGCATGCCCCCGCGATCCATAGATCGATCTGGTCTAACCTTCTCTACTACCCAGGTCTTGCCGCAGGTCATATGTGTATCCCCGAGCTATTATACCTCTACCTTTACGGCAATGTAGTATGGGTTGGTGTTCGGCTTGAGTCGCCGTTTTGTCCCGACCACAAGGTGGTCGGTCAGCCGCATTATGTGCTGAAGGTGCAGGCTCGAGGGCCTCATCGTCAAATTGGGGTAGCAGTTTATGCTTCGGGTAAATTTTGGTTGGGCGTTCGAGGCCATATTCCTCGGCTGCTAGGACATTAGTCCATATATCGTTGAGCAGATCTTGATCAGTTTGAAGCTGCCGCTACTTCTTTTTGAGGTTCCTTGCAGTGGCAATTAGCCGGTGCTTAAAGCGCTCCTGCTCGAGAGGTTCCTTAGGCACGATAAAATCCTCGTTGCCGAGGCTCACCTCATCCTCAGAGAGAGGAAGATAATTGATGTCCTCCGAGTCTTTGTTTTCAGCCTGTTCGTCGGGGCTAGCTTGCCCATCTTCCCGGTCGTCCTGTTCGGAGGTCGGCTCGACGGGTTCTTCTTTGTCTTCGGCATCGTCCGGAGTGTTGTTGCCTCCTGTGCCGGTATTGCAATCTTTTCCACGGGGTTATTTAGAGCAGTGCCGCTGGCATCAGCGCTTTGGCTGTGTCTCAGGAGGTTTATCCTCGACTGGATCTTCTTTATCATCGCCGCTACCTTCTTTGGGTGTGTCCACCATGTACACGTCATACGAAGAGATGGCCATCCAGCGTCCGGTAAACAGCGGGTTTTTGGCCTGCTCCTCTCCGGCATCGTTGTCCATACCGTCGATGTCTTCGGAACCATAGTCGAGCATGTCAGTTAAGTCTTGACGGTGGCTATGAAGTGGGTGGTGGGTGGGACGTAAAATTCCCCGCTCATAGCCCCTAGTCCGGGCTGGGCGTAGTTCGGACATTGCTCCTCTGTAATGACGAGGGATCGCATCAGGTCCAGAGCCTCACTTAAAGGTGAGGTTTGACCAGGGAGAAGGAAACCCGTGGAGTACGGTGAGAGGGAAACTCCTTGCCCGGGCTCACACGATGCTAACTCCGATGGTTCCGAGCCAATGTCCGGAGAAGAGTCCGGCTTCATGATGGTTGCCAGTGACACTACTTCGTTCGGTTCTCCCGTGCTTGGCTTAGCGGCCACAGATAGTCCGGCGGGCTCAATAATCCCGTCTTCGGATATGGTGACGCAATCTGGATCTAAAGCCAGAGCGGAGGTTGGGGTCGTGAACCCTTGGAAGATCAAGTATGCTCGGATATCAGGGACATAATCCAGATTTCCAAAACTAATCTGGTGACCTGGGGCGTAGCTGTCGATCTGCTCTAGATGGCCAAGCCAGTTGGCCCGTAGTGCGAAGCCGCCGAACACAAAGATCTGACCGGGAAGGAAAACCTCCCCCAGGGCAGCATTGTTGTAGATGATTGATGGAGCCATCGACGCAGTGGAACTCTCAATGAAAACAACAATGTCGGTGTCAAAACCGGCGGATCTCGGGTAGGGGGTACCGAACTGTGCATCTAAGGTCGATGGTAGCAGGAGGCAGGGGCACGAAGTTTTACCTAGGTTCGGGACCTCTTGATGGAGGTAATACCCTACTTCCTGCTTGATTGATCTTGATGAATCTGAGGATTACAAGAGTTGATTGTCACACCCTAGCTCGTTCATGCATTAGAGTGTTGCATCATGTCTTCTTTTCCAGAAAACTGAAATGGGGATGACAGAACCCCCAGCACCCCCTGGAAACAACTAGGGTTTACTAAATTATTTTCAATGAACCGAAAATGCCCTTCATAAATGTTCACCATCTTTGGTCCTGGCTAAAACCTCTGCCAAAAATGGTTTCATACGTTTGGAGGCCATTCTGGATTTTTGCACCAAGCCATAAGTATTTGCATTTGGGAAATTTAAATCCTATAAATATTTTAAAATGCCCAAATAACCTTGAAAGTATTTTTAAACTGTTGAGAATATTTTCAAATGTGCCTCTGAATATTTTCAGGTTTTTCCTAAATGGAATTGTATTTTTACTATTTCAAAACACAGAACAGGAATAAATAAAAAGAAAAACAGCAAGCAGAGAGAGTAGAGGATTACCCGGCGCTCACCTAGCAGGCCCACCTAGCCGGCCCAGCCCAGCCACCGCTCCAGCGAGCTGCTTGGCTCGGCCAGGCAGGCAGGCAGTTGCTCGACGCCGGCACCAGCGCGCGCCACGCAGCTGCCCGCCGCCCTGCTTCCTTCCCTCGCCGTTCTGCTGCCCTGGGTCAGTCACCCATTCCTCCCCGAGCTCGCAGACACGCCTCTTCCTCCCCAGCTCCTCTCCCTCGCTCTCCCGCACCATGGCCGACGCTGTCGCGCCTGCGCCACCGTGATAACCGCGTCTGCCGTCGTCCCCGTGCCGCGTCACCGTGTCCGTTCGCTCCGCCGTCGTCGACTACGTCGAGCAGGCCGAGCCCCGAGCGCTTGCCCGCTCTAGAGTCGCCCCTGACACCGTCTCCCCCAACTCCAGCCGCCGAGATTGCCATCGTCGCCCCACTCAGCTCCGGCCTTCCCCGAGCCCTCTTCGACGCTTGCTGCAATTGCCGTGTTCTCAGCTCCGTCCTCCCCCTCTCCGTTTACTCACTCCTGCACCGTATGCACCACACCACGTTCACCCGCACCCGCCACCGCCGAGCTCGTCGCCGACGTGACTCCGGCCACCCACCGGCCACACCACCGTGACCAACGCACTCACCGCACTCGCAGGAACCCGTAGCACTACTCCACGTGCCTCGCCGTGCCCCGTAGCCTCGGGTTCGACCTCACCCAAGCTCCGGCAGCCGCACAGCTCGTCGCCGGCGACATTTCCGGCCACCTCGAGCTCCACCACTGCCACCAAACGATGCGGCTTGCTCCCAGCTACGCGTAGATACTCTCCGCCACCCATTTGGTCGCCGGAGCATGAAACCCGCGCTGCTCCGCCGCGTCTGGCCTCGCCGGCAGCTAAACGCCGGCGAGTTTGACCTCGTTTGACCCTGGTTGACCCCGTGTGGGATGCTACCTCTTGAGCTTCCGTTGGATTTCCCCGAAGAGGAAAGGATGATGTAGCAGAGTAGCGTAAGTATTTCCCTCAGTTTTTGAGAACCAAGGTATCAATCCAGTAGGAGGCCACGCTCAAGTCCCTCGTACCTGCACAAAATGATAGCTACTCGCAACCAACGCGATTAGCGGTTGTCAATCCCTTCACGGTCACTTACGAGAGTGAGATCTGATAGATATAATATTTTTGGTATTTTTGGTATAGAGATGCAAAGTGAAAAGTAAAAGGAAAAGTAAAAAAGCAAAGCAATATTAAAGTGATGGAGATTGATATGATGAGAATAGACCCGGGGGCCATAGGTTTCACTAGTGGCTTCTCTCAAGAGCATAAGTATTCTACGGTGGGTGAACAAATTACTGTTGAGCAATTGACATAATTGAGCATAGTTATGAGAATATCTAGGCATGATCATGTATATAGGCATCACGTCCATGACAAGTAGACCGAAACGATTCTGCATCTACTACTATTACTCCACTCATCGACCGCTATCCAGCATGCATCTAGAGTATTAAGTTCAAAACAGAGTAACGCTTTAAGAAAGATGACATGATGTAGAGAGATAAATTCATGCAATATGAAATAAACCCTATCTTGTTATCCTCGATGGCAACGATACAATACGTGCCTTGCTGCCCCTTCTGTCACTGGGAAAGGACACCGCAAGATCGAACCCAAAGCTAAGCACTTCTCCCATGGCAAGAACTACCGATCTAGTTGGCCAAACCAAACGGATAATTCGAAGAGACTTGCAAAGATAACCAATCATACATAAAAGAATTCAGAGAAGATTCAAATATTATTCAAAGATAGACTTGATCATAAACCCACAATTCATCGGTCTCAACAAACACACCGCAAAAAGAAGAAGATTACATCGAATAGATCTCCACGAGAGAGGGGGAGAACTTTGTATTGAGATCCAGAAAGAGAGAAGAAGCCATCTAGCTACTAACTATGGACCCGAAGGTCTGAGGTAAACTACTCACAGTTCATCGGAGAGGCTATGATGATGTAGAAGCCTCCGTGATGACGACCCTCTCCGGCAGAGCTCCGGAACAGGCCCCAAGATGGGATCTCGTGGATACAGAAAGTTGCGGCGGTGGAATTAGGTTTTTGGCTCCGTCTTTGTTCGTTTGGGGGTACGTAGGTATATATAGGAGGAAGAAGTACATCGGTGGAGCTCCGAGGGGCCCACGAGGTAGGGGGCGCGCCCTAGGGGGGGCGCCCCCCACCCTCGTGACTGCCTCTCTGATGCCTTGGCGTAGGGTCCAAGTCTCCTGGATCACGTTCGGTGAGAAAATCACGTTCCCGAAGGTTTCGTTCCGTTTGGACTCCGTTTGATATTCCGTTTCTTCGAAACACTGAAATAGGCAAAAGACAACAATTCTGGGCTGGGCCTCCGGTTAATAGGTTAGTCCCAAAAATAATATAAAAGTGGAAAATAAAGCCCAATATAGTCCAAAACAGTAGATAATATAGGATGGAGCAATCAAAAATTATAGATACGTTGGAGACGTATCAGGTATCCCCAAGCTTAATTCCTGCTCGTCCTCGAGTAGGTAAATGATAAAAAGAGAATTTTTGATGCGGAGTGCTACTTGGCATAATTTCAATGCAAATCTTCTTAATTGTGATATGAATATGCAGATTAGAAAGATTCAAGAAAAAGTTTATATTGACAAAAAAAAATAATACTTCAAGCATACTAACAAAGCAATTATGTCTTCTCAAAATAACATGGCTAAAGAAAGTTATCCCTACAAAATCATATAGTCTGGCTATGCTCTATCTTCACCACACAAAATATTTAAATCATGCACAACCCCGATGACAAGCCAAGCAATTGTTTCATACTTTTGACATTCTCAAAACTTTTTCAATCTTCAGGCAATACATGAGCGTGAGCCATGGATATAGCACTATATGTGGAATAGAATGGTGGTTGTGTAGAAGACAAAAAGGAGAAGATAGTCTCACATCAACTAGGCGTATCAACAGGCTATGGAGATGCCCATCAATAGATATCAATGTGAGTGAGTAGGGATTGCCATGCAACGGATGCACTAGAGCTGTAAGTATATGAAAGCTCAAAAAGAAACTAAGTGGGTGTGCATCCAACTTGCTTGCTCATGAAGACCTAGGGCAATTTGAGGAAGCCCATCATTGGAATATAAAAGCCAAGTTCTATAATGAAATATTCCCACTAGTATATGAAAGTGATAACATGAGAGACTCTCTACTATGAAGATCATGGTGCTACTTTGAAGCACAAGTGTGGTAAAAGGATAGTAACATTGTCCCTTCTCTCTTTTTCTCTCATTTTTTATTTTTATTTTTATTTTCTTATTTGGGCCTTTTCTCTTTTTTATGGCCTCTTTTCTTTCTCTTTTTTTGGGCTTCTTTGGCCTCTTTTATTTATTTTTCGTCCGGAGTCTCATCCCGACTTGTGGGGGAATCATAGTCTCCATCATCCTTTCCTCACTGGGACAATGCTCTAATAATGATGATCATCACACTTTTATTTTTCTTACAACTCAATAATTACAACTCGATACTTAGAACAAAATATTACTATATATGAATGCCTCCGGCGGTGTACCGGGATATGCAATAGGACAATGATGGAGTGTGTCATAATAAACGGAACGGTGGAAAGTTGCATGGCAATATATCTCAGAATGGCTATGGAAATGCCATAATAGGTAGGTATGGTGGCTGTTTTGAGGAAGGTATATGGTGGGTGTATGATACCGGCGAAAGGTGCGCGGTATTAGAGAGGCTAGCAAAGGTGGAAGGGTGAGAGTGCGTATAATCCATGGACTCAACATTAGTCATAAAGAACTCATATACTTATTGCAAAAATCTACAAGTTATCAAAGCAAAGTATTACATGCATGCTCCTAGGGGGATAGATTGGTAGGAAAATACCATCGCTCGTCCCCGACCGCCACTCATAAGGAAGACAATCAATAAATAAATCCTCCTCCGACTTCATCACATAACGGTTCACCATACTTGCATGCTACGGGAATCACAAGCTTCAACACAAGTATTCTTTAAATTCACAACTACTCAAATAGCATGACTCTAATATTATCACCTCCATATCTCAAAACAATTATCATGCTTCAATCTTTTCTTAGTATTCAACACACTCAAAAGGAAGTTTCACAAATCTTGAATACCAAGCATAATATTATTAAGCAAATTACCATGCTATTAAGAGACTCTCAAAATAATTTAAGTGAAGCATGAGAGATCAATAGTTTCTTTAAAACAAATCCACCACCGTTCTCTAAAAGATCTAAGTGAAGCACATAGAGCAAAATTATAGCGCTCAAAAGATATAAGTGAAGCACATAGAGCAAAACTACTTAGCTCAAAAGATATAAGTGAAGCACATAGAGTATTCTATCAAATTCTAATTCATGTATGGATCTCTCAAAAGGTGTGTACAGCAAGGATGATTGTGTCACACTAACAAACAAATACACAAATAATACAAGACGCTCCAAGCAAAACACATATCATGTGGTGAATAAAAATATAGCTCCAAGTAAAGTTATCGATAGAAGTAGACGAAAGAGGGGATGCCTTCCGGGGCATCCCCAAGCTTTGGCTTTTAGGTGTCCTTAGATTATCATGGGGGTTCCATGGGCATCCCCAAGCTTAGGCTCTTGCCACTCCTTGTTCCATAATCCATCAAATCTTTACCCAAAACTTGAAAACTTCACAACACAAAACTTAAAGTAGAAAATTTCGTGAGCTCCGTTAGCGAAAGAAAACAAAAGACCACTTCAAGGTACTATAATGAACTCATTCTTTATTTATATTGGTGTTAAACCTACTGTATTCCAACTTCTCTATGGATTATAAACTATTTTACTAGCCATAGATTCATCAAAATAAGCAAACAACACACGAAAAACAGAATCTGTCAAAAACAGAACAGTCTGTAGTAATCTATAGCTAGCGCAAGATCTGGAACCCCAAAATTCTAAAATAAATTTATGGACATGATTAATTTATCTATTAATCATATGCAAAAAGAATTAACTAAATATCACTCTCCAAATAAAAATGACAGCAGTTCTCGTGAGCGCTAAAGTTTCTGTTTTTTACAGCAAGTTCAACAAGACTTTCTCCAAGTCTTCCCAACGGTTCTACTTGGCACAAACACAAAAAACACAACCAAAACAGAGGCTAAATAATTTATTTACTGCTAAACAGGAGAAAAAATAAAGGAATAAAAATAAAATTGGGTTGCCTCC
Source organism: Triticum dicoccoides (assembly GCF_002162155.2). Lineage (NCBI taxonomy): Eukaryota > Viridiplantae > Streptophyta > Magnoliopsida > Poales > Poaceae > Triticum > Triticum dicoccoides. The sequence goes on from NC_041384.1 coordinate 314,315,667, forward strand.
CAACAAGCGCTATCGTTTAACGCCCCTAGCTAGGCATAAAAGCGAGGATAAATCTAGGTATTGCCATCTTTGGTAGGCAATCCATAAGTGGCTCTCATGATAGTTTCATATGGCAATTTTATTTTATTTCTTGGAAAGTGTTCCATGCCCTTTTTTAATGGAAATTTAAATCTAATATTCCCTTCCTTCATATCAATAATCGCACCAACGTTCTAAGGAAAGGTCTACCAAGAATAATAGGGCAAGAAGGATTGCAATCTATATCAAGAACAGTGAAATATACGGGCACATAATTCCTATTTGCAACAATAAGAACATCATTAATCCTTCCCATAGGTTTCTTAATAGTAGAATCCACAAGATGCAAGTTGAGAGAGCAATCATCAAAATCGCGGAAATCTAGAAAATCACACAAAGTTTTGGGGATAGTGGAGACACTAGCACCCAAATCACACAAAGCATAAAACTCATGATCTTTAATTTTAATTTTAATAGTTGGTTCCCACTCATCATAGAGTTTTCTAGGGATATAAACTTTCAACTCAAGTTTTTCTTCATAAGATTGCATCAAGGCATCAACAATATGTTCGGTGAAGGCTTTCTTTTGACTATAAGCATGTGGAGAATTTACCACGGATTGCAACAAGGAAATACAATCAATTAAACAGCAAATTTCATAATTAAATTCCTTGAAATCCAATATAGTGGGTTTAGCAACATCTAGATTTTTATTTCTTTTAATCCCACTTTCATCAATTTCATCATAAAGATCTAATTACTCCGAATTTTTAGAACGCCTTCTAGGTAAAGGAAGATCATATTCAGTTTCATCAAGATTCATATTTCAAAACAAAGATTTAATAGGAGACACATCAATAACTTTCAGATCTTCATCTTGATTTTCATAGGAATTGGAAGAACACGCTTTAATAAAGGCATCTTTGGAAGCACGCATCCTAGCGGTTCTTTCCTTGCACTCATCAATGGAAATTCTCATGGCTTTGAGAGACTCATTGCTATCATGCTTAGGAGGAATAGATCTAAGCTTTAAAGAATCAACCTCAAGAGAAATTCTATCAACGTTCCTAGCCAAATCATCAACTTTAAGCAATTTCTCTTCAAGCAAAGCATTAAAATTCTTTTGTGAATTCATAAACTCTTTAACACTATTCTCAAATTCAGAGGGCATCTTATTATAATTTCCATAAGAGTTGTTGTAGGAATTCCCATAATTATTAGAAGAATTACTAGGATATGGCCTAGGATTAAAATTCTCTCTATAAGCGTTGTTACAAAATTATTTCTACCAACAAAATTCACATCCATAGATTCATTGTTATTCTCAATCAAAGTAGACAAAGGCATATCATTAGGATTAGAAGAAACACTCTTAGTAGCAAATAATTTCATATGTTCATCCATCTTTCCACTCAACACATTGATTTCTTCTATCGCATGCACTTTTTTATTAGAAGATCTTTCAGTATGCCATTGAGAATAATTAACCATACTATTATCTAGGAGTTTAGTAGCATCTCCTAGAGTGATTTCCATAAAAGTACCTCCCGCGGCCGAATCTAAAAGATTTCTAGAAGAAAAATTCAATCCGGCATAAATTTTTTGTATAATCATCCACAAGTTCAAACCATGAGTAGGGCAATTACGTATCATTAATTTCATTCTCTCCCAAGCTTGTGCAACATGTTCATGATCAAGTTGCTTAAAATTCATAATATCGTTTCTAAGAGAGATGATCTTAGCGGGAGGGAAATACTTAGAGATAAAAGCATCTTTGCACTTGTTCCAAGAATCAATACTATTTTTAGGTAAAGACGAAAACCAAGCTTTAGCACGATCTCTAAGAGAAAAAGGAAATAGCTTCAATTTAATGACATCATTATTGACATCTTTTTTCTTTTGCATATCACATAAATCAACGAAGCAATTCAGATGAGTAGCGACATCTTCACTAGGAAGGCCGGCGAATTGATCTTTCATAACAAGATTCAACAAAGCAGTACTGATATCACAAGATTCAGTATTAGCAAGAGGAGCAATCGGAGTGCCAAGGAAATCATTATTATTGGTATTGGTGAAGTCACATAATTTGGTAGTATCCTGAGCCATCGCGACAAACAAGCAATCCAACACACGGGCAAACAAAAAGGCAAGCGAGAAAAAGGCAAATGGAGAAAGAGAAGAAGAAGGAGAAGGAGATTGGGAAAGAGAGGGCGAATAAAACGGCAAGGGTGAAGTGGGGGAGAGGAAAACGAGAGGCAAATGGCAACTAATGTAATGCGAGAGATAGGGATTGTGATGGGTACTTGGTATGTCGATTTTTCGCGTAGACTCCCCAGCAACGGCGCCAGAAATTCTTCTTTCTACCTCTTGAGCTTGCGGTGGGTTTCCCTGAAGAGGAAAGGATGATGCAGCAGAGTAGCATAAGTATTTCCCTCAGTTTTTGAGAACCAAGGTATCAATCCAGTAGGAGGCCACGCTCAAGTCCCTCGTACCTGCACAAAACGATAGCTACTCGCAACCAACGCGATTAGGGGTTATCAATCCCTTCACGGTCACTTACGAGAGTGAGATCTGATAGATATAATATTTTTGGTATTTTTGGTATAGAGATGCAAAGTAAAAAGTAAAAGGCAAAGTAAAAAGCAAAGCAAGATTAAAGTGATGGAGATTAATATGATGAGAATAGACCCGGGGGGCATAGGTTTCACTAGTGGCTTCTCTCAAGAGCATAAGTATTCTACGGTGGGTGAACAAATTACTGTTGAGCAATTGATAGAATTGAGCCTAGTTATGAGAATATCTAGGCATGATCATGTATGTAGGCATCACGTCCATGACAAGTAGACCGAAACGATTCTGCATCTACTACTATTACTCCACTCATCGACCGCTATCCAGCATGCATCTAGAGTATTAAGTTCAAAACAGAGTAACGCTTTAAGCAAGATGACATGATGTAGAGAGATAAATTCATGCAATATGAAATAAACCCTATCTTGTTATCCTCGATGGCAACGATACAATACGTGCCTTGCTGCCCCTTCTGTCACTGGGAAAGGACACCGCAAGATCGAACCCAAAGCTAAGCACTTCTCCCATGGCAAGAACTACCGATCTAGTTGGCCAAACCAAATAGATAATTCGAAGAGACTTGCAAAGATAACCAGTCATACATAAAAGAATCCAGAGAAGATTCAAATATTATTCAAAGATAGACTTGATCATAAACCCACAATTCATCGGTCTCAACAAACACACCGCAAAAAGAAGAAGATTACATCGAATAGATCTCCACGAGAGAGGGAGAGAACTTTGTATTGAGATCCAAAAAGAGAGAAGAAGCCATCTAGCTACTAACTATGGACCCGAAGGTCTGAGGTAAACTACTCACACTTCATCGAAGAGGCTATGAGTATGTAGAAGCCCTCCGTGATGACGGCCCTCTCCGGCGGAGCTCCGGAACAGGCCCCAAGATGGGATCTCGTGGATACAGAAAGTTTCGGTGGTGGAATTAGGTGTTTGGCTCCGTCTCTGTTCGTTTGGGGGTACCTAGGTATATATAGGAGGAAGAAGTACGTCGGTGGAGCTCCGAGGGGCCCACGAGACAGGGGGGCGCGCCACCCTCGTGACCGCCTCTCTGATGCCTTGGCGTAGGGTCCAAGTCTCCTGGATCACGTTCGGTGAGAAAATCACGTTCCCGAAGGTTTCATTCCGTTTGGACTCCGTTTGATATTCCGTTTCTTCGAAACACTGAAATAGGCAAAAAAACAGCAATTCTGGGCTGGGCCTACGGTTAATAGGTTAGTCCCAAAAATAATATAAAAGTGGAAATAAAGCCCAATATAGTCCAAAACAGTAGATAATATAGCATCGAGCAATCAAAAATTATAGATACGTTGGAGACGTATCATGGGCCCAGGTTGACTCCCCTTGAGTCTATGACAAGTGGGACAGCTCTGCTAATTAACTTAGATTAGCACTAACTAAATTTAGTTAGTTAATTAACTACTGACACGCGGGTCCCACTGGTCAGGTTTAACCCGGACCGGCTCCGTTGACCGCTGACGTCACCCTGACGCAATGCTGACGCAATAATTCAATTACTGGAATTATTCTTATACAGGAAATTCTAGAAAATATTACAAACTTAAAAAATTCATAACTTTTAATCTGTAACTCCAAATGCAAAGATTTGTATATGAAATTTGATCAGAAAAATTCAATATTTTCATCTGTAATGGTTTTGTGCATGACAAAACACTTTAACCTTGTTGTTTAGGTGAAACAAGCTAATGCACTTAAATGGCTTAAGAACATAAGCTTTCATTTGAATCCTTGATTCAATAGACTCAAACGATATTGTTGCATATTGCCATGTGATGATTGTGTTCTGTGGTGTCTTGGTAGGTTCTGCCTCCGAGGATATTTCCGAGTATCCAACCGAAGGGCAGTACCCTACTACTACTCCATCAAGCAAGCAGCCCCAGTGATAATATCGATACAATCCCATGTTCTCACTCCTGCTCTCATTTACTACATTAAGACAACAACGTTTCAAACTGCTGTGTGATGCGGTAGTTGAACCCTTATCCTCTGCATGACCTGTCATTACCACAATAACTAGATGAAACCCACTAGCATGTGTAGGAGTTGATTGAGCCATGTTTGTGTTTCCTACATTGCTATGCCTGCTATGCTTAGAGTTGTGTCAGGTCTGGTTCATCTGGGTGATGGGCTAGAGTGAAATGATTACGTCAGTAATGTGAGGGATGTGTTGAACATGATTTGGTAAAGGTATCAATGAGAGGACGTGTAGGAGTACATGGTGGGTTGTTTCATTGAGGCCGTCCCTAAGAACTAAGATCTGTATGTGTGATTTAAGAATCAGTTACTACCATGCATTGGGATCCTTAATTGACCCTCTCGGCTTCTTAACCACCCTAGTACTCTGTCCAGGAGTTGCAACTAGTTTCTGGTGTTTGTAGGTTATGTGTTGGCGGCCGTGCGTAGCGCTGACCCTAGGGGTGGGCTATAATGCGGTAGATACACCGTGGCCGGGTATGCCGGGCGCCCGTTTGGCATCTCGGGACCCTGTACACATCGTTTAGGGCCGTATGTGGAAACCTTGGCCAGACTCCCTGCGGATGGAACCTAGATAGGCGATAAACCTGTACTAGAGACTTGAGTGTTTAGGTAGGCCGTGGCTGACACCCTCGTTGGGCTTCCGCTTGAAGGTTGCCGAGTACATGTCGTGTAAACGGTGGTAAGTGGTGAGAGCATGTATGAAGAAGTACACCCCTGCAGGGTTAATATCATCTATTCGAATAGTCGCGTCCGCGGTAAAGGACTACTTGGTTGCCTATACAGTTCATAGACAAGTTAATGGTTACTACTAAAAGACTCAAGATAAGTGTGAGTACCAAGGATGGCCCTCTCATAGGATGACGAGGGAGGATCCTCGGTGGAGTATTGTGTTGGTGATTAGTGGACTCGTGTGCGAAAACTATTTTACAAGTGGTGTCTCGTAGGATAGCTTAGCCAAGAGTCAAAACTGGCTTGCTGCAATAACTCCACCACCTTCTTGAGAATGAGCATGTATAGTAGGATCTGTTGTAAGACTTGCTGAGTACCTTTGTACTCATGTTGCTTTAATTACTATTTTCAGACGACAACACCGCCCCCTTCGACGGGTTTTACGTAGACCTCGACATCGATGAGTGACTTGCCACCCAGGTGGTGATTCTGGCCATGGAGGGCCCTATGTAGATAGACAGGCTTCGTCAAGCCTGCTTTCTTTCTAGTGTCTGTACTCAGACTAATTTGCTTCCGCATGTGCTTGTATGCTCGTATGACTTGAGTGTCGGGTCATGTGACCCCTACCTGTATGAACATGTTATGTATGGCTCTCCGGAGCCTTTAAATAAAGTACTTTGCCTTGTAGAGTTTTGTTGTGATGCCATGTTGTATTTACACGTATCGAGCATATTGTGTGTATGATTGAAATGCTTGGTATGTGTGGGATCTGACAATCCAGTTGTTTATCCTTGGCAGCCTCTCTTATGGGGAAATGTAGTCTAGTGCTTCCATGAGCCATAGTAGTCCGCTACAGCACGGTTCACCGGAGTCCTGCTAGCCCAGCACTACTGCTCAGGACACTTGACTGGCCGGCATGTGTTTCACTTCATTCCTGTGTCTGTCCCTTCGGGGAAATGTCACGCGGTGACATCCAGAGTCCTGCCTATCCTGCTACAGCCGAGGTTCCCGGAGTCCTTTTAGCCCAGTGCTACAGCCCGGAATCACATGCTGCTGACCGACATGTTCGATGTGATTCATGTATGCCTGTCCCCATAGGTTAGTGCCGCTTTGGGTTCACGATTAGCCATGTCGGCCCGGCTTCTCTGTCATATGGATGCTAGCGACACTATCATATACGTGAGCCAAAAGGCGCAAACGGTCCCGGGCCATGGTAAGGCGACACCCGTGGGGATACCGTGCATGAGGCCGCAAAGTGATATGAGGTGTTACCGGCTAGATCGATGTGACTCGGAATCGGGGTCCTGACAGCGTTGGCATCAGAGCCGGACTGCCTGTAGGTTTGTTGAGCCAAACTGGTCGATGTCGAGTCTAGAAATGCTTTAGTTATATGTAGGGGAATTGATTGTGGGAGGGAACGTAAGGCTCTTTTACTCCTTTACCTTATGCCCTCTGATCCGAGTCATTCTCTTCTCATTCTACGTGGGTTAAGGACTAGGCTCTCTTCTCTCTATCAGGTTCACGTGTTACTAATTTGTAGTAACTTATAGGATTGTGGGTTCAAGCCTTAGTTCAGTTTCTACTACTTTTAGTATGTTGTCAGTTGAACCAGAACCTTGATATGATGTTGTTGAGTGGTTTTGCAAACTGTTGTGAATGTCTCAATCTTTTTCTGAGCATTTACAACCGTTATGTTGTCCGATTTCTCCTAGAAAATACTAATGCCTTTGCATTATTCTGTGCTTTCAGATGGCCACCTGTTCCCAGAACCAAGTGGTTCGTCTGACTCGGTGCCTCGATGTACCCGGTCACACGGCCATGTTGGTTCGAGTGATGGTCGAGACAGGCTATCGATGGTATCCTGAGTATAGTGTCGAGGAGCAGTTCCGAGACTTCAATCAGAGCCAGTACCTTTGTACCGTCAGGATATATCCCTCTTATCCTGGAGCCATTGGACCCTATCAAGATGTCCGTGCAGGATGCAGCTTACTCAATGATGACTATCATTCGAGCCAGAACTGCCTTGCTCCAGAACACCGATTTTCGCTACATGCCAGCCTCACTCCCTGGGGCACAGGGGTACTGTCAGGCTTTGTACTATGACTCTACACATGAGGAGTCACTACTGCGCACCACTACCGAGATGCTCGAGGACAAGGACCGCGAAAATCGGGCCTTGCGACTGGAGCTCTTCAACTCTCGTTCTGATCACTGGGCCACTTTGACTCGGTTTGCACCTGCTGTGCAGGCAAGATACATGGACATAGGGACCTGTACCCCGTACGGTCTGGGTTGCCAGATTGTATGGACTGGCGTGATGTAGGAGGCATCACCCCTCCTCATGGTCCCCGTCTGGCACCGTTTGTAGGACCAAGGCCACATCTGAGTCCCTATGGACCGCAAGCTCCACAGGACCGTCTGTTCCCAGATGATCATGTTCCGCTTCCAGGTTTTGGTGGTTACTTTTATGAGGATTACTACGGAGCTGTCTGAGCTAGTAGTAGTTTCACTAGCACTGTAATAGTTGTATTCTCCACAGTCCTGCGTGACCCGTGGGATACGACTTGGTGTGTGTCACGCTCCGGAGGTGTAGAAAATAATGTATAGGAGCTTGGAATGCCTCCGATGAGATGTAACGTCTTTCATCATAGTTGTACTCTAGCCTGGGCTTGTACTAAACTATGTACGGTGTGTATGACCGATGGTATATATATGGAAGTTTCTATATTACCATGTCGTGCAATGAACATCTCAGCATTCCATGTTATCCATTGCATTCCGCACTTCTTTGCCAAGATTGTGCCATCCTTTTCTAAACCATTGTCTTATTTTTCCTAGGATGGTCAACACCCGCAGCAACCCTGCTGCCCCGGAGCAGGGGGAAGCCAGCGTAGCTAGGGATGAGAATCTGCCTCACCCGCCTTCTCTGGCCGAAGTTATGCTGGAGGCAGAAAGAAACAAGCATGAGACTAACCACTTGCTGGAGCGAATTGAGCAGAACACTGCACGTCATCAGCGAAACGACTTGGTGTCAATCAATGACTTTATCAAGTTGTACCCACCAAAGTTTAATCATTCCGTCGAGCCCCTCGACGCGGATGATTGGCTTCGCAGCATCACCCATAAGCTACGTTCTGCCAACATAGCCGAAGCTGATAAGGTTACCTATGCTGCCTATCACCTCGAAGGCCCTGCTAGCCTTTGGTGGGAAAACTTTGAGGCTATGCGCCCGGTCGGCCAAATCACTACTTGGGCTGAATTCAGTGAGGCTTTCCGTGAGCATCACATCCCGGAAGGTCTCATGGATCGTAAGAGGGAAGAGTTCTGCAATTTCACCCAAGGCAGACTGACTGTGGATGCATACAGCCGTGAGTTGGGAAATTTAGCACGTTATGCTCCTGAAGAGGTATCCACCGACGCTAAGAAGCAGGCAAGGTTCCACAAGGGACTTAGCCCCGAGCTTCGCCGCGATCTTCATCTGCACGAGTGCACCTCCTTCCAGAAGCTGGTTAATAAGGCCATCGGTGCTGAGACAGGTCGGACTGACTATGACGCTTCACGTAAGCACTCCCGTGATTTTGGTTCTTCATCCGGCTCTGGATCTCAGAAGCGCCGGGTGTGGATTCCAAGCACAGCGCTGCCACTAAGGATGGTAATGGGACGGGTTTGGATCCGGTTGAACAATCTCAAATCCATATCCATGTCCATGAAGACAATCTTTGCCTGCCATGAAAAATCCATGGGTGAAAAATTGTGTCCATGTCCAAATCCGATGGATATCCATACCCATTGGATATCCCTTGGGTCCTCTCGAGACATATAAATAAGACATAACACAATATTAACATAAACTCTTCCATTCTTCACCTCGTGGTAGGCTAGGCTTCACTTATGGTAAATCAACATCCACTAACAACCTAAGATCATTTAGTATTTTTCTAACAGATGAGAGTGACGAGTCATTTAAGAAGGAGGTAAAAATAAGGGAAGGGGTGTTGGAGTATGTTACAGAGGGGATTGAATGTTAACTAAAAAAAGTTATGATGGGGATTGTGTAATTTCTTATGCATGTTTTAGATAAAAAAAAGTGTAAAATTGATGTGGGACATACGGCCGTGGGGCAGGGATAGCAGATTTTTCCCCATTAAGTCATACTATCGGGTTGGGTTTGGGTATATCTATGGGTACAAGATTATATCCATGCCCTATCCACGAACAATCGGGTCGGGTTTGGGCGCCGCCCATGGACAGAAAAGCATATCCAAACCCTATCCATTCGGGTCGGATATCCATGGATATCCATGTCCATGGATAAAATTGCCATCCTTGGCTGCCACCCAGGTTCACTCTGAGGCCATCCTTTGAGGCGCCTCGCCCCAACCAGCAGTTTGCACCGCCTAAGCCCTATGGTGGCCCCGCTGCTAATGCTGCTCCACGCCCCAATGTTGTGACATGTTTCAAGTGTGGAGAGCCGGGTCACTACAGTCGAGAGTGTCCCCAGAACAACAACCCCAACGCCAAGCCAGCCACCACTACACGTGGCCATGTCAACTATGTCTCAGCTGAGGAGGCTCATGATGATCCTAACGTCGTCCTTGGTATGCTCCTTGTTAATTGCCATCTGGCATCTGTTCTTTTCGATACTGGAGCATCTCATTCATTCATATCTAAGAGCTATGCTCGATTGCATAACACGACATTCTGTGACATGCCCACTTCCATGGAAATTCAAACCCCTGGCTCTAGATGGCAAACTTCTAGAGTAAGCCATGGGAATGAAATTCTTGTCGATAGACTTGTCTTCCTTGCATCTTTAATAGCTCTCAAGTCCTCGGACATAAACATCATCTTGGGTATGGACTGTATGTCAGCTCATTACGCTAAGATTGATTGTGCCACTAGAACCATTCAACTTACTCACCCATCGGGCAAGACAGTCAATGTCTTAACTCGAGTGGCCAAGCGCCAACTTTACTCCCTAAATGTCAGCCCCCTTCCAGACCTTGAAGATATTCTGGTAGTCCGAGACTTCCCGGATGTCTTTCCAGAAGAACTGCCAGGTCTTCCACCTGACAGGGATGTCGAGTTCGTGATAGACCTTGTTCCAGGAACCGTCCCAATTTCTAGAAGACCCTATAAGATGGCACCCTTAGAACTAGCCGAGCTTAAGAAACAACTCGATGAGTCCTTGAAAAAGGGTTTCATCCGTCCTAGTTCTTCTCCTTGGGCTTGCCCCGTCCTCTTCATCAAGAAGAAGGATGGAACAGATCGGATGGTTATAGATTACCGACCTGTCAACTTGGTCACTATCAAGAACAAGTATCCGCTTCCCAGGATCAACGATCTGTATGATCAGCTTGCTGGATCCTCAGTCTTTTCCAAGATGGATTTGTGGTTGGGCTACCATCAAATCAAAATCAAGAACGGGGACATTCCTAAACCGGCTTTTGTTATTCGTTATGGCCAATACGAGTACACCGTTATGTCCTTCGGTTTAACCAATTCCCTAGCCACCTTCTCTTGGTTAATGAACTCGGTCTTCATGGAGTATTTGGATAAATTCATCGTGGTATACCTTGATGATATACTAATCTACTCCAAGAATGAGGAAGAACATGCCGAACATCTAAGGATGGTATTGACGAAACTTCGAGAGCATCGCCTTTATGCCAAATTCTCCAAGTGTGAATTTTGGTTGCCAGAAGTGACCTATCTAGGCCATGTAATCTCTGGTAAGGGTATTGCTGTGAATCCCGAGCGAGTTCAAGCCGTCCTTGATTGGACTCCACCTGAAATGGTCAGGCAAGTTCGGAACTTCCTTTACTTAGCGAGTTATTGTCGCTGCTTCATCGAGAATTTCTCCAAGGTTGCTAAACCTCTAACTGAACTCCCCAAGAAAGATAAAAAGTTCGAGTGGACTCCACAGTGCGAGTTCATCTTTCAGGAACTGAAAAGACGCCTGACATCTGCTCCCGTACTGGTACCACCAGATTTCTCCAAGGACTTTATTATCTATTGCGACGCCTCGCGACAAGGACTAGGTTGCATACTCATGCAAGATCGTCAGGTAATTGCCTATGCTTCACGACAATTACACCCACATGAGGAAAACTATCCCACACATGATCTAGAGCTTGCAGCTGTAGTCCATGCACTTAAAACTTGGCGACATTACCTTCTCGGTAATCATTGCGAGATCTTCACTGATCACCAAAGTCTGAAATATATCTTCACCCAACCGGATTTGAATCGCAGGCAAATACGTTGGGTCGAGTTGATCTCGGATTACGACTTAGGGATAACTTACACCCCGGGAAAAGCCAATGTTATGGCTGATGCACTAAGTCGTAAATCCTATTGTAACAACCTGATGTTACAACAAGGTCAACCACTTCTCCATGAGGAATTTCGGAAGCTTAATCTTCACATTGTTCCTCAGGGATTCCTATCTACCTTGGTGGTGAAACCGACCCTTATGGATCAGATCATAACCACCCAGCGATATGACAAGGGGATATCTCGGATCAAGTAGAACATTGCTAGCGGAGCTGCTACATGTTTCTCGATGAACGATCAAGGTGTTGTCTTCTTTGAGAACCGCCTAGTGGTTCCCAAGAAACAACAACTACGGCAACTGATCCTTAAGGAAGCTCATGAATCCCCTCTCACCATTCATCTCGGTAGTACTAAAATGTATCACGACCTACGCCAGAGGTTTTGGTGGACTAGGATGAAGAGAGAAATTGCTCAATACATTGCTAGTTGCGACGTCTGTCATCGTGTTAAAGCAGAGCATCAACGGCCTGCTGGCACCCTTCAACCTTTGGCTATTCCTGAATGGAAATGGGATAAAATTAGTATGGATTTCATTACTGGGTTTCCCAGGACCAAGAAAGGGAATGATGCTATCTTCATCGTTGTCAATCGTCTTTCCAAAGTAGCCCACTTCCTACCTGTTCGTGAGAGTATAACCGCTAGCCAGCTAGCTGACTTGTACATCTCCCGAATAGTGTCTCTTCATGGTGTTCCATTGGAAATTAACTCAGGTCGTGGGAGTCTCTTCACCTCTCGATTTTGGGAAAGTTTCCAGAATGCTATGGGAACTCGTCTCTCTTTTAGCACCGCCTTTCACCCCCAATCAAGTGGTCAAGTAGAGCGAGTAAATCAAATTCTGGAGGATATGCTCCGAGCTTCTGTCATCTCTTTCGGTATGGAATGGGAGAAATGCCTTCCATTCACGGAGTTCGCTTATAACAATAGTTATCAAGCTAGCTTGGGCAAAGGTCCTTTAGAAGTTCTCTATGGACGAAAATGTCGAACAAATCTTAACTGGTCAGAAACGGGGGAAAGACAACTCTTTGGCCCGGATATGATTCAGGAAGCAGAAGAGCAGGTTCGCGTTATTCGTGAGAAATTGAAAACAGCCCAATCTCGTCAAAAGAGCCAATATGACTGTAAACATAAGCTCATGACTTATGAAGTCGGCGAGAAGGCTTACCTTCGGGTTACTCCTTTAATGGGAACCCATCGTTTCAGTATCAAAGGCAAATTGGCTCCTTGTTACATTGGACCCTTTTGCATTCTTGCCAAACGAGGAGAAGTCGCCTACCAATTGGAACTACCTCCGTATCTTTCCAGAGTTCACGATGTCTTCCATGTTTCTCAATTCAGGCGTTGCTTCGCGGATCCTATCCGTGGAGTGGGCCACAAAACGTTTGATCTCCATGATAATCTCACATATCGGGAATATCCCGTTCGTATCCTTGATCAAGCCGAGCGCACCACTCGACGCCATAACATCAAGTTTCTCAAGGTTCAATGGTCACACCATTCTGAGAAAGAAGCCACTTGGGAAAGGGAGGATCGCCTTCGACTTGAGTGCCCCACCTTCTTACCAACGGATCCTAAATCTTGGGACGAGATTCTTTTGAGTGGGGGTGAGTTGTCACACCCTAGCTAGTTCATGCATTAGAGTGTTGCATCATGTCTTCTTTTCCAGAAAACTGAAATGGGGATGACAGAACCCCCAGCACCCCCCTGAAACAACTAGGGTTTACTAAATTATTTTCAATGAACCCAAAATGCCCTTCATAAATGTTCACCATCTTTGGTCCTGGCTAAAACCTCTGCCAAAAATGGTTTCATATTTTTGGAGGCTATTCTGGATTTTTGCACCAAGCCATAAGTATTTTCATTTGGGCAATTTAAATCCAATAAATATTTTAAAATGCCCAAATAGCCTTGAAAGTATTTTTAGGATGTTGAGAATATTTTCAAATGTGCCTCTGAATATTTTCAGGTTTTTCCTAAATGGAATAGTATTTTTACTATTTCAAAACACAGAACAGGAATAAATAAAAAGAAAAACAGAAAGCAGAGAGAGTAGAGGATTACCTGGCGCTCACCTAGCAGGCCCACCTAGCCGGCCCAGCCGAGCCACCGCTCCAGCGAGCTGCTTGGCTCGGCCAGGCAAGCAGGCAGGTGCTCGACGCCGGCACCAGCGCGCGCCACGCAGCTGCCCGCCGCCCTGCTTCCTCCCCTCGCTGTTCTGCTGCCTTGGGTCAGTCACCCATTCCTCCCCGAGCTCGCAGACACGCCTCTTCCTCCCCAGCTCCTCTCCCTCGCTCTCCCGCACCATGGCCGACGCTGCCGCGCCCGCGCCACCGTGATAACCGCGTCCGTCGTCGTCCCCGTGCCGCGTCACCGTGTCCGTTCGCTCCGCCGTCGTCAACTACGTCGAGCAGGCCGAGCCCCGAGCGCTCACCCACTCTGGAGTCGCCCTGACCCCGTCTCCCCCAACGCCGGCCGCCGGGATCGCCATCGTCGCCCCGCTCAGCTCCGGCCTTCCCCGAGCCCGCTTCGACGCTTGCTGCAATCGCCATGAGCTCAGCTCCGTCGTCCCCCTCTCCGTTTACTATCTCCTGCATCGTATGCACCGCACCATGTTTACCCGCACCCGCCGCCGCCGAGCTCGTTGCCGACATAACTCCGGCCACCCACCGGCCACACCACCGTGACCAACGCACTCACCGCACTTGCAGGAACCCGTAGCACTACTCCACGCGCCTCGCCGTGCCCCGTAGCCTCGGGTTCGACCTCACCCGAGCTCCGGCAGTCGCACAGCTCGTCGCCGGTGACATTTCTGGCCACCCTGAGCTCCACCACTGCCACCAAACAATGCGGCTTGCTCCCATTTGGTCACCGAAGCACGAAACCCGCGCTGCTCCGCCGCGTCTGGCCTCGCCGGTGGCTAAACGCCGGCAAGTTTGACCTCGTTTGACCCTGGTTGATCCCGTGTGGGCCCAGGTTGACTCCCCCTGAGTCTATGACAAGTGGGACCGCTCTGCTAATTAACTTAGATTAGCACTAACTAAATTTAGTTAGTTAATTAACTACTGACAGGCGGGTCCCACTGGTCAGGTTTGACCTGGACCGGCTCTGTTGACCGCTGACGTCACCCTGACGCAATGCTGACGCAATAATTCAATTACTGTTATTATTCTTATACAGGAAATTCCAGAAAATATTACAAACTTCAAAAATTCATAACTTTTAATATGTAACTCCAAATGCAAAGATTTATATATGAAATTTGATCGGAAAAATTCAATCTTTCCATCTGTAATGGTTTCGTGCATGACAAAGCACTTTAACCTTGCTGTTTTGGTGAAACAAGCTAATGCACTTAAATGGCTTAAGAACATAAGCTTTCATTTGAATCCTTGATTCAAATAGACTCAAACCAGCTTGTTTCACGATGCATTAGGCATGACACCTCATATTGCCATGTCATAGCATGCATCATATTGTTGCATATTGCCATGTGATTATTGTGTTCTGTGGTGTCTTTCGTGGTAGGTTCTGCCTCAGAGGATATTTCCGAGTATCCAACCGAAGGGCAGTACCCTACTACTACTCCATCAGGCAAGCAGGCGCATTGATCCTATCAATACAATCCCATGTTCTCGCTCCTGCTCTCATTTACTGCATTAAGACGACAATGTTTCAAACTGCTGTGTGCTGCGGTAGTTGAACCCTTATCCTCTGCATGACCTGTCATTACCACAGTAACTAGATGAAACCCACTAGCATGTGTAGGAGTTGATTGGGCCATGTTTGTGTTTCCTACCTTGCTATGCCTGCTATGCTTAGAGTTGTGTCAGGTCTGGTTCATCTAGGTGATGGGCTAGAGTGAAATGATTACGTCAGTAATGTGAGGGATGTGTTGAACATGATTTGGTAAAGGTATCGATGAGAGGCCATGTAGGAGTACATGGTGGGTTGTTTCATTGAGGCCATCCCTAAGAACGGAGATCTGTATGTGTGATTTGAGAATCAGTTACTACCATGCATTGGGATCCTTAATTGACCCTCTCGGCTTCTTAACCACCCTAGTACTCTGTCCAGGAGTTGCAACTAGTTTCTGGTATTTGTAGGTTATGTGTTGGCGGCCGTGCGTAGCGCTGACCCTAGGGTGGGCTATGATGCGGTAAATAGACCATAGCCGGGTATCCCGGGCGCCCGTTTGGCGTCTCGGTACCCTGTACACATCGTTCGGGGCCGTATGTGGAAACCTCGGCCGGACTCCCTGTGGATGGAACCTGGATAGGCGATAAACCTGGACTAGAGACTTGAGTGTTTAGGTAGGCCGTGGCCGACACCCTCGTTGGGCTTCCGCTTGAAGGTTGCCGAGTACATGTCGTGTAAACGGCGGTAAGTGGTGAGAGCGTGTATGAAGAAGTACACCCCTGCAGGGTTAACATCATCTATTCGAATAGTCGCGTCCGCGGTAAAGGACTACTTGGTTGCCTATACATTTAATAGACAAGTTAATGGTTACTACTAAAAGACTCAAGATAAGTGTGAGTACCGAGGATGGCCCTCTCGTAGGATGACGAGGGAGGATCCTCGGTGGAGTATTGTGTTTGTGATTAGTGGACTCGTGTGCGAAAACTATTTTACAAGTGGTGTCTCGTAGGATAGCTTAGAGAAGAGTTAAAGCTGGCTTGCTGCAATAACTCCACCACCTTCTTGAGAATGAGCATGTATAGTAGGATCTGTTGTAAGACTTGCTGAGTACCTTTGTACTCATGTTGCTTTAATTACTGTTTTTAGATGACAACACCGCCCCCTCTGACGGGTTTTACGTAGACCTCGACGTCGATGAGTGACTTGCCACCCAGGTGGTGATTCTGGCCATGGAGGGCCCTATGTAGATAGACAGGCTTCGTCAAGCCTTCTTTCTTTCTAGTGTTTGTACTCAGACTAATTTGCTTCCGCATGTGCTTGTATGCTTGTATGACTTGAGTGTCGGGTCATGTGACCCCTACCTGTATGAACATGTTATGTATGGCTCTCTGGAGCCTTTAAATAAAGTACTTTGAGTTGTAGAGTTTTGTTTGTGATGCCATGTTGTATTTACACATACCGAGCATATTGTGTATGATTGAAATGCTTGGTATGTGTGGGATCCGACAATCTAGTTGTTTATCCTTGGCAGCCTCTCTTATGGGGAAATGTACTCTAGTGCTTCCATGAGCCATAGTAGTCCGCTACAGCCCGGTTCACCGGGGTCCTGCTAGCCCAACACTACTGCTCAGGAGACTTGACTGGCCGGCATGTGTTTCACTTCGTTCCCGTGTCTGTCCCTTTGGGGAAATGTCACGCGGTGACATCCGGAGTCCTACCTAGCCTGCTACAGCCCGGCTTCCTGGAGTCCTATTAGCCCAGTGCTACAGCCCGGATTCACACGCTGCTGACCGACATGTTCGATGTGCTTCATGTATGCCTGTCCCCATAGATTAGTGCCGCTTTGGGATCATGACTAGCCATGTCGGCCCGGGTTCTCTGTTATATGGATGCTAGCGACACTATCATATATGTGAGCCAAAAGGGGCAAACGGTCCCGGGCCATGGTAAGGCGACACCCGTGGGGATACCATGCGTGAGGCCGCAAAGTGATATGAGGTGTTACCGGCTAGATCGATGTGACTCAGAATCGGGGTCCTGACATTGATCTACCACGAGATCGTAATGGCTAAACTCTAGATGTCTAGCCTATATGATTGTGATTGCCTCTATGGACTAAACCCTCCGGTTTATATAGACACCGAAGGGGCCTAAGGGTTGTACAGGGTCAGTTTACAAAGGAAGGAATCTACATATCCGAACGCCAAGATTGCCATCCACGGAAAGGAGAGTCCCATCCGGACACGGAGAGAAGTCTTCTGTATTGTATCTTCATAGCCCATTAGTCCGACCCATGTTACATAGTCCGGATGCCCGTGGACCCCTTAATCCAGGACTCCCTCAGCCAGCGAGAGCTCCGGCGGAGCACCGCCACCCCTCTGTTTCCCTCTCCCTCTCTCCACACCGACAAGCGGGGCCCACTGTCAGCCTCTCCACTCACGCCCGAAGCGGTACAAGTGGAGGCGTATTCTCAAAATACGTCTTCGACGTCACCCCCTGGTTTTCTTTTATTTGAATTTAATTCAAATATTTTGACCATCAACTTTGACCAGCCATAACTTTTAAACCATAAGTCCAAATGAATTGATTCTTTTTGCATTGTGTTTGTACTGGAATATTCTAGCAGCACACCAATTTGGAGATTTTTCTCTGTTGCCTAGAATTTCTGGTGAATTTCAGAATGATTCTTGATATTTTCTTTTGCTGTTTTTAATTATTTTCAGAGGGAGAAGCTTGTCTTGAAGAGAACCAGGAGGAGTGTGAACCTCCTCTGCACTAAGGAAATCCGCACCAAGATTTGCATGGTGTGATTTCAATATCTATGATTTTCCAACTTGAATATAAGTTATTTCATGCATTTAATTATTTAAATGAATATTGCATAAGCTAGTTACTTTGTCATGTTTGAGATGCTTAGTTTACAGTAGAGTTTGAATGCTTGGACTAGTATGAGGCAAGAAAAGTAGTTTTGAAAGTATGGTTATGATTTGGTTATGATCGGTTGCATTTTCTTTATGTGATTTATGATTTTTAATATATAATGACATAACTAAAAATGATGAGTGTTAAAAATGAGTGAAGTGAAATCAGTGAAGTTAAGTGATGATTAGTGCAAGTAGAAATTTTTGATGATGTTGATCTGTTTACTTTAAGTGATATGTGATGCATGTTCATGGCATATTGTGACTCGACTTATTTTCATTTCAAGTTAAACCTAATGTTAATTCAACTTGAACATAATGTTGATCGAGTCATGGTGCACTGAATCGAGTTTTTCCCAGTGCAACCGCATTTGCCTTTATGGGAAGGCCTTTATTCAGCCCGTTTTCATGCCTATGGTCGGTACTTTCAATGAGGGAAGGTTATGGGCGTGCGGTACCCTGGCCCGGTAAGCAGACATAACCTTGTGTGCCCGTTGTTGTTATGGTACCTTGTCCCCGTTTGGGATCATTGATTTGTTTTGCCACGACGGTGGTCGTTGGATGTCTTTGGTAGACATTGGGGGCCACCCATGACTTAGCCCAGAGGGGAGTTGGTCGGAGTGGCCAGGAGAGTGTCATGGCAATGGGAGGGTTCTGTCGGAATGCCGTTGGTCCACCCGAATGGGAACGCGAGTCCATGGGTTCCGTGATGTGGGTACAGTGTGCTAACCTCTGCAGAGTGTTCATTAAATCTATCGATAGCCGCATCCTCGGTTATGGACATAGCTTGTGAGTAAGTCACACCATGGATCAACATGATTAAGTAATCTTGCACACTAAACTTATGCTTGGCACTGATTATGTGATGAGATTTTTGAGACCATGAAGATGGTTGTTATTGTGGGAACCAAAGTGTTGGTTCGTTTGTGATGCGGGAGTGATCACTGTATGATGATGTTGGTTACGAGGTAACCCGTTTGGTAAGAGAGTCCAAGAGACTCGGTGCACAAGTTTGATTCACTGCATAAGTAGTATGTTATCGCATTGCATTTAAGTTGATTAATTGTCATGACATTGTTTACCATTATGCTTATGCTTGTTGTGAGCTTGCAAGTACATTCAATGTACTGACCTGGCGTGTCATGCTAGATTTCAGGAAACTCTTACCGGATTGTAGTGCTTCTCATGTCTAGATCGTGTCCACATCGGTGTCCTAATGCTATGGAGTTCCGCTTCGTCATTGTAACACCCCCAGTGTCAAGCTACAGTAATCCTCTACTAATGAGGCCACGTCACCACTGTTACTCTTGCTAATCTCGCTTAGATTCAAATCCGTTCGAATTCAAATTTAACTTCAAGTCGAAATTTGAAGTTTTCATAATGACGATACTAAAATGTGCAAATGTGGCAAATAATTCATAAGTATTATTAGTGAAGTAACAGAGTTTTTATAAAATGTTTAAGTGCTCAAAATTAAATGAAACAATGGCTTAAACAATTATGTAAATTCCTTTTATAATTTCTAAAATATCAAACTATTTTATTTGGGTCGCAAACTTTTTGTGGCAGAGGGTTAAACTAAAACATTGATTTAGATGTTGGTCTGCTTTTTCTATTAATCTTAAATAGTGTAAAATATAAATAAAACAGTAAAACAAATAAACAGAAACATTAAAAGAACAATAAAAGCAAACGTTAAAAAAAGAAGAGAAAAGCCCCTCCCCTCCCGTGGGCCACTTGGCCTAGTTGGCCTGCTGGCCCAGCAGCCCACCTCCACCCCTCCTGCTACCTCGCTACAGAGGGCAGGGGGCATGGAGGCCATCCGTCGGCCGACCGACGCTGTGGAGGCCATCTGCCGGCTCCCCCTCACCTACAAGACCACGGCGCCCCTCCCCCTCGAACCCTAGGACGCCCCTGCCTCGCCCCCTTCCTCCTCGCGCCACGCCTCGCCCTCCCTCGACGCGCCCGCTCGCCCGAGCTCGCGTACGCCATGGCCGTCGACACCATCGCGGCCACCGTGCTCCCCGCGCCGTACGAATTTGTCTCGAAGCATCCTCATCGTCGTATCCTTCTTCCCCGACAATTGAATCAAGCCGGGAAGGCCTGTACGCTCGCCATCAAGCTCGAGTCATCCGCGTACATCACCGGCCGTTGTCGTCGATTGTCTCGTCTTCGGTCCATCCCCGGCCACCTCGAGCTCATCTCCGGCACCATAGTGAGCTCCTCTGACGATCCCCTCCCTTTCCCCTTCGATTCGCTACCGTAGTCACCATCCCCGAGCTCGTTCGAGCTCCCGCGTACGCGTACATGCGTGCTTGCTGCCGCTGCTCTTTGTCTGTGCTGCTGCCTGTACTGCTTGTTGCCGCTGCTCCTCACACTGCTATTGCTGTTGCCGCTGCTGCTGCCTCTTGTTGCTGCGCCGCTTGCCGATGCACTGACTGCTACTGCATTGCTGCTGCTGGTGGTGCTACTGCTGCTGCACCGCGCCCGCCTGCGTGCACCCTAGCCACGCCGTGCATGCGCGTCCACACCCACATATGCCCGCGCCCTCCCCTGGCAGCGCTCGCGCTCGCCTGGGCAGTGGCCGACTGGCCGTAGCCATGGCCTTGTGCCTCCCGTGCTGTGCTTCTCTATGCACATGGGCTGGCCTGTTTATTTAGTACTAAGATAGATTAGTCTGATTGCCTAACTAGTTCAACTAGTAGACTATGCCATGCGAGCCACTTTGTCTAACTAATTGTTTTATATTAAAAAAATCCAATTCAGGTTCTGTCTATGGAAGTAGGACCCACCCCCTAACTAAATAAATTAGTTAATCCTTTTAAGTTGCCATGTGACTATGACAGTAGGGTCCCACAGACCATGTTGACAAGTCAATTTGATTGTGTTGACTTTGACCCAGGCCCCGCATGTCATTGACTGTGGCTGGCCACTGCTGTGCATAAAAAGTAGTACACTGTTCTTAATTTGTTTTAATATTTATGAATTAATTTCAGAATTTTGTTAAAACCATTAAAAATCATAGAAAATTAACTGTAAGTCAGATGAAATTGTTTGCTACATGAAAGTTGCTCAGAAAAACGAGACGGTTTCGAATACGTGGTTTGTTTACCTGTCAGATGCCGCTAACTATCTGAACATGGAACTTTCCCTCTATAGTCATCTATTTGACACAGGTCCGGAACCGAGAAAACATTCCCGGTTGAATTTTCCCTTCACCTATATCGTGCAGTACTACGTTAGGTCGACCCTAGTTCTGCTTTTCGTCATGTCATGCTTTGTGGTACCTCTGTTTGCTTTATATTTACTATTTCTTCCCCCTCTTCTCTTCGGTAGACCCCGAGACCACTGCTGATGTCCCTATGATCGGCTACGTCGACGACGACCCTTCTTCCCTTTCAGCGGAGCTTCCAGGCAAGCCCCCCCCTTTGATCATCCCGATATCGCCCATTTCCTTTCTCTCATGCTTGCATTAGATTTTGCTGCTGTAATTGTTTGCTCCTATTCTGATGCATAGCCTGCTTTTGTAACCTGCTTATTGTTACCTACCTGCTTATCCTAAACTGCTTAGTATAGGTTGGTTAGTGAACCACTAGTGACCCCCACCTTGTCCTTGTTGCCCCTGCTTCATCATCAAAGACCTTATCAACGAGATCAAAGACCAGGCTCGGCACCGCACATCACTTTCCCCTTTTGTTGCTCGACTCTGCAGAGTTACCAAAGAGTGCCGAGGGTGGAACCTGTTACATCACTCTTGATGAGATCTTTGTAGTGTAGCTATTCGGTCGTGGTCATCGAGGGTGATTTCCTCCTTAACCACTTCCGATACGGCTCGGTTGTGCAACCCCTCAAGTGTGAACCTCAAGGGTGGATCCTCTTACGTTCACCTTGATGATTACATCGAGTGGAATTCACCGAGGGTGATTCCTCGGGTTTTCCCCTTGGTGTTAGAAACATAGTTACTATGACATTACACTGAACCCTGTTACTAAAGACGGGTCGGCCCTGAGGGGTACCCGCGCGAGCTTAATAGCGAGTGATGTGGAGTCGGGTTGACCTGGAGGGTGCCCGTGAGATACTTACGAGGCGTGGCCGGTCATTCTTAGCCCTTGCCGCAAATACTCGAGACAGGGCGATGGGGTCACATCTTTCGTGAGTCTCTGCTTGTTACCGCGTGTTCCTAATCCACTGCGATTTGGATATTTGATCTGAGGGGCCTCTGGCCTGATATCACTAACCATCACGTGGGCATAGTATGGGCGTTATGCGTCGTATACATCACCCGAAACTTAATAGACATCAGCGACTGAGCGGCGCGCGCCGGGTTGGACTACGTAAGCAGCTGCATTTTTGAAGGAGGTAGCTAGGTCTACTCACCGGCCGCCCACGCAACATGTAGGAGTTCTCGGGGTGATGGACCATGACCCCTGGGGGCATAGGTTTAGTCCAGCGTGCTTGATCTCTCTATTAAGCCTAGGTCGGGTTGCGGCGTATTGTTTGGCCGAGGCCTGGCATGACCCAGGAAAGTGTGTCCGGCCGGTGTTAATCGAGCATGGTGAGTAAGTTGGTGCACCCCTGCAGGGAAGAAAACATCTATTGATAGCCTATCCTACGGTAACAGACACTTGGAGTTGTATCCCGATCGATACAACTAGAATTGGATACTTGTGAAGAGAAATGGATATGAGTAATGGATAGTATGGCTCTGGGATTGCTTTCTCGCAGGGAGTCAAGAAAGGATCTCTGGCCGAGGTTGATAACACTACTGCTACTTTACTTTATGCTACTCTACTCCCTCCTCCTGCTGCAAGATGGTGGTTTCAAAAAGATGCTAGTCTTCGATAGGACTAGCTTCTCCCCCTCTTATTCTGGCATTTCTGCAGCCCAGTCCACATATACAGCCTTCCTTTGATAATGTTGCATATGTAGTGTAGATCCTTGCTTGCTGAGTACTTCCGATGAGTACTCACGGTTGCATTGCTTCCTCTTTCCCCCCTTTTTCCTTTCTTCTCGGATGTCGCAACCAGATGATGGAGCCCAGGATCCAGACGACACCACCGACGACTACTACTACCCCGAGGGTGCCTACTACTACGTGGACACCTCTGACGACCATGAGTAGTTAGGAGGCTCCTAGGCAGGAGGCCTTGCCTTTTAGATCGTTGTTGCTTTTGTGCTAGCCTTCTTAAGGCAAACTTGTTTAACTCATGTATGTACTCAGATAATGTTGCTTCCGCTGACTCTTGTGTATTCGAGATTATGTATTCGAGCCCTCGAGGCCCCTGACTTGTAATATAAAGCTTGTATTATTTAAATTTTTGTCTAGAGTTGTGTTTTGATATCTTCCCATGAGTCCTTGATCTTGATCTTACACATTTGCGTGTATGATTAGTATACGATTGAATCAAGGGCGTGACAAGTTGGTATCAGAGCCGACTGCCTGTAGGTAGCCCCCTTTCCAACTCCTTGGCCGAAGTCGAGTCTCGTCACTACAAAAAAAACTTTTACTAACATGGCTCTGTGTCTTATGGGTCCATGTCGCCATTGGGTGGTGTTAGGATCTTTTATTCCTCATCTATACTCTGGGACTCTGATCTCTCCTCCATTTGGGTTAAACGATTTTGCTAACTTTAACATTAGGATCGCATAACTACTTCCTCCCGGAGAGCCCCTTATTACAGATGATCGCCTGCTACGCCAGAAGTTTTTGCAGATACTCCTCGATGTTTCTCGAGACACTGTGCCAACTGCCTTGCAGTTCCTGACCACCGATAATCCCCGTGAATAACATCCTTGCTGCTTGTACCTTCATCCCCAGTTGCTCCTGGTATTACAAGATACCCCTAGTATTCTCCATTGTTCCGAGAATCCTTTGTGCCTTTTGCTTTGCAGCTTCTTTTCGCATTGCGGATAATTCACTTAACCGGGGTTCTTTCGTCCCCAGTTGTTCATATGCTTTCCAAAATACCTGAAAATGCTATCCGATCTTTAAAAAATCCTCTACAGCCTATTGCTCTTGATTCTCCTTGCCTGCTTGCATTATGATTAATTCCATATGTCTATCAATATTCTTTAAAATTCTTTATGATTGTCATTCTGTTCCTATGGATTCAGCGTGTGTGCAAATACTCGCAATCATCAATTAATCCTTGGAAATTTTCTTTCCGGCCCAGGCATCCTTCCAGATATGAGCTGGTTCTTGCCCAATCCAGATTTTATCAGGTGCACCTCTAAGTCTATTCAACTTAGTCATCTTTTGATCAGAGCCTCTGCTTCTGATCCTTTGTCTTGAAATCATAATTCCTTTGTACCCAAGCATCGAATCATTCAGACATTTCTATAAGCCGATGCCTTTGCATCCCCTTCTTCATCTGATTGATTACTGATACTCCCATCAACTCTGTCGTGAATCGCCAGATCCATTGTTGGGTTGTTATCCCACATTGTCCTTCGCATCCAAAATCTCATGAGTTTTTCCCTGATACATGATGCCTTCGGTAAATTGTATCATCTACTTTGACTTCGATACTCTGCTTTTGAACTCGTATCTTTTGCTTGGTTGATGGCTGTATAGATTCATAAAAATGCTCCAATGGGTTGAACCTATGCCTTCCTTAACCGTATGGACTCGAAAGTTTTCACGAGTCATACTCTTCTGACATTTTGCCAGATAAAATTTCAACACTACAACTTCATTGAATGCGAGAAGTGAATGAAAGGTTATGCATTGGAGAAGTGGGAATCGACCTTGAACTTTGTGTTCATGCCCATGGAAACGATGTAGATCTTATGATGGAAGCTTCTCGTAACAATGATTGTCCCCATGGTATAAATTGATCTCGTATATGTGTTTTGTCTTTCGCAATCGTGGTTCCGACCATATTGCTCTTCCTTGATTCCATTTCTCGGACAAGTTAAAGCACTTGTCTTCTGTAGATAAATGCATCTTCGCAATGTCTATTTTGATCTTCCATCGAGTATTACCCTATGGTATCTCGAGAATAACAAAGAACCGTGTTGCTTCCTATGAGTCTTCACCTGGTATTGCTTCTCATCGATTTCAGATTTCCCCAGGTTTTGAGTTGTTAGTCACTTGAGAATGCCGATAAGTGAATCGATTCCACACTCCGATTCTATAACTCTAAGTAATTTTTGTTGCTTACGAGTTTAATAATCCTTCAAGTCATTCCTAGCCTAATCGGCTATATCATTATCGTGCTAAATTTTAACTGTGCTACCTAGTCCTTCTTCTCGAAGCACGAATTTTGACGATGAGGTAATCTTACGTCGATCTTCCTCGTCATATCTTTTCGCCTTGAACTGCAAGCTGGATTTCTAGTTTGTGTCATACCCGTGGTTCTAGTAACCTTTCGCTTCATCATTCCTTGACTTGATTGATTACATCTTCATGAAATCACTCGATAAATGTGTCGTGATCATCATCAACATCCTGAGCTCTTCCTCCAGGATATTAATCGAATTCATGATGAGAAATGCAATCCTTGCCCCTCGATGATTTGTGTTATCATCGACAACATCCTTGCCTTCCCCAACACAAATTTGTTCATTTAAATTTTGGAAATACATTTTTTAACACGTCGATGGATTTTTGTTGAAACCATCGGCCACCTCCTCATCTTCCCTGATAAAACTACATGAGGTGTTCAAGTAATTCCCGATGGACCCTTTATGTTCCCAAGGTCCGGCCTTTACCTGATGACCATGTCAATGCTATCCAAAAGTATGACTGTGTTACTCCAAACATCATTAAGAACATTGGAGGTGCAATGCTAGATGTTTCTTGATCAATTATCCAAACACCGCTGTATGGGTAAACATCATGATTCTCCTTGCCCCATTATCTAAATGGGTAAGTACTTGATTTCCTGTCATGTATATCATGCTTTGTTTGTTCTTGGGAAGCGTATACCCTAATACTTTTGTATAAGAACCTTTTCCTTTCCATTGGTCTGGTTAAACTAATAACCACATTTTCCTTTCCATTGTTTTGTTTAACCTTTCTTGTGATCTATATGATCTAAGCGGTAATAGTTCCCTGCTTATGTAAACACCTCGGTGTACAAGTTGTCAGTAAGACCTTGTTATTATTGTTGTTGACATTTTGGTAACCACCGATGGACGAGAACTTTGCCTATTAATCCGCCTCGTTCAACGAGCAGGAAAATAGTTCTCTTCGTCCCTCGCCCTTGGTACCAACGTTGTTGGCAACATAACTGACAGTCTATCATCTGACATGCCTTGCTATCGGCCGCCTTTCTACTTTTAACCCACATAGTGGGCCCATAACCCATAGTTCCACATGATCAAAACCTGACTCTCATGTATACTCTTGTTTCTAAAAGTTTTTCCTCACACTTGGTTTCATAAGTAATTCATGAGCCACCTTCCGAGAGATCACCAATTCTGGTATCAGACAAAATACTTATTCCCGTCGCTCTGAAACCCCTTTCACACTTTGTTTCAGGCAACAAACTATTACCTACCCAATTGAAGCTTCTTGTTGCACCTTCTTACCTTGCTCTCGATGAATTTCTTGAATTTCAACTCGAGAGATGCCTCTTTGCCATGTTCACTGAGATAGTCCCCAGGTAACTATCTTGTGTTGAGCTCCGTCCTTCCGGAGTCTTTCCCCCTTACACCACCCCTTAAATCTCGGGACGAGATTTCTTGTAGTGGAGGAGACTTGTAACACCCCCAGTGTCAAGCTACAGTAATCCTCTACTAATGAGGCCACGTCACCACTGTTACTCTTGCTAATCTCGCTTAGATTCAAATCTGTTCGAATTCAAATTTAATTTAAAGCCGAAATTTGAAGTTTTCATAATGATAAAACTAAAATGTGCAAATGTGGCAAATAATTCATAAGTATTATTAGTGAAGTAACAGAGTTTTTATAAAATGTTTAAGTGCTCAAAATTAAATGAAACAATGGCTTAAACAATTATGTAAATTCCTTTTATAATTTCTAAAATATCAAACTATTTTATTTGAGTCGCAAACTTTTTGTGGCAGAGGGTTAAACTAAAACATTGATTTAGATGTTGGTCTGCTTTTTTTATTAATCTAAAATAGTGTAAAAATATAAATAAAATAGTAAAACAAATAAGCAGAAATGTTAAAAGAACAATAAAAGCAAACGTTAAAAAAAGAAGAGAAAAGCCCCTCCCCTCCCCTGGGCCACTTGGCCCAGTTGGCCTGTTGGCCCAGCAGCCCACCTCCACCCCTCCTGCTACCTCGCTACAGAGGGCAGGGGGCGTGGAGGCCATCCGTCGGCCGACCGACGCCGTGGAGGCCATCTGCCGGCTCACCCTCACCTACAAGACCACGGCGCCCCTCCCCCTCGAACCCTAGGACGCCCCTGCCTCTCCCCCCTTCCTCCTCGCGCCGTGCCTCGCTCTCCCTCGACGCGCCCGCTCACCCGAGCTCGCGCACGCCATGGCCGTCGACGCCATCGTGGCCACCGTGCTCCCCGTGCCGTACGAATTTGTCTCGAAGCATCCTCCTCGTTGTCTCCTTCATCCCAGGCCATTGAATCAAGCCGGGAAGGCCTGTACACTTGCCATCAAACTCGAGTCATTCGCGTACATCACCGGCCGCCGTCGTCGATTGCCTCGTCTCTGGTCCATCCCCAGTCACCTCGAGCTCATCTTTGGCACCGCAGTGAGCTCCTCTGCCTACCCCTCCCTTTCCCCTTCAATTCGTAACCGTAGTCGCCATCCCCGAGCTCGTTCGATCTCCTGCGTACGCGTACGTGCGTGCTTGCTGCCGCTGCTCTCTGTCTCTGCTGCTGCCTGTACTGCTTGTTGTCGCTGCTCCTCACACTCCTATTGCTCTTGCCGCTGCTGCTATCGCTTGTTGCTGCGCCGCTTGCCGATGCGCTGACTGCTACTGCATTGCTGCTAGTGGTGGTGCTACTGCTGCTGCACCGCGCCCGCCTGCGTGCACCCTAGCCACGCCGTGCATGCGCGTCCACACCCACATATGCCCGCGCCCTCCCCTGGCAGCGCCCGCGCTCGCCTGGGCAGTGGCCGACTGGCCGTAGCCATGGCCTTGTGCCTCCCGTGCTGTGTGTCTCTATGCACATGGCATGACCTGTTTATTTAGTACTAAGATAGATTGGTCTGATTGGCTAACTAGTTCAACTAGTAGACTATGCCGTGCGAGCCACTTTGTTTAACTAATTGTTTTATATATAAAAAATCTAATTCAGGTTCTGTCTATGACAGTAGGATCCATCCCCTAACTAAATAAATTAGTTAATTCTTTTAAGTTGCCCATGTGACTATGACAGCAGGGTCCCACAGACCATGTTGACATGTCAATTTGATTGTGTTGACTTTGACCCAGGCCCCGCATGTCATTGACTGTGGCTGGCCACTGCTGTGTATAAAAATTAGTACACTGTTCTTAATTCGTTTTAATATTTATGAATTAATTTCAGAATTTTGTTAAATCTTTGAAAAATCATAGAAAATTAACCGTAAGTCAGATGAACATGTTTTCTACATGAAAGTTGCTCAGAAAAACGAGACAGATCCGAATACGCGGTCCGTTAACCTGTCAGATGCTGCTAATTATCTGAACATGGAACTTTCCCCCTATGGTCATCTGTTTGACACAAGTCCGGAACAGGAAAAACATTCCCGGTTGAATTTTCCCTTCACCTATATCGTGTTGTACTACATTAGGTCGACCCTAGTTCTGCTTTTCGTCATGTCATGCTTTGTGGTACCTCTGTTTGCTTTATATTTACTGTTTCTTCCCCCTCTTCTCTCCGGTAGACCCCGAGACCACTACTGATGTCCCTGTGATCGGCTACGTCGATGACGACCCTTCTTCCCTTTCAGCGGAGCTTCCAGGCAAGGCCCCCCTTTGATCATCCCGATATCGCCCATTTCCTTTCTCTCATGCTTGCATTAGATTTTGCTGCTGTAATTGTTTGCTCCTATTCTGATGCATAGCCTGCTTTTGTAACCTGCTTATTGTTACCTACCTGCTTATCCTAAACTGCTTAGTATAGGTTGGTTAGTGAACCACTAGTGACCCCCACCTTGTCCTTGTTGCCCCTGCTTCATCATCAAAGACCAGGCCCGGCACCGCACATCACTTTCCCCTTTTGTTGCTCGACTCTGCAGAGTTACCAAAGAGTGCTGAGGGTGGAACCTCTTACATCACTCTTGATGAGATCTCTGTAGTGTAGCTATTCGGTCGTGGTCATCGAGGGTGATTTCCTCCTTAACCACTTCCGATACAGCTTGGTCGTGCAACCCTCAAGTGTGAACCTCGAGGGTGGATCCTCTTACGTTCACCTTGATGATTACATCGAGTGTAATTCACCGGGGGTGATTCCTCGGGTTTTCCCCTTGGTGTTAGACACACAGTTACTATGGTTACTATGACATAACACTCAACCCTGTTACTAAAGATGAGTCGGCCCTGAGGGTACCCGTGCGAGCTTAATAGCGAGTGATGTGGAGTCGGGTTGACCTAGAGGATGCCCGTGAGATACTTACGAGGCGTGGTCGGGCATTCTTAGCCCTTGCCGCAAGTACTCGGGACGGGGCGACGGGGTCACATCTTTCGTGAGTCTCTGCTTGTTACCGCGTGTTCCTAATCCACTACGATTTGGATATTTTATCCGAGGGGCCTCTGGCCTGATAGAACTAACCATCACGTGGGCATAGTATGGGCGTTCTGCGTCGTATACATCAGCAGAAACTTAATAGACGTCAGCTACTGAGCGGCGCGCGCCGGGTTGGACTGCGTAAGTGTCGGTGTCAAAACCGGCGGATCTCGGGTACGGGGTCCCGAACCGTGCGTCTAAGGTGGATGGTAACAGGAGGCGGGGGACACAATGTTTACCCAGGTTCAGGCCCTCTTGATGGAGGTAATACCCTACTTCCTGCTTGATTGATCTTGATGATATGAGTATTACAAGAGTTGGTCTACCATGAGATCGGAGAGGCTAAACCCTAGAAGCTAGCCTATGGTATGATTGTTGTTGTCCTACGGACTAAAACCCTCCGATTTATATAGACACCGGAGGGGCTAGGGTTACACAAAGTTGGTTACAAGGTAGGAGATCTACATATCCGAACGGCCAAGCTTGCCTTCCACGCAAAGGAGAGTCCCATCCGGACACGGGACGAAGTCTTCAATATTGTGTCTTCATAGTCCAACAGTCCGGCCAAAGTATATAGTCCGGCTGTTCGAGGACCCCCTAATCCAGGACTCCCTCAGTAGCCCCTGAACCAGGCTTCAATGACGACGAGTCCGGCACGCAGATTGTCTTCGGCATTGCAAGGCGGGTTCCTCCTCCGAATACTCCATAGAGGATTTTGAACACAAGGATAGTGTCTGTCTTTGCAAAACAAATTCCACATACCACCGTAGAGAGTATTATATTTCCACAAATCTAATCTGCTGACAACTTTTGATAACGTGACATCATGCCATGGCCCCGGTTATTATTCGAACCGTTTTTCTCAACCAGCTACTGCACATATTGCGGAGCGGTTTTCTTGGCAGGTCTTGTCGAAGCAGATATCGTGTCCCCTTATCACGGGATTCTCATCAATACGGGTGTGGGCAACCCAACCCTGCCATCAATCACGATGCTTGGGGAAGAAACGAGTTTGACCAGGCAAGTGGGGAGGCACGCAGTTTCTACCGCCCTTATAAAGGGATAAGGACTCCTCTTTTTTACCCACACCTTCTTCTTCCCTGCCCATCCATTCTCGCACACTCGAGCTCCAGCGTCCAAGTTCGCATATTCTCCGCAAAAACACTCCGAACATGTCCGGAGCGGGAGGCAAGTGGATGGCCTCCTCCATTACGGAGGAGAACATCGCGAAGCTCCGGGAAGCCGGATACCTGGCCGCGGATATCGCGCACCGGCTCCCAAGCGTGGGGCAGATCGTTCCTACCCCCGAGCCCTACGAAAGGGTTGTATCCCTTACCCATTTCGTCTGCGGGCTAGGATTTCCCCTCCACCCATTTTTCGCGGGCTTATGTTCTACTACGGGATGGACTTCCATGATCTGGCCCCCAATTTCATCCACAACATCTCGCCGTTTATTGTCGTGTGCGAGGCTTTCCTCCGCATCAAGCCCCACTTCGGCCTGTGGCTGAAGACCTTCAATGTCAAACCAAAGGTGGTGGTCGGCCAGCAAGCGGAGTGCGGAGGCGCCATGGTGGGAAAAATGCCCAATGTCACCTGGCTCGAAGGCTCCTATATGGAGACCGTGAAGGGGTGGCAATCGGCGTGGTTCTACATCACCGAGCCGCGCGACACCAACTGGGTGGCGGCCCCCGAATTCCGATCCGGCATCCCCATGCGGCTAACCTCCTGGAAAGAGAACGTCTTATCTTGGGGTTCATCGGTGGAGCTGACCGGACTCCAGAACTGTGTTAAAAACATGATAAGCAAGAAAATCAAGCTTGTCAACGTGGTCCAGGTCATGCTCTTCTGCCGGATCCTTCCGTGTCAAAGACGGGCATTCAATATGTGGGAGTTCGACTCGGCAAAGCACCAGACGCTGCGAGAGCTCTTCGACACAACGCACTAGGACATCTGGAGGGTGCGGTTCAAGTCTGCTGAGGTACCTCCTCCCCTTACCGAGGACCGCAGACTCAGCGCAAAGCGCCCTGCTAATCCGGTAAGCTCCTTATATCTCATAAGGTGTTTCTTTCCCTAGTATAATTATGTGAGGGATCTGTTTCTCCACATTATTTAAAAGGAATGGGTCGCGATAGCGGAGCAGATCGACTGTCCGGCCCCACTGCCCGAAGATCCAGCAAGTACTCTCCTGACGGAGATGCTGGTTCCGGCGCCCTATGAGGCGCCGGAGAAGAAGGCCGCGGGGACCAGGAAAGGTCTCTGGCGCAAGGTTGTATCAGAATGTTTGTCCGATGACACCGAGACGCCCTCCTCCCACGAAGATGAGGAGGAGGAAGAGGAAAATTTTGCCCATCCAGCCGGGGGGGGAGATAAGGAAAGGAAGGACGCCCCATCCGGAGAGGCCGAAGGGTCCAAGAAGGGAAGAGCCCTCCTTCCGGACCGCTCCACCACGGCCGCGTTCAACAACGAGGAGTGGTTGCCCAGGGACAAGCCCCTAGCAAAGTCGTAAGTATCCGGATACCATAACAGTTCTAGTATATTTCATTTTATTGTTTCTTACCATGCCGAACATGATCATGTAGCCCTCCTAAGGACCGTCTCGACGTATCCTCTTCGGATGGGTCTCTGGGCCTGTCGGAGATGAACAGTGATTTGCTCCCGACCGCCTCCTCCCCCCGCCCTACGGATGATGCCGAGGTGTTGTCCCAAAGGGCACCAAGCCAAGGGAAGTTAGTTCTGGGGGCGGCCCAAGGCGACCTCCCAGACGTCGGGCGCATGGGAGGCAAGGCTCCCATGGTCCCTAATGACGGGGGCAGCAAGTCCGGCCCCCGACCGAATACCGCACCGGAACCTCCCGTGGTTCCGGACTCTATCGGGCAACCCCTCACAAAGGGGGGCGAGCCGTCTGTGCCGATGGCCTCTGTCCATCCAGAGGCACCAGACAACTTGCTGGAAGCGCTTCGTGGCGCTTCCATTGACGAAGAGCACTGCACTGTCATGAGTGCGGTGGTAGAGAAGGTTCAGTCCGCTAAAAGCGGACTGACTGAAGCCTGTGCCAGCCTCTTAACATGCTTTGAGGTAAGTAATCAATTTTGTAAGAAAATGCTATAGCATAGACAGTAGCCCCTGATGCTCTATTTGGCGTTCACAAAGAAAGGTCGAATAGAGGATCAAATAATAATCACAGGAGTCTAATCAGAATGTGTCTTATGTGAGTAAGCAAGCTTCGCTGCTGGCCGCTGCCACTCGCACTGCGGAGGTCTCCGCACTGAAGCGGGACCTTGAGCGGTCCGAAAAAGAGCTCGGCCTTACCAAGAGGCAACTCGAAGAGAACAAAGGTAAGTAATACCCGTCCATATATTGATAAGGAATAAAAAAGAATGTGGTTGTTAAGTCACATGATCATCATGAATTTTGCTAGGGGCCACGACCGAAGTGGCGTCCCTGAAGGAGGCGCTGTCCGAGGCCAAAGACAAAGCGGCCAAGGAGCACATCGAGCGTGAGAAGAGGGAGGCTCTAGTCGGCGTGGTGCAGCAAGAGCTCCAGGATTTCGTCAAAAAATACGAGTCCTTGGAGCGTGATAAGACGCAAGGGTCTGAGCTTGCGAAGGCCCTTGAGAACGCAAAAAATGCCAAGGCCAAAGCCCACAAGGCCCTCTAGGAGATTCAGCCGGTCCAGAAGATAGCGGCGGGTAAGGAATTCATTATTCAAAGCAAGCATGTGAAGGAAACTTTCCTTTTACTTACCCGAGTTCGGAGCTCTCCAGGCGTGTTCGCAGATCTTCCCCGCAGTGTGTCCGATGCCGCGGAATTTTACCGGGCCGAGGAAGGGAGCTCGACAGAGAAGTTGTTCTGGTCCCATTATACTAGGACCGAACATCCGATGCCCTTGAGAGACTAGTTGAAGCAATTGGTTGAACTCCACAAGGCGGCTGAACAGGCCATGAAGGGCCTCATAGTCCGGATGTGGCCTGGCGAGCCCCTGCCTGGCAGCTACTTCGGCCTGGTGAGGCGGCTTGTGAATGCCTGCCCACAACTTGAACTCATAAAGCGGTCTGTCTGCATTTAGGGTGTGCGCAGGGCTTTTGCCCGAGCGAAAGTGCACTGGGCGAAGATGGACGCCGAGAAGCTGGTGAAGGAGGGGCCACCGGAGGGCAAGGAGCATCGCCGCCCCGAAAATTATTATGACAGTGTCCTGAAGGGTGCCCGCCTTGTGGCGGAGGAATGTTCTAAGGATGTAATATTTGAATGAATGTACTCATGTGATCTTGTAATATGAAAAACGAGTTCGTCTATGCTATATAACGCTTGTTGATTTAAAATATTACCTTATGTGCGGCCATTTATAAAATCTGAGAGTTGGCCAGTCGTCGGCTTCTGCCCTCATGTAGCTAGTACTGAGGTGTTCGGGATAAATCTGATCACTCTTTATCCCATTTTTGGGTCCTTCGAAGGAGGTGTTCAGCACAACGAACCAGGCAATCGGACTATAAGGCTTTATCACTCTCACTTAGCCATAGAAGTCTACAATTTTAAATTTTGGCGAAGCCCCTAGTATTCTAAAGGCCGAATCTTGGGGCGCTATGAACGCCTAAATCGGACAAGGCCGACTCCTCACCTGAAGCGGAAAAAATCTTTAGGGATTTGGGACCTCTCGACACCGACCAGCTCTTGCCGCATCATGACAGTCAGTTTTCGGCTTTCTCTACTGAGGTGCTCGTCCGGAAGAACCGGGACACAATCGCAGTAGTTCTCCCAGTGCTACCTTAGACGATATAGCGGAACATAAGGCACCAAAACATGGGAGCCGGACAAACCCAACTATTGACCCAAGACATGATTTGGAGCTGATGCATATAATGCTATAAGTTCAGGGTACAGTGAAGCCCCTGGCGTACTGAACGTACCAGAATGTACGGGAGCAACTTCTCGTGAATAGACAAACAAGGGGAAAAAAGAAGATGAATAAATGTAATAATAAGCTGACGCTGTGCGTTGTCATTTATAGGTTACGTCAAAGCATATGTGTATAAGTAGTACAATAAGCAAAAATAGGACTATCTGACATGTCCGATCCAAGGGCGAGCTGCGTGCGAGTATGTAAAACAGGTATAACGATCGGTATGAGAGAGTACCTGGGTATTCCCTTGTACGTCAAAGCTTCTTGCTCCCTTGGTGCTTCCCTCCCGTGATGGGTCCGATGATCTAGCTATCGGAGAGGGCCTCCAGAGAATAGGTCCTGAAAGGAAGAAAATGAGAAAGATATACTGGTCCTGAGGCGGTTGAACCGCATTGTGGGACGTGCCATAGCCGTGCCTCCGCCTATACCCATGGTATCTTTAGTGCGTAGTTATGTACACGCGGCATAAATTTCATCGCTTGACTGGGACTAGGACGGAGGCCGAATTTCTAGGCGAGCTCTAAACGCGCCTGGTGATTCTGTTGCAGGTTATTCCGGACTCGCTTGAATGTGTCTGTGGACCTTGTTGTCGAATTGGCGGTTTCCCTCAAAAGGCTGCTTCGCATTTCTGCTGCAAGGGCCGCAGTGTGCTCCTCCGTGCGGAGCGAGTGTTCTATGTTTCCGTTAACTGTTATAACCCTGCGAGGTCCTGGCATTTTGAGCTTGAGGTATGCATAATGCGGTACCGCATTGAATCCAGTGAATGCGGTTCGTCCGAGTAGTGCGTGATAACCACTGCGGAAGGGGACGATATCGAAGATTAACTCTTCGTTTCGGAAGTTATCCGGAGATCCGAAGACCACTTCCAGTGTGATTGAGCCCATGCAGCAGGCCTCTACACCTGGTATGACACCTTTGAAGGTGGTTTTTGTGGGTTTGATCCTCAAGGGGTCTATACCCATTTTGCGCACCGTATCCTGATAAAGCAGGTTCAGGCTGCTGCCACCGTCTATAAGGACTCGAGTGAGGTGGAATTCGTCAATGATAGGATCAAGGACCAATGTGGCAGAACCGCCATGACGGATACTAGTGGGGTGGTCCCTGCGATCAAAAGTGATTGGACAAGAAGACCATGGGTTGAACTTTGGGGCGAGTGGCTCCATCGCGTAGACGTCCCTGAGTGCACGCTTCCGTTCCCGCTTGGGGATATGGGTTGTGTATATCATGTTCACCATTTTCACTTGGGGAGGAAATTTCTTCTGTCCTCCTGTGTTCGGCGGCCGGGGTTCCTCCTTGTCGTCGCTATGCAGCCCCTTTTCCTTTCTTTCGGCATTCAACTTGCCGGCATGTTTGAACACCCAGCATTCTCTATTGGTGTGGTTGGCTGGCTTATCGGGGGTGCCATGAATTTGAAACGAGCGGTCGAGTATGCAGTCTAAACTAGACGGGCCAGGATTGTTTCTTTTGAACGGCTTTTTCCGCTGACCGGATTTAGAGCCACTGAATCCGGCATTGACTGTCGTGTCTTCGGCGTTGTCGCCATTGTTGCGGCGCTTGTATCTGTTGCAACGTGGCTTGCCGTTGCTGTCTCTGGCCTCCGATGTGCCAGAGTTGCTTGCTGTGTTGTTGCTATGGGCCAACCAGCTATCCTCGCCCGCGCAGAAGCGGGTCATGAGTGTTGTGAGGGCTGCCATGGACTTTGGCTTCTCTTGGCCGAGATGTCTGGCGAGCCACTCGTCACGGATGTTATGTTTAAAGGATGCTAGGGCTTCGGCATCTGGACAGTCCAAATTTTGGTTCTTTTTGGTTAGGAACCGAGTCCAAAATTTCCTGGCTGACTCTCCGGGCTGTTGTGTTATGTGACTTAAATCATCAGCATCCGGTGGTCGCACATAAGTGCCCTAGAAGTTGTATAGGAATGCGTTTGCCACGTTCTCCCAACTTCCGATGGAGTTTGCTGGCAAGCTATTTAGCCAATGTCGAGCTGGTCCTTTGAGTTTTAATGTGAGGTAGTTGATGGCGTGCAGATCATCCCCGCGGGCCATGTGAATGTGGAGGAAGAAATCCTCTATCCATACCGCGGGGTCAGTAGTAACATCGTATGATTCAATGTTCACGGGTTTAAACCCTCCTGGGAATTCATGATCCATTACTTCATCAGTGAAGCATAGGGGGTGTGCGGCGCCTCTGTGCCAGGCTATGTCACTACGTAGTTCGTATGAGTCTTGTCTGCTGTGTTCGACCCGGCCGGATTTGCTTTTGGTATATCCGGCATGACGGTCGTCGTCATGTGTTGGGGCGCGCCCTCGTGATCCGAAGATCGATCTTTTGTGTCCTGCTTTGTTTTCCAATACGTCTCGCAGGTCCTGTGTGTTACCCCGGGCCTTGCTGTTTTTGTTTGACTGGCGACGGTGTGCGGGCTAGACTTCGGGCTTATATGCCACCTTGTCTCGGCCACGAGGTGGCCGGTCTACCACATCATATGCTGGAAGCACAGGCTTTAATGCTTCCTCCTCAAGTTGGGGTAGCAACCTGCGCTTTGGGAAACTTTTGATTGGGCACTCGAGTTCGTGTTCCTCGGCTGCCAGGACCTCAGTCCATCTATCTGCTAGCAGATCTTGCTCAGCTTGAAGCTGTTCTTGCTTTTTCTTCAGGCTTTTTGCTGTGGCAATAAGCCGGCCCTTGAAGCGCTCCTGTTCGACGTGATCCTTAGGCATGATGAATTCTTCATCGCCGAGGCTCACCTCGTCTTCGGAGAGAGGCATGTAATTGTCATCCTCTGATTCTCCGTCTGCTGCCTGTTCCTTGGGGCTGGCTTGCCCATCCTCTTGCTCAAAGCCTGGCTGGAGGGGATTGTCTTCGTCTTTGGCACTATTTGCAGTGTTATTGTCTCCTGTGTCGGTATCGCTGTTTTTGCTATGGCGGGGCTTAGACCGGCGCTGATGATGCCGGTTCTTGGATTGCCTCTCGGGGGGATTATCCTCCATTGCCTTATTGCCATCCTTTCTTTGGGGGTGTCCACCATGTATATATCATACGATGAGGTGGCAGTCCAGCGCCCTGTGGGCGGTGGTTCCTGTTCGTCTCTCGCATCGTCGTCCATACCGTAGATGTCTTCGGAGTCGAAGTCGAGCATGTCGGTTAGGTCATCGACAGTGGCTACTAAGTGGGTGGCGGGTGGGGAACGAATTTCTTTGTCGTTCGCTTCCCACTCGAGCCGGACATAATTCGACCAAGGGTCTCCTAACAAGGAGAGAGACCGTAATGAGTTTAGCACCTTGCCTAGGGGTGAGTGCTGAAAGATATCCGCGGAGGTGAACTCCATGATCGGTGCCCAATCAAATTGGATGGGCATGGACGCGAGCGGTTCGGAGTCTATGGCCGGGGACGAATCCGAGTGTCCGGCAACACAGGTCACATAGGAGGTGAAGTCTGTAGTCGGCTCTATCGCCGCAGAGTATGCGGCCTCCGTGGCGGGGTCCATCCACCCATCCTCGGACGGCGCGATATGTTCCGGATTGAGGGCCGGAGTAGCTACAGGTGTGATCTCTCGAACACTGTCCGATGGCAGAGCTAAATCATGCTCATCGTGACTGTTCGGCGCACCTGACATAGGTTCGAATCCGTAGAAGATCAAGTCTCCGCGGATGTCGGCGGTATAGTTCAAGCTTCGAAACGTGACCTGATGGCTAGGGGCGTAGCTCTTGATCTGCTCCAGATAGCTGAGCGAGTTGGCCCGCAGTACGAAGCCGCCGAATAGGAAGATCTGTCTGAGGAGGAAAACCTCACCCTGGATTGCATCGTTGCCGATGACTGAAGGAGACATAAAGCCTTATGATGACGACACAGTGGAGCTCTCAATAAAAGCACCAATGTCGGTGTCAAAACCGGCGGATCTCGGGTAGGGGGTCCTAAACTGTGCGTCTAAGGCGGATGGTAATAGGAGGCGGGGGACACAATGTTTACCCAAGTTCAGGCCCTCTCGAGGGAGGTAATACCCTACTTCCTGCTTGATTGATCTTGATGATATGAGTGTTACAAGAGTTGATCTACCACGAGATCGGAGAGCCTAAACCCTAGAAGGTAGCCTATGGTATGATTGTTGTTGTCCTACGGACTAAAACCCTCCGGTTTATATAGACACCGCAGGAGCTAGGGTTACACAAAGTCGGTTACAAGGGAGGAGATCTACATATCCGAACGGCCAAGCTTGCCTTCCACGCAAAGGAGAGTCCCATCCGGACACGGGACAAAGTCTCAATCTTGTATCTTCATAGTCCAACAGTCTGGCCAAAGTATATAGTCCGGCTGTCTGAGGACCCCCTAATCCAGGACTCCCTAAGTAAGGACCTGCCTTTTGTAAGGAGGTAGCTAGGTCTGCTCACCGGCCGCCCACGCAACATGCAGGAGTTCCCGGGGTGATGGCCCATGACCCCTGGGGGCATAGGTTTAGTCCGGCGTGCTTGACCTCTCTATTAAGCCTAGGTCGGGATGCGGCGTATTGTTTGGCCGAGGCCGGGCATGACCCAGGAATGTGTGTCCGGCCGGAGTTAATCGAGCGTGGTGGGTAAGTTGGTGCACCCCTGCAGGGAAGAAAACATCTATCTATAGCCTGTCCTACGGTAACGGACACTTGGAGTTGTATCCCGATTGATACAACTAGAATTGGATACTTGTGAAGAGAAATGGATATGAGTAATGGATAGTATGGCTCTGGGATTGCTTTCTCGTAGGGAGTCGAGAAAGGATCTCTGGCTGAGGTTGATAACACTACTGCTACTTTACTTTATGCTACTCTACTCCCTCCTCTTGCTGCAAGATGGTGGTTTCCAGAAGATGCTAGTCTTCGATAGGACTAGCTTCTCCCCCTCTTATTCTGGCATTTCTGCAGCCTAGTCCACATATACAACCTTCCTTTGATAATGTTGCATATGTAGTGTAGATCCTTGCTTGCTGAGTACTTCAGATGAGTACTCACAGTTGCTTTGCTTCCTCTTTCCCCCTTTTTCTCTTCTCGGATGTCGTAACCAGATGATGGAGCCTAGGATCCAGACGACGCCACCGATGACTACTACTACCCCGAGGGTGCCTACTACTACGTGGAGACAACTGACGACCATGAGTAGTTAGGAGGCTCCCAGGCAGGAGGCCTTGCCTTTTCGATCGCTGTTGCTTTTGTGCTAGCCTTCTTAAGGAAAACTTGTTTAACTCAGGTTTGTACTCAGATAATGTTGCTTCCACTGAATCTTGTGTATTCGAGCCCTCGAGGCCCCTGGCTTGTAATATAAAGCTTGTATTATTTTAATTTGTGTCTAGAGTTGTGTTGTGATATCTTCCTATGAGTCCGTGATCTTGATCGTACACATTTGCGTGTATGATTAGTGTACGATTGAATCGAGGGCGTGACAGTCGTCATTTCGCTGCTGCGTAGTTATCATGATCGAGGCCCCTTCATGTTCAGCCGCACCGTGTGTGCCGATTGGCCTCGCTATTTGATGTAATATTGACTTATGTTTCCGCTAGCATGAATAAAGTGGTTGTTTTCTGTACCAAGTTGTTGTGTGTTGCCAGAAGACTTGATCTCTGGGCTCGCAATGCAAGGTAAACCGGTTGCTCTGAGCCAGGGTGCCACAGATTCCCACTCGATGTAACCATCAAGGTGATCTTGGAGGATTCACCCTCGGTAGGTTCACACTTGAAGAGCTGCACGATAGAGTCATTATCAGGAATGGCGAAGGAGGAATCACGCTCCATAATCCATGACCAATTAACTACACTACAAAGATATCATTAGGAGTGCATACGAGGTATCACCCTCGGCACTTGATAGTAGCTTCACAGTGTCATATGACTAAGGGGGGTGTGCAGTGATGTGTCGGTCTCTGCACTTTGATCACGTTGATCGAGTTATCCAGTGATAAAGCGGGATAAAAGGGACAAGGTGAGGGGCCACTGATGGATCACTAATCAACCTATACTAAGCATATAAGATAACATATAATGTGACACAAGGAGGAGGCTATGCAGTAGAATAGGAGCTATGGAACAACAGTAGCAAAATCTAATGCAAGCATGAGAGAGAACGAATGGGTGATAGAGGAATGATCAAGGGGTTTTTTCTTTCCTAGAAGCTTTGCCGAAAAGGATGGGTCGTCGTCAATGTAGTCGATCACATGGGCATCAACAGTGGTCATGGGGTCTACCTAAGAGAAGAGGGGGAAAATGGTAAATACAAGGCAAACAAATGCATTACGTTGCATTCCTTGACAATATGTTGTGCTAGGGGTGACCTAATGGAGTGCTACACGTTACAGACAAAGCAAGAAAATATCCGGGAATATTTTCTTGGCTTTAGGCAATTATCGAACAAACAATCCGGAGGGGAAGGTTCCATGTTCGCTGTGTTGGGGGCATGTGGCATGTATGTGGATGCTACCTCTTGAGCATGCGTTGGTTTTCCCTTGAAGAGAAAAGGGTTATGCAGCAAAGTAGCGTAAGTATTTCCCTCCATTTTGAGAACCAAGGTATCAATCTAGTAGGAGACTACATGCAAGTCGCCTAGTACCTGCATAAACAAACAAGAACCTTGCAACCAACGCGATAAAGGGGTTGTCAATCCCTTCACGGTCACTTACGAAAGTGAGATCTGATAAAGATAATAAGATAAATATTTTTGGTATTTTTGTTGTATAGATTGAAAAGTAAAGATTGCAAAATAAATACTAAAGTAGAATTGTAGATCGGAAACTTATATGATGGAAAGTAGACCCGGGGGGCATAGGTTTCACTAGTGGCTTCTCTCAAGATAGCATATATTACAGTGGGTGACAAATTACCGCCGAGCAATTGATAGAAAAGCACATAGTTATGATGATATATAGGCATGATCATGAACATAGGCATCACGTCCGTGTCAAGTAGACCGAAATGATTCTGCATCTACTACTATTACTCCACACATCGACCGCTATCTAGCATGCATCTAGAGTATTAAGTTCATAAGAACAGAGTAACGCATTAGGCAAGATGACATGATGTAGCGGGATAAACTCAAGCAATATGATATAAACCCCATCTTTTTATCCTCGATGGCAACAATACAATACGTGCCTTGCTGCCCCTGATGTCACTAGGAAAGGACACCGCAAGATTGAACCCAAAGCTAAGCAGTTCTCCCATTACAAGCAAGATCAGTCTAGTAGGCCAAACCAAACTGATAATTCGAAGAGACTTGCAAAGATATCAAACCATGCATATAAGAATTCAGAGAAGAATCAAATATTCTTCATAGATAATCTTCATCATAAACCCACAATTCATCGGATCTCGGCAAACACACCACAAAAAGAATTACATCGAATAGATCTCCAAGAACATCGAGGAGAACTTTGTATTGAGATCCAAACAGAGAGAAGAAGCCATCTAGCTAATAACTACGGACCCGAAGGTCTGTGGTAAACTACTCACACATCATCGGAGAGGCTATGGTGTTGATGTAGAAGCCCTCCATGATCAAATCCCATCCGGCAGATCACCGGAAAAGGTCCCCAGATGGGATCTCATGGGTACAGAAGGTTGCGGCAGTGGAAATGTGGTTCCGTGGCTCCCCTGTATGTTTTTAGGGTATAAGAGTATATATAGGTGAAAGAAGTAGGTCGGTGGAGCCACGAGGGTGGGGGCACGCCTTCCCCCCTGGGGCGCCACCCTAACTCGTGGCCGCCTCGTTGCTTCCTTGACCTCCACTCCAAGTCTCCTGGGTTGCGTTTGTTCCAAAAAAGATCCTCACGAAGGTTTCATTCCGTTTGGATTCCGTTTGATATTCCTTTTCTGCGAAACACTGAAATAGGCAGAAAACAACAATTTGCACTGGGCCTTCGGTTAATAGGTTAGTCCCGAAAATAATATAAAAGTGCATAATAAAGCCCATTAAACATCCAAAACAGATAATATAATAGCATGGAACAATAAAAAATTATAGATACACTGGAGACGTATCAAACATCCCCAAGCTTAATTCCTGCTCGTCCTCGAGAAGGTAAATGATAAAAACAGAATTTCTAATGTGGAATGCTACCTAACATAATTTTCAATTTATTTCTCTTTATTGCAGCATGAATGTTTAGATCCAAAATATTCTAGATAGAAGTTTAATTTTACATTAAAATAATAATACTTCCAGCATGCTAACCAAGCAGTTATGTCTTATCAAAATAACGTAGCCAAAGAAAGCTTACACCTACAAAATCATATAGTTTGGCCATGCTTCATTTTCGTCACACAAAATGCTCCCATCATGCACAACCTGATGACAAGCCAAGCAATTGTTTCATACTTTAGTCTTTTCAAACTCTTTCAACTTTCATGCAATATATGAGCACGAGCCATGGAGATAGCACTATGGGTGGAATAGAATACGATGATGGAGGTTGTGTGAGAAGACAAAAAGGGAGAAAGTCTCACCTTGACGCGGCTAATCACTGGGCTATGGAGATGCCCATCAATTGATGTCAATGCAAGGAGTAGGGATTGCCATGCAACAGATGCACTGGAGCTATAAATATATGAAAGCTCAACAAAAGAAACTAAGTGGGTGTGCATCCAACTTGCTTGCTCACGAAGACCTAGGGCATTTTGAGGAAGCCCATTATTGGAATATGCAAGCCAAGTTCTATAATGAAAAATTCCCACTAGAATATGAAAGTGACAACATAAGAGACTCTCTATCATGAAGATCATGGTGCTACTTTGAAGCACAAGTGTGGAGAAAGGATAGTAACATTGCCCCTTCTCTCTTTTTCTCTCATTTTTTGAAGAAATTTCCTCACATGGGACAATGCTCTAATAATGAAAATCATAACACTTTTATTTACTTACAACTCAAGAATTAGAACTCGATACTTAGAACAAAATATGACTCTATGTGAATGCCTCCGGCGGGGTACCGAGATATACAAAGAATCAAGAATGACATGTATGAAAGAATTATGAAGGTGGCTTTGCCACAAATACGATGTCAACTACATGATCATGCAAGGCAATATGACAATGATGGAGCGTGTCATATGTAACTTTATGGTTGGGTTTCTTTATGGTTGGGTTTTGTCTTTGTTTTGCTTTTGCTCATGTCATGCATTTCATATCATGTCATCATGTGCATCGCATTTTCATACGTGTTCGTCTCATGCATCCGAGCATTTTCCCCATTGTCCGTTTTGCATTCCGACACTCCTATGTCCTCCGGCGCCCCTTTTGCCTCTTTTCGTGAGCGGCTG
Source organism: Triticum dicoccoides (assembly GCF_002162155.2). Taxonomy (NCBI): domain Eukaryota; kingdom Viridiplantae; phylum Streptophyta; class Magnoliopsida; order Poales; family Poaceae; genus Triticum; species Triticum dicoccoides. The sequence goes on from NC_041384.1 coordinate 314,359,643, forward strand.
TTAAACTGTCTCGGAATGGACCGACATTTTCTAAGCGGCCTAGGTACACCACCGATAGACCGCCTGCCAAGTTTCATGCCATTTGGAGTCCGTTTGATACTCAAACGGTTAACTGGGGAACCGTAATGGCCTCGTGTGTGTTGCAGCCCAACACCCCTCCTAGGTGGCTCAAAACCCATCCAAACCCCCTCCTTCCTCTCGGCCGTTCAATCATGACCGCGTGGCCGAAAAAAGCACCCCATTTGGACTCTCCTAGCTCCCTCTACCTATAAACATGTGCCCCTTCCAAAATTTCGCGGTCAAACCCTAGCATTTTTCCCCTCTCCGCCGCCGGACACATCTCCTCCCTCCACCAGACATGTCCGCACCACCGCCCCACCCAATCGCGTCGTGCCACCTATCCTCCGCCGCCGTCCCCGCGCCGCTGGCCCGCGGAGCCCATCACGGGCCCGCGCGAGCCCGGATCCGCCTGCCGCTGCCTGTGCGCACCGTCGACCGCGCTCGCTCCCAGGACCTCACCGGCCATGTCGCTGGAGCGCCCTGCCACCACATCGCCACCCGGGATTCGACCAAGCTCGCCGAAGCGCGCCATCGCCGCCGAGGCTCCCCGCCGTGCCATCGCTTCCCTGCCGCCGCCTATCGCCAGAGATGACCAGATCCGGCCACCCGCCGCCAGATCCAGGCTCCCCGCGTCGCCTCCGACCGCCCCGCGCCCCGAGCTTGCCGGAGCAGTGCCTGGGTCTGCCGCCGTCGCCCCTGCCTCCCCGATCCAGGCGGGATCGGGAGGACGACCGCGAGCGCCACGTGGGCCCCTCTCCGCACAGCAGGCCTAGAGCCGGCCCAACTCCCTCCTCCTCAGATGGGCTCGTCCCTTAGTGAGGAGTCCTAAACCCGTGCCCTATGCGTTGTTCACTATCCATTGCCCGTGTGTTTTTTCCTCTAAGTCTCGAAGTCTGCATATTATGGTGCCCTATTCATTGTCTCATATCTCCATGTCCGTAGCTCCGTTTCATGCATATAAGATATCAAAATGTTCATCAGGATGTGCTCTTCATTTTGTTCCATTGGGCCATACTAGTTTGAGTCCATCTTGATGTCCAAATGACTGATGCAAGAGTGCTATAAAATGTTAGGTGCTGATTCTTATCAGATTATGAGCATTTGTCATTTTTGTTATATTTGTTGTGTGCATCATTTGGGCATGAGCTCTACATGTATTTTGATCTATGCCATGCCATCATTACAGGGGTGTATGCCATGTATTTTTGTGATCAATGTGGTGACTAGCACAAGCATGCAAAGTAGCTCTCGTGATATTACTGATTTCAGGGACTTAGAATTTCACTAAGTCATTGCTCTGCTGTTATTTTTATGCCATGTATTCATGTTGCTACAGAGAGATCCATGCTTCTTTTGAGTATGTTCAGTAAGGTTGATTTTGACATATGGTTGTGCTCTATCCATCCATGCCCCTGTTTGCATCTATGGAGTTCCCTAGCATGACTCAATCTTGCTCTACTTTTGCCATAAAATGTTCCTGGCAGATTGTTTACGTGTTAATCAATTTTGCCAAGGTTGTTGTAGTTGATCCATGCATGCTATAAGTTTGTTCTTGCCATGGTTAGCTTATTGATCATGTCTTCTTGCTGGTAGTATGCTTATCTTGTCATGCAATGCCTTGTGTTGAGTGCATCGAGCTTGCAAACATGCCTTCATAATCCTGGTGATGCCATGTCTACTTTTCTGCTAAGTATGAATCTGTTAACGAAACTTGCTATGTTTACATGGGTGCCATTATATCTTCTGATCCTTTTGGCTTATGATCAGTAAGGGACGTTTGTTATATGCATTGAGTAGATTCATGCCATGCCTTGTTTTGCTATGTTCTATTCCTGTAGCATGTTGATATCTTGCTCTAAACATGCCTTCACAATTTTGTGATGCTGATATCTTTTGCACTTTTGCCATGCTTGTTTGAAACTGTGCTTGTGTGATTTAGCCATATCTCAGTGTTCATCTTTTGTCTAGCATCTTGAGTAGATCACTGCCATGTGCCTTGTTGTTATGTTGGAGTGCAGTAGCTTAGTTTCTTGTTGCATTCTAGATGGCATCGTGCTGTTAATCACATAATTGTGCCATTATTGTTTTGCTTGCCATTTGCAAATCGTGCACCCGATTCCGGTGATCTTTATATCGATTTCCAGCGGCACACTTGGTTTTCCAAGTTGATGCCTGGTTCATTCTTTCCCTTCTGAAGCACGCTTATGCATTGCATATCACATCCCGCATGTCATGCCATGTTTTGCATCATGTTGCTTGGGCATTGCACCGTGGTTGATTATGGTTTCCTTTGCTTATGTTCTTGCCTTGGGTAGAGCCGGGAGACGAGTTCGTGATCGAGGAACCCGTTGAGTATGCTTACGAGGATCAAGCTTTCGTCTACTCGGAGAACTTTGCAGGCAAGATGACCATACCCTCGAAATCACTTCTATCTTTGCTTGCTAGTTGTTCGCTCTATTGCTATGCCGCGAAACCTACCACTTTCTATATCATGCCTCCCATATTGCCCTGTCAAGACTCTAACCCACCTTTCCTAGCAAACCGTTGTTTGGCTATGTTACCGCTTTGCTTAGCCCCTCTTATAGCGTTGCTAGTTGCAGGTGGAGATTAAATTTGTTCCATGTTGGAACATGGATATTGTTGGGATATCATTATTATATCTTGTTTACTTTAATGCATCTATATACTTGGTAAAGGGTGGAAGGCTCGGCCTTATGCCTGGTGTTTTGTTCCACTCTTGCTGCCCTAGTTTCCGTCATACCAGTGTTATGTTCCTTGATTTTGCATTCCTTACGCGGTTGGGTTATAATGGGAACCCCTTGACAGTTTGCTTTGAATAGAACTCCTCCAGCAAGGCCCAACCTTGGTTTTACCATTTGCCACCTAAGCCTTTTTCCCTTGGGTTCTACAGACTCAAGGGTCATCTTTATTTTAAACCCCCCCGGGCCAGTGCTCCTCTGAGTGTTGGTCCGAAATGGGCAGCCTGCGGGGCCACCTTGGGGCAACTGAAGGGTTAGTTTTACTCGTAGCTTTACCTATCCGGTGTGCCCTGAGAACGAGATACGTGCGACTCCTATCGAGATTTGTCAGCACATCGGGCGGCTTTGCTGGTCTTGTTTTACCATTGTCGAAATGTCTTGTAATCGGGATTCCGAGACTGATTGGGTCTTCCTGGGAGAAGGAATATCCTTCGTTGACCATGAGAGCTTGTGATGGGCTAAGTTGGGACACCCCTGCAGGGTTTTGAACTTTCGAAAGTTGTGTCCGCGGTTATGGGCAGATCGGAATTTGTTAATATCCGGTTGTAGAGAACTTGACACTTAACTTAATTAAAATGAATCAACTGCGTGTGTAGCCGTGATGTTCTCTTTTCGGCGGAGTCCGGGAAGTGAACATGGTTCTTGTGTTATGCTTGATCGTAAGTAGATTCAGGATCACTTCTAGTTCACAACCGTGCTTTACTTCTCTTCTCGCTCTTATTTGCGTATGTTAGCCACCATATATGCTTAGTGCTTGATGAAGCTCCACCTCACTATTCCTTTCCTACCCATAATCTTAAATAGTCTTGATCTCGCGGGTGTGAGATTGTTGAGTCCCCAGACTCACAGATACTTCCAAACAGTTGCAGGTGCCGATGATACCAGTGCAGGTGACGCAACCGAGCTCAAGGAGGAGCTCGATGAAGATCGTGTTCGTTGTGTTGTTTCGTTTCAAGTTGATCAGTAGTGGAGCCTAGTCGGGGCGATCGGGGATCTAGCATCAGGGGTTGTCTTTCTTTATTTGGTTCCGTAGTCGGACCTTGATTGTATTATGGATGATGTAATGATATATTTATGTATTGTGTGAAGTGGCGATTGTAAGCCAACTCTTTATCTCTTTCTTATTCAGTACATGGGATGTGTAAAGATTACCCCTCTTGCGACATGCCTACTATGCGGTTATGCCTCTAAGTCGTGCTCCGACACGTGGGAGATATAGCCGCATCGTGGGTGTTACAAGTTGGTAATCAGAGCCTTCCCCGACTTAGGAGCCCCCTGCTTGATCGAATCGCTGACGTTGTTGAGTCTAGAAAAATGTTTTGAGTCTTATAGGATTATATATGTCGGAGAGTAGGATTATTTTTACTCCTCAGTCCCTTCGTCGCTCTGGTGAGGCCTCCTCACATAGAGTTTTGACCCTTCTCTCCTGAAATTTCATGAATTTTTTTAGGATCACGCGGGTATCTTGGAATCGTTCCAATGGTTTTTTGATGAGAACATTGTTCTTGGTGCCTCCTGACATTTAGGGGTTGTGGCAGTGTCTCGGAGAGTTGAGCTCCGAGGTGTTGTCGTCACAATTTTATCGTTGGAGTTCTGGAATACCTGAGTTCGCCGACATCGAATATCTCCTTTATGCAGTTGTTGGTGAGATAACCTCGACGCCACCCAGTACCGGGAAGGGAGTTTTGGAGTATTTCCATAACTCGTATAACGGATGCTTTTCGAAGTTTGAGGTAACTGATTTCTGAAGGTTTCTTGGTTATGTGTTGAAGGATGGATACAGCTGGATGTAGGATTTGCTAGTTTTGGGTCAGATATTTGTAACGCCCTCGATGCAGCTATATCTCCCACATGTCGAAGCACGACTTAGAGGCATAACCGCATTGAAAGCAATGTCGCAAGTGAGGTAATCTTCACACAACCCATGTAATACAATAGGGGAAAAGAGATACATAGTTGGCTTACAATCGCCACTTCACACAATTACATGAATAAAGCATTACATCATCCAGATACAATCAAGGTCCGACTACGGAACCAAAATAAAAGAAGAACCCCAAATGCGACACGGTCCCCGATCGACCCCAACTGGGCTCCACTACTGATCAACTAGAACAAAATAACACAACGGACAAAGTCTTCATCGAGCTCCTCCTGAGCTTGGTTGCGTCATCTGCACGGACTCATCGGCACCTGCAAGCTGCTTTTGGAAGTATCTGTGAGTCACCGGGACTCAGCAATCTCGCACCCTCGCGATCAAGACTATTTAAGCTTATGGGTAGGGTAAAGGTATGAGGTGGAGCTGCAGCAAGGGACTAGCATATATGGTGGCTAAACATACGCAAAAGAGAGCGAGAAGAGAAGGCAAAGCACGGTCGATAGAAGTATGATCAAGAAGTGATCCTAGAACAACCTACGTCAAGCATAACTCCAACACCGTGTTCACTTCCCGGACTCCGCCGGAAAGAGACCATCACAGTTACACACGCGGTTGATGTATTTTAAATAAGTTAAGGTTCAAGTTATCTACAACCGGACATTAACAAATTCCCATCTGCCCGTAACCGTGGGCACGGCTTTCAAAAGTTCAAATCCCTACAGGGGTGTCCCAACTTAGCCCATCACAAGCTCTCACGGTCAACGAAGGATATTCCTTCTAGCGGGAAGGCCCGATCAGACTCGGAATCCCGGTTACAAGACATCCTCGACAATGGTAAAACAAGTCCAGCAAAGCCGCCCGATGTGCCGACATCCTGATGGGAGCTGCACATATCTCGTTCTCAGGGCAACACCGGATAGGTCAAGCTACGAGTAAAACCAGCCCTCAAGTTTCCCTGAGGTGGCCCCGCAGGCTGCCCATTTCGGACCAACACTTAGACAAGCACTGGCCCGGGGGGGGGGTTAAAATAAAGATGACCCTTGGGCTGGCCTAACCCAAGGGAAGAAGAGGCTAGGTGGCGAATGGTAAAACCAAGGTTGGGCCTTGCTGGAGGAGTTTTATTCAAAGCAAACTGTCAAGGGGTTCCCATTATAACCCAACCGCGTAAGGAACGCAAAATCCGGGAACATAACACCGATATGACGGAAACTAGGGCGGCAAGAGTGGAACAAAACACCAGGCATAAGGCCGAGCCTTCCACCCTTTACCAAGTATATAGATGCATTAATTAAATAAGATATATTGTGATATCCCAACAAGTAACCATGTCCCAACAAGGAACAACATCTCCATGTTCCAATAAGGAACAAGCTTCAATCTTCACCTGCAACTAACAACGCTATAAGAGGGGCTGAGCAAAGTGGTAACATAGCCAAACAACGGTTTGCTAGGACAAGGTGGGTTAGAGGCTTGGTTCAACAATATAGGAGGCATGATAAGCAAGTGGTAGGTATTGCAGCATAGGCATAGCAAAAGAGCGAGCAACTAGCAAGCAAAGATAGAAGTGATTTCGAGGGTATGGTCATCTTGCCTGAAATCCCGCAAGGAAGAAGAACGATTCCATGAAGAAGACAAACGGGCATAGATGAACGGGTCCTCACAAACGCGACGTAATCGGAACCAACCCGAAGAAGCAACACCGTAAAGGAGCAAACAACATAGTAAACAACCAACACATGAACATGGCACGATGCGCAAACAAGTATGATGCATGTCCGGTTTAATGAAGCATGGCATGGCAAAGTGCACAAACAATCCTACAAATTAAGTGGAGCTCATTATGCAACTTCGTTGCATATTGATGAAACACCACATTTGGTTATTTAGTTCAATCTCGTTTATGTACTCAACAAAATTAAATGTTGTTGAACATGGCAAGAGAGTGAAGTAAAAGAAAACTACCTATCTAGGCAAGTTTAAATGAGGCCGGAAACAACAAACAACAAGTCCGGAAACTCCTCATATGCATATATTAGGTTTGTTACTGTTCTGTCCTAAACATAATTTTAGAGTTGTTAAACATGCTAGGTGAGTGCATCATGTTAGACTAGGCATTTTTCTACTCCATTTACATATAAGGTTTATTAAAATCCGAGTTACGGTTAAAAAGTTATGAAATAAAGCATTTTAACAAGTTATTTAATCAAATTTAAACAAACAGCATTTTAAACTTTTTTAAAAATAGATGAAAGTTGGATATAATGAAACTAGATGAAAAACTAAGCATTTTCATATATAATTTATTTAGATCCGATGCACGGTTAATTAGTTATTATATGCATGTTGACTAGGGACTTTTCTGCAAAACATGCAGTCTCTCGTTAAAAGGCAAAATTCACATCGCATGGAAAAAAAATACATGGGCCGAATCTGGAGCAGATTGGGCCAACAGAAAAAAAACTAAGGAGCCGCTGGGGCCTCACCATGGGCCAAGGCCCAGTTGATGCAGAGGCCGGTTGGCTGCTAGGCGCGCAGCCGGGCCTGCTAGCCCTGTGCTCGGTCAACGCACGAGCAAGACGAGGAGGCGAGCTACTCCTGTTCTCGTTTTGAAGAAAACAGAAACAGCAGCAGAACAAGGCAATGGAGAAGACAACGACAAGGGTCCTGGCGACGGGATCGATGGGAACCGGCCGGAACGGGCGGGTCGAGTCGCCCGGCGTCGGTTCCGGGCAACGGTGGCGGACGGAGCTCGGGTGCGGGACTCTAGATCCATGGCGCTACAAGCTGCAGAGAGAGAGAGAGAGAGAGAGAGAGAGAGAGAGGTTAGAGACAGTGGGGAACCATGGAGAGGGGTCGCTGGATTGGAGGGGTGAGGGGCCGCGACCTACGAGACTCCACTCCGGCGAGTGGCGCGGCCTGTCGGGGTCCTGGACGGCGGCTCGTGGGAGGACACGGACGGGATGGCTCTAGCAGGAGCTTGGCCACGGCGAGACTTGCAGCAGCAGGACGGAACGGAGGAGGAACCTGGCGTGGTTGGAGACGTACATGGCGAGGCAGGGCGCGCAACGAAGCTGGGGCATGGCGCTCGATGCTCAGGGAGGCAGCGGCCAGCTGGATCGAGGAAGAGCCTGGCTAGCGCTCGGGATGAACAGGGATCGAGCCCCTGGCTCTCTTCTACGGGTATTGTTGCCGCTGGTTGGTGGATCGAGGTGATCCAGAGGAGAGCGCTGGTTGGGCGGCATTGAAAACGAGGAGGAGCGACATGGCCGTGGTTGGTAGTTTGGATCGGGAGGGGATCCCAAGGAGGAGGAGATAGTGGCTGGCGGCGGCGGAGGATGGGACAAGACCCCTAGTTTTTAGGGTTTGGTCTAGATTTAGACTAGGAGTCCTTTATATATGGAAAGAGGGGGAAGTGTAGGGTAGATTCGGACCCTTCGATCTAAATTGGGCGGTTGAGAAAAAAAATAGACTAGTTGAGAGCAAAACTAAACCGAAGATGATTGGATATCTAGGTGTAGAGCGATTTGGTCCCTCCGATCAGAATCGGACGGGCCGAGATAACTAGGTTGGGAAGTCCAATTAATAAAACGGAGACGTTTTGTAGACGTTTGGGGATGATCCGGACACAACGGTGACGACTCCCCGGGTCGGGTCCGGGGAAATTTCGGACGCGCACGTGAGGAGGGCTGCAGGCTGACGAGAGAGGTTAGGTTGGGCCTGGCAGTAAGTAGTGGGCTGTATAGACGGTCTTGAGCTGAGAAAAGATAAGAGAAAGAGAGAGAGAGACCCGGCGACTGTTTCCGGAGACCGAAAACGTCCAATGTTAGACCGGCTATAATGCCGCTATAGTTTAACGGTTGGGCTATCAAACGAACTCCGAATGCGATGAAACTTGGCGGGCAACCTACTAACAACATAACAACACCGCACGCCAACATTCAACCCATTCCGAGAACATTTTCCGGCCACTTATAAAATAATATTTCGGACATGCCGCGGGCGCGTGCGAGTGTGGTTGGGCTCAGAACGGACAACATACGGAACTGGGGAAACCCGGACGGATGCAAGTTTTGAAAACATGATGATGCAATGCACATGATGACATGACAAGATGTAACACGCAAGCGAATGACAACGCAACAACAACGAATAACTGGAGGACACCTGGCTCATCGGTCTCGGGGCGTCACAACACTCCACCACTACGAGAGGATCTCGTCCCGAGATCTAGAATGGCACCGGAGGAACAACGGAAGAGAAAAGAGGAGAGGTAAAACTAAGTTGCTTCATTTACAAACGAGTGAAACCGCGAACCTTGAAAAGGACAAACCATTTCGCGAAAAGAATACAACGGAGATGAATGAAGTAGAAAACACTCCGTTAGGAAAAGGAAACAAGGAAGAACAAATTCGAACCGCACTCCGGTTGGAAAGATGTGCAAGGCTTGATAAAATGAAAGAACTTGAACAGAGGACACAACACTCCCGTTAAAAGGATAAGCGCGAAAAGAACATGATCTTTGCCAAACGAGATGATGGGTTGAAAAGAGCAACATCACAAAGCCTCCGGAAGAAATGTAAGAATGGACCCAAAAGAACAGAGAAGAAGGCAACAAGTTCTGCCTGAAATGAATTTGAGAGAGCATCTTTAAGAAGAAAAATTGAACGGAGTTGTTGGGAAATCAACAACGAAAAGAATAAACTTGATATGGTCTTGTGGAGTACATCTCAAATTATGAGGTGACAACCTGCCACTCACGGGAAAAAGAATTGGATTAGTATGAGCAAGGAGACAAGAAACTTATTTCACCAGAAGGATGAAAGAAGTACTTGGGTCATTTATGAGCACCATAGGTAGCAACAATCCTTAGGGAACGCTCTAGGTAAAATATAACCCAAGATAATTCCAACGAATAGGTTGATGGATTTAAAATACCTCATTCTTAACAATATGTGAATCATGAAACATGAGCTCAAATTATCAAGAATGACATAATACCACCTCCAATGATACGGTAGAAAGAATTGCACTTCGGAATGCGATATTAAGAATGCTTGAGCTCCTTAAAAGGAATCTCGATGAAAACTTGGAGGGTGAATTAAATCCTTGATGAACCATCATGTAGAACCTCCATGAAGACTTCGGTGACAAAAGAATGATCAAACGAAAGGAAAAAGACATTGAAAACACAAGGTGAATCCTTGTAATGATTAGATGGATCTTCGCGATGATATAATTGAGAGAGCCTGGAACTCCAGGAAAGAAAAGATGAAGTAAATGAAACCGAGAATTTGATGAGCCTCCGGAATAGGGAATTGAGTTCACTCGATGAAACAAGAATAAGAATTACATTATGCTTATCCTTCACCAATTAAATTGATGACAAGCAACGGATTTGGCATACTACTTATTCTCGTAGAAAGGATTAAGATAGATATAGCGTAAACTTGAGAAGGTCTTCGACGAACCACCGGTAGGGTTGAAACAACGAATAAATTGATATGATAACGAAGGAAGAGAAATCTTGAACGAACCACCGTAAGAAATGAAAATGAACAAAGAAAAGATAAAGGAACACCGGGAAGAACTATTGAACTGAAACAAAGAGATCACACGTTGATTAAAGAATATTGAATGATGCACCGGTGAGATTTGGAGAACCATAGCTAAAAGTCGAGAATGAATACTTCTGAGATGATGGGATCCGGATAAAACAAACTGAAATACTCTTGAAATGCTCCGGATAGGTGAAAGAATACTCACAATCAAAACAATTACGAGATGATGGCAACAAGCTAGAATCACGAATCTTTGAGAGAACGGATAAGATTGAAGAGAAACTCTTCTTCGGTCTTCAAGTATTGAGAATGACAAAGAGAAACACCACCATGAATTGTTTAGACACTCTGGAAGAATCAAAACGAAGAGGTTGAGCCAACGATAAAAGAATCTAACTGATCTTGGAGAAAGGCATTTGACTGATGATAAATCATTCTTACATCAAACTTTAAAAGATTTGAGAATAGCTCCGATAAAATTAGAAGAGTCAGGTAAGATCCTGGAAAAAGACCTGTGGGTTAGGGCCCACTGAAAAGAAACACCGTTGAACGATTTAAGAGAGAAAGCACCAGCTGAACTAAATGGTTTGAATAAGATAACATTCTCGAAAGATCTTGAATGAATGCAGAGTGGAAAACATGAATCTTCGAGATATCTAGAGCACTCCGAAACAAATGAATAACGAGAAGTGAATGAATATGAGGGGCACCGGCATGAGAGGGTATTTGAAACGAGGAGAAAGATATGATCAACAAAGCTTGAATTAGTTCCACCGGAGAAGAAAAGAATGAAGAATGATGAACTAGTAGAACATCTTCTTGAGAACCACCGGGTAAGAATATTGACGAAAAAGAATGGAGAGACTTCACATCAACAAAAGGATACTTGAATAAGAAATCTGAGTCCTTGAAGAAAAACAAGGGAGGGAGGGCGGGAAAAAACAAAGGCAACTTGGAGATGGATGAAACAAACAACATTGAGAAGAACTGATAATTGATCTTGCGAATGTTGAAGTGATCGGATCCACTTGAAGAGAGACACACCGGTAGAACAAGATTGGCATAACAATCTCGATTATCAAGAAGGATTAGTATTCACATCGGAGTATGAGAACACCATTTGGGGAAGGTATGGAATCAACATTTGACTTCGAAGCAACTCGAATACCACAACTCAAAACAAAAAAAACAAAGGATTGGCTTGCAGAATAAGCCAGAACAAACATATGATAGAGATTTCGTCCGAAGTTTTCGTGGTGGGGCCTACACGGGCTCGATCGTACATCACCATCATGTAGAAGGCAGTGCACATGACATACGAAGCGTCCCCGAGTCGGCATAGCCAAGGACACTTTAAGACACAACGAGACCACTGTAAAACCGACCATGAATAGGCGGACCACTAGACGTCGAACCCCAATTTCGTATCATACATCTGTTGGAAAGATATTCTAAGAGCTACTTGAATTCCCACTTATAAACTCCCGAAATTTTCCCGGTTATGCAATCAGGTGTTGGGGATACAGGGGAAGCATAATATCTCACCCAAAACTAGCAAATCCTACATCCAGCTGTATCCATCCTTCAACACATAACCAAGAAACCTTCGAAAATCATCTACCTCAACCTTCGAAAAGCATCCGTTATACGAGTTACGGCGATACTCCCGAACTCCCGCCCCAGTACTGGGTGGCGTCGAGGTTATCTCACCAATGAACTGCATAAAAGAGATTTTCGATGTCGGCGTACTAAACTCAGGTATTCCAGAATTGCAACGATAAAATTGTGACGACAACACCTCGGAGCTCAACTCCCCGGGACACTGCCACAACCCCTAAAGACAGGAGGCACCAAGAACAAAGTTCTCGTCACAAAACCATAGGAACGATTCCAAGATACCCGCGTGATCCTAAATTTTTTTTAGTGAAATTTGAGAAGAGAAGAGTCAAAACTCTACGTCAGGATGCCTTACCAGAGCGATGAGGAGACTGGGGAGTAAAAAGAATTCCTAAACTCTCCGATATATAATTCCTAAATGACTCAAAACATTTTTCTAGACTCAACAACGGCTGCTAAAAACGATCAAGCAGTGGGGGCTCCTAAGGTCGGGGAAGGCTCTGATTACCAACTTGTAACGCCCTCGATGCGGCTATATCTCCCACGTGTCGAAGCATGACTTAGAGGCATAACCGCATTGAAAGCAATGTCGCAAGTGAGGTAATCTTCACACAACCCATGTAATATAATAGGGGGAAAGAGATACATAGTTGGCTTACAATCGCCACTTCACACAATTACATGAATAAAGCATTACATCATCCAGATACAATCAAGGTCCGACTACGGAACCAAAATAAAAGAAGAACCCCAAATGTGACACGGTCCCCGATCGACCCCAACTGGGCTCCACTACTGATCAACTAGAACGAAACAACACAACGAACAAAGTCTTCATCGAGCTCCTCCTGAGCTTGGTTGCATCATCTGCACGGACTCATCGGCACCTGCAAGCTGCTTTTGGAAGTATCTGTGAGTCACCGGGACTCAACAATCTCGCACCCTCGTGATCAAGACTATTTAAGCTTATGGGTAGGGTAAAGGTATGAGGTGGAGCTGCAGCAAGCGACTAGCATATATGGTGGCTAAACATACGCAAAAGAGAGCGAGAAGAGAAGGCAAAGCACGGTCGATAGAAGTATGATCAAGAAGTGATCCTAGAACAACCTACGTCAAGCATAACTCCAACACCGTGTTCACTTCCCGGACTCCGCCGGAAAGAGACCATCACGGTTACACACGCGGTTGATGTATTTTAATTATGTTAAGGTTCAAGTTATCTACAACCGGACATTAACAAATTCCCATTTGCCCATAACCGCGGGCACGGCTTTCGAAAGTTCAAATCCCTGCAGGGGTGTCCCAACTTAGCCCATCACAAGCTCTCACGGTCAACGAAGGATATTCCTTCTAGCGGGAAGGCCCGATCAGACTCGGAATCCTGGTTACAAGACATCCTCGATAATGGTAAAACAAGTCCAGCAAAGCCGCCCGATGTGCCGACATCCTGATGGGAGCTGCACATATCTCGTTCTCAGGGCAACACCGGATAGGTCAAGCTACGAGTAAAACCAGCCCTCAAGTTTCCCCGAGGTGGCCCCGCAGGCTGCCCATTTCGGACCAACACTTAGACAAGCACTGGCCCGGGGGGTTAAAATAAAGATGACCCTTGGGCTGGCCTAACCCAAGGGAAGAATAGGCTAGGTGGCGAATGGTAAAACCAAGGTTGGGCCTTGCTGGAGGAGTTTTATTCAAAGCGAACTATCAAGGGGTTCCCATTATAACCCAACCACGTAAGGAATGCAAAATCCGGGAACATAACACCGATATGACAGAAACTAGGGCGGCAAGAGTGGAACAAAACACCAGGCATAAGGCCGAGCCTTCCACCCTTTACCAAGTATATAGATGCATTAATTAAATAAGATATATTGTGATATCCCAACAAGTAAACATGTCCCAACAAGGAACAACATCTCCATGTTCCAATAAGGAACAAGCTTCAATCTTCACCTGCAACTAACAACGCTATAAGAGGGGCTGAGCAAAGTGGTAACATAGCCAAACAACGGTTTGCTAGGACAAGGTGGGTTAGAGGCTTGGTTCAACAATATAGGAGGCATGATAAGCAAGTGGTAGGTATTGCAGCATAGGCATAGCAAAAGAGCGAGAAACTAGCAAGCAAAGATAGAAGTGATTTCGAGGGTATGTTCATCTTGCCTGAAATCCCACAAGGAAGAAGAACGAGTCCATGAAGAAGACAAACGGGCATAGATGAACGGGTCCTCACAAACGCGACATAATCGGAACCAACCCGAAGAAGCAACACCGTAAAGGAGCAAACAACATAGTAAACAACCAACACATGAACATGGCACGATGCGCAAACAAGTATGATGCATGTCCGGTTTAATGAAGCATGGCATGGCAAAGTGCACAAACAATCCTACAAATTAAGTGGAGCTCATTATGCAACTTCGTTGCATATTGACGAAACACCACATTTGGTTATTTAGTTCAATCTCGTTTATGTACTCAAAAAAATTAAATGTTGTTGAACATGGCAAGAGAGTGAAGCAAAAGAAAACTACCTATCTAGGTAAGTTTAAATGAGGCCGGAAACAACAAACAACAAGTCCGGAAACTCCTCATATGCATATATTAGGTTTGTTACTGTTCTGTCCTAAACATAATTTTAGAGTTGTTAAACATGCTAGGTGAGTGCATCATGTTAGACTAGGCATTTTTCTACCCCATTTACATATAAGGTTTATTAAAATCCGAGTTACGGTTAAAAAGTTATGAAATAAAGCATTTTAACAAGTTATTTAATCAAATTTAAACAAACAACATTTTAAACTTTTTTAAACATAGATGAAAGTTGGATATAATGAAACTAGATGAAAAACTAAGCATTTTTCATATATAATTTATTTAGATCTGATGCACGGTTAATTAGTTATTATATGCATGTTGACTAGGGACTTTTCTACAAAACAGGCAGTCTCTGGTTAAAAGGCAAAATTCACATCGCATGAAAAAAAAATACATGGGGCGAATCTGGAGCAGATTGGGCCAACAGAAAAAAAACTAAGGAGCCGCTGGGCCTCACCATGGGCCAAGGCCCAGTTGATGCAGAGGCCGGTTGGCTGCTAGGCGCGCAGTTGGGCCTGCTAGCCCTGCGCTCGGTCAACGCACGAGCGAGACGAGGAGGCGAGCTGCTCCTGTTCTCGTTCTGAAGAAAACAGAAACAGCAGCAGAACAAGGCAATGGAGAAGACAACGACAAGGGTCCTGGCGACGGGATCGATGGGAACCGGCTGGAACGGGCGGGTCGAGTCGTCCGGCGTTGGTTCCGGGCAACGGTGGCGGACGGAGCTCGGGTGCGGGACTCCAGATCCATGGCGCTGCAAGGTGCAGAGAGAGAGAGAGAGAGAGAGGTTAGAGATAGTGGGGAACCATGGAGAGGGGTCGCTGGATTGGAGGGGCGAGGGGCCGCGACCTGCGAGACTCCACTCCGGCGAGTGGCGCGGCCTGTCGGGGTCCTGGACGGCGGCTCGCGGGAGGCCACGGATGGGACGGCTCTAGCAGGAGCTTGGCCACGGCGAGACTTGCAGCAGCAGGACGGAATGGAGGAGGAACCTGGCGCGGTTGGAGACGTACATGGCGAGGCAGGGTGCGCGACGAAGCTGGGGCATGGCGCTCGGTGCTCAGGGAGGCAGCGGCCAGCTGGATCGAGGAAGAGCCTGGCTAGCGCTCGGGATGAACAGGGATCGAGCCCCTGGCTCTCTTCTACGGGTATTGCTGCCGCTGGTTGGTGGATCAAGGTGATCCAGAGGAGAGCGCTGGTTGGGCGGCGTTGAAAACGAGGAGGAGCGACATGGCCGTGGTTGGTAGTTTGGATCGGGAGGGGATCCCAAGGAGGAGGAGATAGTGGCTGGCGGCGGCGGAGGATGGGACAAGACCCCTAGTTTTTAGGGTTTGATCTAGATTTAGACTAGGAGTCCTTTATATATAGAAAGAGGGGGAAGTGTAGGGTAGATTCGGACCCTTCGATCTAAATTGGGCGGTTGAGAAAAAAAATAGACTAGGTGAGAGCAAAACTAAACCGAAGATGATTGGATATCTAGGTGTAGCGCGATTTGGTCCCTCCGATCAGAATCGGATGGGCCGAGATAACTAGGTTGGGAAGTCCAATTAATAAAATGGAGACATTTTTTAGACGTTTGGGGATGATCCGGACACAACGGTGACGACTCCCCGGGTCGGGTCCGGGGATGTTTCGGACGCGCACGTGAGGAGGGCCGCGGGCTGACGAGAGAGGTTAGGTTGGGCCTGGCGGTAAGTAGTGGGCTGTGTAGACGGTCTTGAGCTGAGAAAAGAGAAGAGAAAGAGAGAGAGAGAGAGAGAGACCCGGCGACTGTTTCTGGAGACCGAAAGCGTCCGACGTTAGACCGGCTATAATGCCGCTATAGTTTAACGGTTGGGCTATCAAACGAACTCCGAATGCGATGAAACTTGGCGGGCGACCTACTAACAACATAACAACACCGCACGCCAACATTCAACCCATTCCGAGAACATTTCCAGCCACTTATAAAATAATATTTCGGACATGCCGCGGGCGCGTGCGAGTGTGGTTGGGCTCAGAACGGACAACAGACGGAACTGGGGAAACCCGGACGGATGCAAGTTTTGAAAACATGATGATGCAATGCACATGATGACATGACAAGATGCAACATGCAAGCGAATGACAACGCAACAACAGCGAATAACTGGAGGACACTTGGCACATCGGTCTCGGGGCATCACAATATTATGCTTCCCCTGTATCCCCCAACACCTAATTGCATAACCGGAAAGTTTCGGGAGTTTATAAGTGGGAATTCATGTATATCATAGGATATCTTTCCAACAGACACGTGATAAGATATGGGATCTATCATATGTATGTTTTCGGCTTATTTTGCAAGCCAATCCTTGTTTTGTTTTGAGTTGTGGTATTCGAGTTGCTTCAATGTCAAGTGTTGATTCCATACCTTTCCTAAGCGGTGTTCTCATATTTCTGTGTGAATACTAATCCTCCCTAATAATCGAGATTGTCATGTCAATCCTTTTCAACCGTTGTGCTTCTCTTCAAGTGGATCCAATCACTGCTACATTCGCGAGATCAATTATCAGTTCTTCCCAACGGTGTTTGCTTCATCCGTCCCAAATTGCCTTTGTTTTCCCGCCCTCCCACCCTTTTTATTCAAGGATTAATATTTCTTAATCATGTATCCTTTTATTTGTGAGAGTCTATCCATTCTTTTCCATCGATGTTCTTACCTGGTGGTTCTCATGAAGATGCCCTACAAGTTCACCATTCTTCATTCTCTTTTCTTCTCCGGTGGATTTAATTCAAGCTTTTGGTGTTGATCATATCTTCCTCGTTTCAAATGCTTTCTCATGCCGGTGCACCTCTTAATCGTTCATTTCTCTCTATTCATATCCGAAGTGCTGAAGATATCTCGAAGATTCATGTTTCCACTCTACATTCATTCAAGCTTCAAGCCATTTAATTCAACCGACACATTCTCTCTTCAAATCATTTCAACGGTGTTTCTTTTGAGTGGGCCCTAACCCACAGGTCTATTCCCAGGATCTTACCTGACTCTTCTATTTTCCCGGAGTTACTCTCAAAGTCTTCTCCAAGTTTGATGTAAGAATGAGTTATCATCAGTCAAATGCTTTTTCCAAGATCTTTCAAAAATTCTTTTCATCGTTGACTCAACCATTCTATTCGTCATCCCAGAATATCTCAACAATTCATGGTGGTCTTTCTCATCGTCATTCTCTGTATTTGAAGACTGAAGAAGATTTTTCTCTCAATTTTGCTCCATTCTCTTCAAGATTCATGGTTCTAGCTTGATGCCATCCTCTCATAATTGTGTTCGATTGTGAGAATTCTTTTCATCTATCCGAAGCAATTCAGGAGTCTTTTCAGTTTGATCATCCGGAGCCCATCATCTCAGAATTATTCATTCCAGCTTTCAGCTCTCGTTCTCCAAATCTTACCGGTGCATCAGTCAAGTATTCTCTAATCAGCTCAGGATCTATTCGTTCTCATGTATCTAAATCCTAGCAAGTATCTTCATTCGTTTTCCAATTCTTCCCGGTGAATTGTGCCTTAGCTACGTTCATTTTCAATTCTTACGGTGGTTCGTTCAAGATCTCTCTTCCTTCGTTACCATATCAATTCATTCGGTCTCCCCAATCCTACCGGTGGTTCGTCGAAGACCTTCTCAAGTTCGTGCTATATCTATCTTAATTCTTTCTACGAGAATAAGTAGTATGCCAAATCCATTGTGTGCCATCAATTTAATTGATGAAGGATCAGCATAATGTAATTCTTATTCTTGTTTCATCGAGTATATTCAACTCCTTATTCCGGAGGTTCATCAAAAAATTCCCGGTTTCAATTGTTCATCTTTCTTTTCCCGAAGTTCCAAGATCTCATCATCACGAAGATCCATCTAAATCACTACAATCTTTCACCTTGTGTTTTCAATATCCGGTTGTAGAGAACTTGACACTCAACTTAATTCAAATGAATCAACCGCGTGTGTAGCTGTGATGGTCTCTTTCCGACGGAGTCCGGGAAGTGAACACGGTTCTTGTGTTATGCTTGATCTAGGTAGATTCAGGATCACTTCTTGATCACTTCTAGTTCACGACCGTGCTTTGCTTCTCTTCTCGCTCTTATTTGCGTATGTTAGCCACCATATATGCTTAGTGCTTGCTGCAGCTCCACCTCACTATCCCTTTCCTACCCATAAGCTTAAATAGTCTTGATCTCGCGGGTGTGAGATTGTTGAGTCCCCGTGACTCACTGATACTTCCAAACAGTTGCAGGTGCCGATTATACCAATGCAGGTGATGCAACCAAGCTCAAGGAGGAGCTCGATGAAGATTGTGTTCGTTGTGTTGTTTCATTTCCAGTTGATCAGTAGTGGAGCCTAGTCGGGGCGATCGGGGATCTAGCATTAGGGGTTGTCTTTCTTTATTTGGTTTTGTAGTCGGACCTTGATTGTATTCTGGATGATGTAATGCTATATTTACGTATTGTGTGAAGTGGCAATTGTAAGCCAACTCTTTATATCTTTCTTATTCAGTACATGGGATGTGTAAAGATTACCCCTCTTGCGACATGCTTACTATGCGGTTATGCCTCTAAGTCGTGCTCCGACACGTGGGAGATATAGCTGCATTGTGGGTGTTACATCATAATAAACGGAACTGTGGAAAGTTGCATGGCAATATATCTCGGAATGGCTATGGAAATGCCATAATAGGTAGGTATGGTGGCTTTTTTGAGGAAGGTATAAGGAGGCTTATGTGTGATAGAGCGTATCATATCATGGGGTTTGGATTAGCCGGCGAAGTTTGCACCAACTCTCGAGGTGAGAAAGGGCAATGCACATTACCGAAGAGGCTAGCAATGATGGTAGGGTGAGAGTGCGTATAATCCATGGACTCAACATTAGTCATAAAGAACTCACATACATATTGCAAAAATCTACAAGTCATCAAAACCAAGCAATACACGCAGCTCCTAGGGGGATAGGTTGGTAGGAAAAGACCATCGCTCGTCCCCGACTGCCACTCATAAGGAAAGCAATCAAAGAACACCCCATGCTTCAAATTTGTCACACAACATTTACCGTACGTGCATGCTACGGGACTTGCCAACTTCAACACAAGTATTTCTCAATTCTACAATTACCCAACTAGCACAACTCTGATATTACCATCTTTATATCTCAAAACAACTATCAAGTATCAAGCTTCTCATAACATTTAATGCACTCTATATGAAAGTTTTTATTATACCCATCTTGGATGCCTATCATATTAGGACTTATTTCATAACCAAAGCAAATTACCATGATGTTCTAAAAGACTCTCAAAATAATATAAGTGAAGCATGGGAGATCAATAATTTCTATAAATAAAATCACCGCCGTGCTCTAAAAAGATATAAGTGAAGCACTAGAGCAAAATTATCAAGCTCAAAAGATATAAGTGAAGCACATCTAGTATTCTAATAAATTCCGATTCATGTGTGTCTCTACAAAAGGTGTGTACAACAAGGATGATTGTGGTAAACTAAAAAGCAAAGACTCAAATCATACAAGACGCTCCAAGAAAAACACATATCATGTGGTGAATAAAAATATAGCCTCAAGTAAAGTTACCGATAGATGAAGACGAAAGAGGGGATGCCTTCTGGGGCATCCCCAAGCTTAGGCTTTTGGTTGTCCTTGACTTTTACCTTGGGGTAGCTTGGGAATCCCCAAGCTTAGGCTCTTGCCACTCCTTGTTCCGAAATCCATCAAATCTTTACCCAAAAACTTGAAAACTTCACAACGCAAAACTCAACAAAAAATCTCATGAGCTCCGTTAGTATAAGAAAACAAATCACCACCTTAAGGTACTGTAATAAACTCATTATTTATTTATTTTGGTGTTAAACCTACTTTATTCCAACTTATTTATGGTTCATACCCCCCGATACTAGCCATAGATTCATCAAAATAAGCAAACAACACACGAAAAACTGAATCTGTCAAGAATAGAACAGTCTGTAGCAATATGTAGGTTTCGAATATTTCTGTAACTCCAAAAATTCTGACAAATTAGGGCGTCCTAAAATGTTTGTATAATGATCTACTGTAGTTGGAATCGGTATTTTATCGCTCTCTGGTAAGAAATGAAAATTATTCTCGTGAGCTTATCCTTTCTGTTTTTCAGCAAGATCAAATAACAATCATCCAAGAAGATCCTAAAGGATTTACTTGGCACAAGCACTAATTAAAACATAAAAAACACAATCATAACAGAGGATAGATGATTTATTTATTACTAAACAGGAACTAAAAGCAAGGAACAAAAATAAAATTGGGTTGCCTCCCAACAAGCGCTATCGTTTAACGCCCCTAGCTAGGCATAAAAGCAAGAATAGATCTAGGTATTGTCCTCTTTGGTAGGAAATTCTTCAATTGAACACTTATAGCCCTTGGGAGGTTCTTTATTTTTTTAAATGATCAAACTCCTAGGTAGGAAATCAAGAAATTCACTTGTAGCAAAAGGTTCCTTAACGATATCTAAAAAGTTGGGGTGAACACTTATTGATTTGAGATCTTCATTTTTCTTACTAGAAGATTCACCCTTATTTTTAGGAACATAGATAAATTTGGCAACTTTGGTAGGAGGAGGATTTGAGGTGTTTTTAAGGGCAGAAAAAGTGAACCCCAAGTTGGTAATAATCTCTTCGAGTTTGTCAATTCGACTGGAATCTTGATCTATCTTTTCATTAACTGTGGGTTCCTTTTCCTTATGATTTTTCAGAGTAACTCCTACCTTAGATCCATATTGAGTAATTTCATTGTGGATCTTTTTATCCAAATTTTCAATTAGCTCTACAGTGGCAATTTTATTTTCAATAATATCAAGCCTTTGCGAAGAAGAACAGAACTAGATTGCTTTTTAATAGATCTATTTTGAGCATTGCAAATTCTATACCAAGCATCTTTTAAGTTTTCTCCCTCCCTTTGTTTAAAATTAAGAACTTCATTATCGGGAGTGTTAACAATGATAGAAGAACTAGCCATGAGGGAAAAATAAACGATCTAACACATGGACAAACAAGAGGCAAGTGAAAAGAGATGAATGGAAGAAGGGCGAATAGAAAAGAGGCGAATAAAACGACAAAGGTGAAATGGCGGAGAGGAAAACGAGAGGCAAATGACAAATAATGTAATGCAAGGGATAAGAGTTTGTGATGGGTACTTGGTATGTCTTGACTTGGCATAGATCTCCCAGGCAACGGCGCCAGAAATCCTTCTTGCTACCTCTTGATCATGCGTTGGTTTTCCCTTGAAGAGGAAAGGGTGATGCAGCAAAGTAGCATAAGTATTTCCGTCAGTTTTTGAGAACCAAGGTATCAATCTAGTTGGATACTACACGCAAGTCACCTATTACCTGCACAAACAAACAAGAACCTCGCAACCAATGCGATAAAGGGGTTGTCAATCCCTTCACGGTCACTTACGGAAGTGAGATCTGATAAAGATAATAAGCTAAATATTTTTGGTATTTTTGTTGTATAGATTGAAAAGTAAAGGTTGCAAAATAAATAGTAAATTAGAATTGTAGATCAGAAACTTATATGATGTAAACTAGACCCGGGGCCATAGGTTTCATTAGTGGCTTCTCTCAAGATAACATATATTATGGTAGGGGAACAAATTACTGCTGAGCAATTGATAGAAAAGCGCATAGTTATGATGATATCTAGGCATGAGCATGAACATAGGCATCACGTCCGTGTCAAGTAGACCGAAACTATTCTGCATCTACTACTATTACTCCACACATGAACCGCTATCCAACATGCATCTAGGGTATTAAGATCATAAGCACAGAGTAACGCATTAGGCAAGATGACATGATGTAGAGGGATAAACTCAAGCAATATGATATAAACCCCATCTTTTTATCCTCGATGGCAACAATACAATACATGCCTTGCTGCCCCTGCTGTCACTGGAAAGGACACCACAAAATTGAACCCAAAGCTAAGCACTTCTCCCATTGCAAGAAAGATCAATCTAGTAGGCCAAACCAAACTGATAATTCGAAGTGACTTGCAAAGATATCAAATCATGCATATAAGAATTCAGAGAAGAATCTAATATTGTTCATAGATAATCTTAATCATAGACCCACAATTCATCGGATCTCGGCAAACACACCGCAAAAAGTATTACATCGAATAGATCTCCAAGAACATCGAGGAGTACTTTGTATTGAGATCCAAAGAGAGAGAAGAAGCCATCTAGCTAATAACTATGGACCCGAAGGTCCATGGTAAACTACTCACACATCATCGGAGAGGCGATGGTATTGATGTAGAAGCCCTCTGTGATTAAATCCCCCTGCGGCAGATCGCCGGAAAAGGTCCCCAGATGGGATATCACGGGTACAGAAGGTTGCGGCAGTGGAAAAGTGGTTTCCTGGCTCCCCCGGATGTTTTCAGGGTATAAGAGTATATATAGGCGAAACAAGTTGGTTGGTGGAGCCACGAGGGGCCCACCAGGGTGGGGGTGCGCCGCCCTACCTCGTGGCTGCCTCGTTGCTTCCTTGACCTCCACTCCAAGTCTCCTGGATTGCGTTTCTTCCAAAAAATATCCTCGCGAAGCTTTCATTCCGTTTGGATTCCGTTTAATATTCCTTTTCTGCGAAACACTGAAATAGGCAAAAAAACAACAATTCGCACTGGGCCTTCTGTTAATAGGCTAGTCCCAAAAATAATATAAAAGTGCATAATAAAGCCCATTAAGCATCCAAAACAGATATTATAATAGCATGGAACAATAAAGAATTATAGATACGTTGGAGACGTATCAGTGGATGGTGTATTTTATTCGTCATATTTTTCTGATCATTTTTCATGTATAAATTATTTTCATATAAGCTATGGTTTATTTTATATAATTTTCCAAAGTTTAATTGAATTTCTAGAATATATTAATTCGAGACAAAAACAGTAAATACATTTGTCACCTAGTACTACTCTAGTCATTGTGTATTACAGGTGGGGCCAGGAGGGTTGGTTGACTGTTTGACCAGCCAAAGTTTGATTAGTCAACAGGGTGTAGGGGACCCACATGTCATTGTCAATGTTTTTGATTAATTATTTAGTTAGCAATAGGGCCCCACATGTCATAGACTAGTTAGTGGAGGAGTTGCGCGGGTGCGAGCGAGCAGCGGCGAGCGAGCATGGGGCGCGCAGCCTAGTGCAGCCGGCAGCAACGGCGGAAACAACAATGTAGCAGCGGTAGACACAAAGGGCAGTAACAAGCAGCACGGAGCAGCATAGAGCAGTAGTAGCAAGTAGCAGTGGGCAGGAGCAGCAAGGAGCATGATGCATCCATTGGGTAAGACAACAGGAGCAGTGTGCGCGCGTACATCATGGCTGCAGCCATGGACAAGAACAAGGTGACCACTGTAATGAAGAATCGATGGGAAAAGTGAGGGGAATCAGCAGAGGAGCTCACTGCAGAGCTTATGGACGTGGTTAGGGAGCGCTGCGGTGGACGGACGCGAAGAACTCGACAATGAAATGTGTAGGACATGGGCGAAGACGACGGTGTTGCATGACGAGAGGAGGCCGGTGGCTGCGGGATCGACAAAGTGGCGGTCACCACATGCTCGGGCATGAGATAAATAGAGAAGAGGGGGCGAGCGAGGGGGATATGGCGTTTTAGGGTTTGTCCACTACGTCAGGGAGGGTCTTATCCTTCTCGGAGGTGGTTCAGATGTTTGACACGGCGTCATCGATCGTGTGGATGGCCGGCCAATGGCCACAGGTTCGCATTGCCTCCTCCCTGGCTGGAGGTGGGAGAAAGGCCCGATGGCCTAGGCCAGGCCGCACTGTAGTAGCTTAGGGCCTAGCTGAGCAGTAGGTTAGTATGCATTTTTCTCTTCTGTTTTTTGTTTGTTTAATTTCTCCTATGTTTTCTATTTCATTCTTGCACTAAATGACTTTTTCAAAAAGTGCTATTGGCCATAATAAATACTAGGCAAAATCTAGTACTACCACAAAAAGTTTGGCTACATGGCAATTTCATTTGAATTTTCTTTAATTAAGAAAAACATTAAATGCTACTGTTTTGGTACTATTTTTGGCACTAGCTCCCAAATGAGCAAACAAGTGTTGTTTTGCTCCTCTACCATAATTTCATATGGATTATTTCCAAAAGTATGAACTATTTTGCTAGCAAGTTTGGAGATCTTCATATTTCACTTACTATTTGAATTATTAATCTGAGTTGAATTAGTTCTTAACTATATTTGTTAGGATGTAAGGATGTTGACTTGGCATCATTACCATGTGGTCGATGTAGCTAACCTACTGGGGCTGTTACAAATGTCCTGCACTACAAGAAATCTTGTCCTCCTCTAAGGGGAAGGAATTTGATGCGGAGCATCCCAAGATCATCCCCATGGACGCTCCTACACCTCCAACGACACCACTTGGACCAATGACACGAGCCCGAGCCAAGGCTATCGAAGATAAGGTGAACTCACTCCTCTCCGAACTCCCACTTTCTATGCATGAGACATGGCTACTACCTAAGTCCGATGTGTTGTGCATGATTAGGCACCAAGAGGGCCCTCCCGAAGATGCGCATGAAGATGTACAAGTCCCCAAGTCCACGGATGAGGAGAACCAACAGAATGAGCCAAGAGCATCTCCCAGGCCCCGGACATCCGGCCCCTGGAGCGTCATCCTCTACAGCAGCACAGCCGCCGGAAGCTACAGGCCCCGGACATCCGGCCCCGGCAGCCCGGACATCCGGCCTCTCCCGAGCCCCCAGACATCCGGCCACCGGCCCGGAAATCCGGCCCCTCCTAACCCGAGAGCAACAAATGCCACCACTCCAGCCCGGACATCCGCCCCCCCAGCCCGGACATCCAGCCCGACCAGCCCGGACATCCGGCCTCCCCTGTCTGCGCACAGTGAAGGGCCGAGGCCCGTGTATCCCTTCTCCCCCTAGACTATATATACTCCACCCCGTAAAACTTTCTAGGGTTAGCATTGGTTTAGCTCATTTTAGAGATAGAGCATTGCTCATCCACATCGGATCTACTCCACGAGAGAGATTGTGGCCTCTACGGAGAAGATCCCTTTGGATTCAAGACCTCCTTTTGGAGAAGAACTTCAAGACCTCCTCACGGAGAATACCAGTTACCGTGTATCGTCCCTAGTTGATCGTGGATCGTGTATCTTACTTTATGTACTTGAGGATCTAGCATATGTGTGACTATTTCTTGTTGGTTGAGTGATTCTCTCGTGTTTCCCCTCGTTTCCACCCTCGTGTTTCTCGTGTTCTTCGTGGGATCCGCTCCTTTTGTGAAAGATCGGCCGATTAGGGTTCTACCCTACATCATCTTGGTATCAGATCCACATTGATCACGATTTCGGAGCCTCCCCGTTGTGTTTCTAGCCTTGTTTTGTTGTTTTTCGTCCTAATTCGAAAATTCACCACCAAAAATAGCCCCAATTTTTTTTGTGATTTGTTGGTGTGTTGAGATTTTGTTGGTTTGGATCCGTGGATTTGCTTTGTTTTGAGTGGATCTATCTTCCCATCCCTTTTTCCCCAATTTCCATCCACATATTCCTCTGATTTTCGCCCGGATTTGACCTCTCCATGCAGTGTTCATCCCGTTCGTCCTCGGATCCAGAGCCTGGACATCCGTCCCGTCAAGCCCGGACATCCGGCCCTCGGACATCCGGCTTTCCACCCGGACTTCCGACCCCTGGCAGCAACATCTCCATCCACCGCCCCGTTTTTCGTCCATTTTCACCAAATTTTGTTTCCGGTGCCCACCATATATCGTATATACTTCCGCATACCTCCACCACTTCCGCATAACCCAACCATTTTTTGGACTGTTTCGCTCTCCGACACATTTTCTACTTCAAGGTTTGAGAATTTGAGTTGCGGTACCGTATCCTTTTGTGTTTCAGCTATCTAGGTATGGTTCAACTTCGACATCACCGCCGCTCATCTTCGCCACGGACGCGTCCTCAATCATCACCATTGTCCTACATCGTCATCAACAACGACCACCTCGACTACACCTTGGTATTTTTGCCACCATTTTGACACCATACCGGAAGCAAGACTGGTAACCTCATCTTGGTATTGGACATATCACTCTTGCCATTACATTGATAGCCATCACAGCCTTACTCCTTTGTGTTTCTTACCCATCGAGACTAGCCATTGATTATTGCCGGCAACGATGCTTGTGCACATTAGTGATCATACTTCCCATAGCATACATACATCATTGTTGCATATATTGGTATCATCTCTTGTGTCATAAAGTTGTCATCACATACTCATCTGCTATCTTGGTTCGTCAAGCATTGCATGAGAAAAGAGCTCAAACATCAAAGAGCCAAACAAGCTTTTAAGCAATGAGGAAAGATAAGCAAAGAGCTTCTAAGCAAGAACCATAGCATCTTACAACATTAAGATTGTCATACTCGATCATCTTGGATCATATCATAGCAACACCTTGCATAGAGCATATTTGGGATAGAAGTCGTTGCATTTTTGCTAAGTAGGTTGTGCACAAGTTCTTGTATTCGCCTATTGTGCAATCGTGCTAGCGTCTCTCTAGTGTTGTGCAACAAGAGCATTTTTGTGGATTCCACATTTTGGCTCACCCTTGGTTGCATAACCCCACTTATCTTTTTGCGTGTGTGTTTCCGTGTACCTTATATGCTTGGTCTACTTGTTACATTGCATCTTGCGAATATTTTCCAACATTATTGAACCTCACTTACAATTGCATCAAATTTTGTGCCACCGTCCTAACCAAGCTCCACCAAAAGCTTGTACTTGTGTAGGTGTGAGAAACCGACAAGAGCTAGTACCAATTGTGCTATTTCCTTGTCCTACATTGGAGTGATCCTCGATCCACTTTCAACTTTGTTCAAGGTACATCTGGTACTCGTTCTTCTCTTTCTACCACTCACATTTGTCTTGGAATGATGGATAGGCCAAGTACTTCTACCAACCCACTCTTCATGGAGCAAGACGACGACATGAACTCCTTCGTCACCAAGAGTCACCTCTTTGGTGCACAACGTGCTTTGCATCAAGAACAACAAGCTATGAGTGAACGCATCGACAACCTTGCTGCCAACTTGCGACTTTCTGAGCAACGTATAAGGGACTACTTCGACCACAAGCTCGACGATCGCAAGCAAGAGAATGACGCAAGGATGGACGAAATTCGTGCGTTGTTGCTCAACCGCTCGTCTTCCACTTCAAGAAGGAGCCGTTCAAGCCGCCACTCCGACTTCACCCTCTCCGGCTCAAGTACACCAACATTGAACACTCTTCACCGAGCCACGCGCATCGACCATCAAGAAACAAGAGGCCTTTGCACACAATCCCCTATGCGACACCGACTCTCAAGAGCACCGACAACGTCAAACTCAAGAGGCCTTTGCGCTAGCACGAGAACGGCAACAACAACGCCAACATGAAGAGGAAGAGCGAGCGCGTCTACACCAAAATGCTCAAGATGCCGAGGCACAACATCAAGAACAACAACTCCGTGACGCTCAAGCACTTGCGGCGCAACAAGCTCTACGTGATTCGAGTCGAGCCGTAGCTGACCGAAGCTGACAAGCCCGTGAACAAGAGGAAGCACTTCGCGAAGAAATTCAAGAACGAAGATTTCAAGCTCGCGTGCATCGTCAAGTTCCTCCTCGATCTCGACAAGCTCCTCCACAAGCTCGCCAAGAACAACAAGTCAATCCAGACCATGAAGACATTGGGGATTCTCCATGACAAGAACAACATGACGATGACAACCCTCCGCGCCAAGAGCACCATGAGTTGAAAAATCATCAACAACATGGGCGTCATCATCCCCGACCCCAACACAATGAAGAGCAACGCTATGGCAAGCTCAAGTTCACCATGCCCAAGTTCAACGGAAGCAACGATCCCGAAGAGTACCTTTTATGGGCATTGAAGGTTGAGAAGATCTTCCGCTTGCACAATTATGAAGAAGAGAAGAAGATCACGGTGGCATCCCTTGAGTTCCAAGACTATGTCCTCATTTGGTGGGAACAAATCATAGAGTGCCGAGAGGCAAGAGGTGAACCACCCATCACTACTTGGGCGCAAATGAAGGATGTCATGAGAGCACGCTTTGTACCTACCTATTACAACCGCGACCTCTTCAAGAAACTCCAACAACTCAAGCAAGGAACAAAGAGAGTTGAAGAATACTACAAGGATATGGAGATTGCAATGATAAGAGCTAATGTCACGGAAGATGATGAGCAAACAATGGCACGTTTCTTGAGTGGACTCAATCATCCCATCAAGAAGATCGCCGACTTCCAACCATACTCAAATCTCATCGAGCTAGTGCACCAAGCTACCAAAGCGGAACGCCAAGTGCAAGATGATTTCAAGTATGCCAAGTTCTCATCCAAGTCCTACGGCTTCTCCAACAACAAAGCTTCAATGACTCCAACACCGACTACAAAGCCTTCTACTACCAACATCGGCAAGTCGACTTCCAAGAAAGCTTCGTCAACTACAAGCCATCCTCCTACGAGCAACTTCAAGCCGAGAGCTTCATCATCATCAACCCCAACCAATGAGACCGTCAAGACAAGTTCCTTCAAGTGTTTCACTTGCGGAGGCCGAGGCCGCAAGTCCTATGAGTGCACCAAAAAGCGAACCATGGTCTTCAACGACGATGGCACTTATGACTCCATGAGTGAAGGCGAAATGGAAGCCCTTGAGCAAGTCACCATGCACCGCCAAGTGAACAATGAAGAAGAACAAGTCTTTTGTGATGAAGACTCAAGTCCCGCACTTGTTGTCTCCAAAGTCTTGACTCTCCAACATCACCAAGAAGAAGACCAACGATGCCACATATTCCACACCAAGGCCGACATCAATGGACGATCCGTCAAGGTCATCATCGATGGCGGGAGTTGTCATAATCTCACAAGTGAAGAACTTTGCTCCAAGCTCCAATTGCCCAAGATGAAGCATCCACATCCATACAAAGTGCAATGGCTTAGTGACTCCGGCACCACCCAAGTCGAGCACCGAGTACAAGTCTCCTTCAAAATCAGCACCTACGAAGACACCTTGGAGTGCGATGTCGTCCCAATGACCGTTTGTCATCTTCTCCTTGGACGGCCATGGAAATTCGATAGAGGAGTCGTCCACAATGGCCGAACGAACCACTACATCTTCAAGATGAAGGGCAAGGAGTACGTCCTCAGTCCAATGTCGCCAAGTCAAGTGATCGCCGATAAGCAAGCCACCCATCGTGGAGACATAGTGAGAGAGCGAGCCACCAAAAAGAGAGTGAGCGCCACAAGCCCAAATCGAGTGCCTCCACGATGAGCGAAAACAAGAACCTAGTTCTATTTGCCACCAAACGTGAGATAAGAGAAGTGTGTGAGAACCCATCTAGTGTCCTACACTACGTACTCGTGTGCAAGGACAATGCAGCACAAACTAACACTTCTCATACTCTTCCTCTAGTGTTGTCTTCTCTTTTGCAGGAATTTCAAGATGTTTTCCCCGATGAGCTACCTCCAGGTCTACCTCCTCTACGAGGCATTGAGCACCGAATCGACCTCATCCCCGGAGCACCTCTTCCGAACAAAGCTCCCTACCGTGTCAACCCCGAAGAAACCACAGAAATACAAAGGCAAGTAAAACATCTCATCGACCATGGACATGTGCGTGAAAGTTTGAGCCCTTGTGCCGTCCCGGTCATTCTTGTGCCAAAATGTGACGGTAGCTTTCGCATGTGCTCCGATTGTAGACCTATCAATGCTATCACCGTTCGCTGTAGGTACCCCATTCCACGCCTAGATGATATGCTTGATGAGCTTAGCGGTGCCACTATATTTTCCAAAATTGATCTTAAAAGTGGTTACTATCAAATCCGCATACAAGAGGGTGATGAATGGAAAACCGCCTTCAAAACCAAATTTGGTTTGTATGAGTGGTTAGTCATGCCTATGGGTCTTTTGGAAGCACCGGGCACTTTTATGCGCCTTATGAATCATGTATTTCGCCCTTACATTGGTATATTTGTTGTGGTTTACTTCGATGACATTCTTGATTTTAGCAAATCTATCAAATAACATGTCACCCATGTCCGCACCATTTTGCAAACTCTTAGAAAAGAGCGCCTCTATGCTAATATGGAGAAATGCCTTTTTGGTGTTGATAATCTTGTTTTCTTGGGTTTTGTTGTTTCTTCTAAGGGTATTCATGTTGATGAGTCCAAGATCAATGCTATTAAGACTTGGCCGCAACCAACCAAGTTGCATCAAGTGCGTTGTTTTCTTGGCCTTGCGGGTTTCTATCGTCGCTTTGTGAAGGATTTTAGCACCATTGCTTCGCCTTTGCATGCTTTGAGCAAGAAGAATGCACATTTTGTTTGGGGACCATCCCAAGATACCACATTCAATGAGCTTAAGAATTTGCTTACTCATGCTCTCGTGCTTGCTTTACCCAACTTCGACAAGCCTTTTGAGATTCATTGTGATGCTAGTGGTAATGGCATAGGAGGTGTGTTAACGCAAGAGAAGCGCCCCATAACTTACTTTAGTGAGAAACTTTCCAGAGCGCAACTCAATTGTCCCATCTATGACAAAGAGCTATATGCTTTAGTCTGTGTTTTGCATGAATGGGAACATTACCTTCGTCCCCATGAGTTTATCATTCATACCTATCATGAGACTCTCAAGTATCTTAAGGGACAAACCAAGTTGAACAAGCGTCATGCTAAATGGAGTCAATTTATTGAGTGTTTCGCTTTTGTCATCAAGCACATCAAGGGTAATGTAACGCCCTCGATGCGGCTATAGCTCCCACGTGTCGAGGCACGACTTAGAGACATAATCGCATCGAAAGCATATGTCGCAAGTTAGGCAATCTTCACAACATCCCATGTAATATAGATAATAAAAGGGGAGATACATAGTTGGCTTACACTCGCCACGTCAATCAAAGTACATAAATAGCATTACAACATTCAAACACTCATGGCCCGACTACGGCGCCAAAATAAAGAACAACCCAACATGCGACACGGTCCCGATCACCCCAACTGGGCACCACTACTGATCATCAGGGAAAGACACGTAGTATCGTTGAGAGTCCTCATCGAACTCACACTTGAGCTCAAGCGCGTCATCTGGAGCGGAATCATCAGGCCCTGCATCTGGTTTGGAAGTAATCTGTGAGCCACAGGGACTCAACAATCTCGCACCCTCGCGATCAAGACTATTTAAGCTTAATAGGTAAGGCAAGGGAAATATGTGGAGCTGCAGCAAGCGACTAGCATATATGGTGGCTACCCTGTTCGCAAAAGAGAGCGAGAAGAGGAGGCAAAGCGCGAGCGAGAATCTAGAGAGCAACCTGCGCAAGCATTACGCCAACACCGTGTTCACTTCCCGGACTCCGCCGAGAAGAGACCATCACGGTAACTCACACTGTTGATTCATTTTAATTAAGTTAAAGTTCAAGTTATCTACAACCGAACATTAACAAATTCCCATCTGCCCATAACCGCGGACACGGCTTTCGAAAGTTCAAATCCCTGCAGGGGAGTCCCAACTTAGCCCATGACAAGCTCTCACGGTCAACGAAGGAATAGACCTCCTCCCAAGACGTTCCGATCAGACTCGGTATCCCGGTTCTTCAAGACACTTCGACAAGTTAAAACAAATCCAGCAACACCGCCTGAATGTGCCGACAAATCCCGATAGGAGCTGCACATATCTCGTTCTCAGGACACACTCAGATTGTCCAAACTTCCGGTAGGCCAGCCCAGAGTTGCCCCTGGTGGCCACCGGCGGCTGACAAGGTGGACCAACACTCAGAGGAGCACTGGCCCGGGGGGTGGGGGGGGGGTTAAATAAGATGACCCTCGGGCTCCGGAAACCCAAGGGAAAAGAGGCTAGGTGGAAAATGGTAAAACCAAGGTTGGGCATTGCTGGAAAGGCTTTAATCAAGGCGAACTATCAAGGGGTTGCCATTATAACCCAACCGCATAAGGAACGCAAAATCCGGGAACATAACACCGATATGACGGAAACTAGGGCGGCAAGAGTGGAACAAAACACTAGGCGAGCGGCCGAGCCTTCCACCCTTTACCAAGTATATAGATGCATTAAGATAACAAGGCAATATAATGATATCCCAACAAGTAAATAATGTTCCAACAAGGAACGGTCTCCAATCTTCACCTGCAACTAGCAACGCTATAAGAGGGGCTGAGCAAAGCGGTAACATAGCCAATCAACAGTTTGCTAGGACATGGTGGGTTAGAGGTTTGACATGGCAATTTGGGAGGCATGATAAGCAAGTGGTAGGCATCGTAGCATAGGCATAGCAAAAGAGCGAGCATCTAGCATAGCAAAGATAGTAGTGATTTCGAGGGTATGATCATCTTGCCTGCAAAGTTGTCAGAGTTGACTGGATCCTCGAAAGCAAACTCAACGGGCTCCTCATTAGCGA
The DNA here is from genome assembly GCF_002162155.2 of Triticum dicoccoides. NCBI lineage: Eukaryota > Viridiplantae > Streptophyta > Magnoliopsida > Poales > Poaceae > Triticum > Triticum dicoccoides. The sequence continues at coordinate 314,392,601 of NC_041384.1, forward strand.
ACTCATCTCCCGGCTCTACCCAAACAAGACAAACAAGCAACAAGGACACAATCAACCACGTGCATACTCAGACAACATGATGCAAAGATGGTATGCTATACGGGATGCAATATGTGATGCATATGCAAGATTTGACAAGGAATGAATTACCTGGCCTCAACTTGGAAATCCAAGTGTGCCACTGGAAAGGTGAGATGAAATCGCTCGAAAACTATATAAAGAACGCCGGAATCGGAGTTACGGTTTGGGAATGGCAAGCAATTCAAATATGACCATGTTCTGCGATTTACAGCAAGTAGCCATCAAAATGCAACAAGATGAACATGCTACAGCACCCAAACATGACAACAAAATACATGGTAGGGATCCATTCATGATGCTTAACAAAATACTAGCACTGAGCTACGGCCAATTCATCCATTAACAGGCTCAAACAAGCATGGCAAAAATGCATTTGGTAAACAGATCTCAGACTTAGTGAAATTAACACTTGTCTGGAATTTCAGATCAGATAGCACCCTTTGGAGCATGAAAACAATATGCTATAGGATCTGAACATGGCAAGGTAAAGCATGGCATGGAGCTACTCAAAGATCTTAACAAAAGTCCCTTAGTGACCTTGAGCCAAAAGGGATCAGAAAATACATTTGCAAGCATGTGAACATGGAAAAAAACATAATCAGATCACAGACTTAGTGAAAACTGGAGCATGCTGAAACAGATATCAAGTAGGCATGTTTACGAGCTCGGTGCACTCACTAAAGAGCATGTCATGACAATCTAAGCATACACCCATCAAGAATACACAAAATGCAAGCTAGACATGGCAAGAACAATAACATAGCATGCACGGATCAACTACAACATCCTCGGCAAAATCGCTAACAAGTAGACAATCTGCCCAGATTCATGAAATGACAAAAACAGAGCTCGATTGACTCAAGCTAGGGTGCTCCATAATTGCAAACAAGGACATGGATGGATAGAGCACTACAAAATTAACAAATCATCCTTACTGATCATCCTCAAAAGAGGCACAGATCACTAGGAAACAACATGAACATATGGCATAATGAGATAAACAGTCCAAGGACTTCGTGGAAATGCTAAGTCCCTGAAATCAGCATTAACGAATGCACCACTTTGCAAGCTTGTGCTAGTCACCACACACAACACAAAAATACATGGGTTGCACCTCTGGATAGATGGCAAAACATATAACAAAACTCATGAAGAGCTCAGGGGCATATCATGCACACATTAATCATGGCAAAAATGACAAATATCTAATTGGAGCAGCAGATCTGACAATTATCTCAAATAGCACTCTTCTAACAGCATTTCGGGCATCAAGATGAACTCAAATGAAAATTATGCAATGAGATGAAATGATGTACTCTCTGAGACGAACATTTTGATATGCTATATGCCCAAAAAGGAGCTACGGATGAGGAGTTACGTCATGATGAACATGAGCAAAATATTTAGGGACTTAGGGAAAAAGACAACCCCTAGGGTTTCCAGATCCAGATCTGGGGCGCGGGAACCGAGGTCCGCCGGGGTCGGCGCTGGAGCTCCTGTATGCCGGAGGGAGAGGGTTCGCCGGAGGAGGGCCGCAGGGACGCGGAGAGGCTCGCCGGAGGAGTCGTGGTGGCCGGACCCGCCGCGGTGGTGGCCGGAGGAGGCGGCGGTGTCGGCCGGAGGGAGCAGCGCGGTGGGGCGGCGCCGGGGCGAGGAGATGACGTCGGGCGGCGATGGAGGCGATGGTCGGCGAGGCGGACAGCGGCGGCGCCGGCCGGCGAGGTGAAGGCGGCACCGGGCGGCGGGGCGCAGGAGGCGCGAGGCGCGGGGCGGCTCGGGCTCGATCCGGCCCGGGGCGGGCTCCCCGTGGGCCGAGCGGGCCGCGGCGGTGGTGGGTGGCGGCGTGCCACGTGTCGCGCGCCGATTGGCGCGGGCGCGGCGGCGGGATTCGTCCGGCGCGCGGATGGAGCGGGGCTAGGGTTTTGAGGAAGGAGAGACCCGAAATTTCGGAGGAGGGGCTAGTTTTATAGGTAGAGGGAGCTAGGAGTGTCCAAATGAGGTGCGGTTTTCGGCCACGCAGTCGTGATCGAACGCTCTAGATGATGGAGATGGTTTTGGTGGGTTTTGGGCCAACTTGGAGGGGTGTTGGGCTGCAACACACACGAGGCCTTTTCGGTTCCTCGGTTAAATGTTGGAGCATCAAACGAAGTCCAAATGGTATGAAACTTGACAGGCGGTCTACCGGTAGTAAACCAAGGCCGCTTGGCAAGTCTCAGTCCAATCCGGAAATTTTTAATCACCACACACAAAAGAAATGTAGAATTGACCACCGGAGGAGAACAGAGCGCCGGAATGCAAACCGGACAACGGGGAAAATGCTCGAATGCATGAGATGAACACGTATGCAAATGCAATGCACATGATGACATGATATGAGATGCATGACAATGACAACAACACACGGAGACAAAAACCCGAACCCGAGAAAATAAAATAACTTAACGCCGGAAACGGCAAGAGTTGGAGTACATATTGGGTAAATTACATCCGGGGTGTTACAGGTAAAGAAAACATTGTAGCGGATGCTCTTTTCCGCATATGCATGCTTGTTACACAACTTGAGTTAGATGTCATTGGATTTGAGCATACCAAATACTTGTATGAGCATGATGCAACTTTTGCTACTCCTTATGCCAAGTGTTTGTCGAATACATCTTGGGAACGCTATTACATCAAAGATGGATATCTTATGAGAGCTAACAAACTTTGCATCCCCGAGTCCTCTCTTCGTTTGTTGCTTTTGCAGGAATCTCATGGAGGAGGCTTAATGGGACATTTCAGACGCGACAAGACGATCGCCACGCTCTCGAAGAACTTCTTTTGGCCAAAGATGTTTCGGAACGTCAATCATTTCACCAACCGATGCTCTACATGTCGCAAAGCTAAGTCCAAAGCTCAATATCATGGCCTCTATATGCCTCTACCAATTCCATACCAACCATGGGAAGACATTAGCATGGACTTTGTACTTGGTTTTCCTAGGACTCAAAATGGGAAAGATTCCATATTTGTCGTTGTGGACCGTTTCTCAAAAATGGCACATTTTCTTCCTTGCAACAAGATAGACGATGCTTCACATGTTGCTAATCTCTTTTGTAGGGAAATATTGCGTCTCCATGGTGTGCCAAAGACTATCGTCTTGGACCGCGACGTCAAGTTCCTTAGCTACTTTTGGAAGACCCTATGCGCCAAGCTCGGAATCAAGCTACTCTTCTCCATGGCGTACCATCCTCAAACCGACGGCCAAACGGAGGTGACAAACCGCACACTCTCAGCTCTACTTCATGTACTCATCAAGAAGAACATCAAGGAGTGGGAAGAGTGTCTACCCATCACTGAATTTGCCTACAACCGAGCAAGACACTCAACAACCGGCAAGTCCCCTTTCGAGGTCGTCTACGTATTCAACCCTTTGTCACCATTGGATATTCTCCCTCTACCACTCCAAGAGCGAATCAAGTTGGACGCAAGTGCACGAGCGACCCATCTCAAGAAGGTGCATGAAGATACAAGAAACACCATCAAGCGCCAAGTACAACGCCTTGCGACCAAGCTCAACGTCAACAAGCACCCTATGATATTCAACATTGGAGACCTCGTGTGGCTACACCTTCACAAGGACCGCTTTCCCCAAGAACGCAAGTCCAAACATCGACCACACGCAGATGGACCATTCAAGGTGCTTGCACGCTACAACAACAACGCATACAAGATCGACATCCCTCGTGACAAGTACTCCGTGAGCGACATCTTCAACATCCAAGATCTCTCGCCCTACCATGGTGATGAGGATTTCGATCCGAGGACAGATCTTCCCCAAGGGAGGGGAGATGATGCGGAGCATCCCAAGATCATCCCCATGGACGCACCTACACCTCCAACGACACCACTTGGACCAATGCCACGATCCCGAGCCAAGGCTATCAAAGATAAGGTGAACTCACTCCTCTCCGAACTCCCACTTTCTATGCATCAGACATGGCTACTACCTAATTATGAGGTGTTGTGCATGATTAGGCACCAAGAGGGCCCTCCCGAAGATGCGCATGAAGATGTACAAGTCCCCAAGTCCACGGATGAGGAGAACCAACAGAAGGAGCCAAGAGCATATCCCAGGCCCCGGACATCCGGCCAAGGCCCCGGACATCCGGCCCCTGGAGCGTCATCCGCTACAGCAGCACAGCCGCCGGATGCTACAGGTCCCGGACATCCGGCCCCGGCAGCCCGGACATCCGGCCTCTCCCGAGCCCCCGGACATCCGGCCACCGGCCTGGAAATCCGGCCCCTCCGAACCCGAGAGCAACAAATGCCACCACTCCAGCCCGGACATCCGGCCCCCAGCCCGGACATCCGGCCTCCCCTGTCTGTGCACAGTGAAGGGCTGAGGCCCGTGTATCCCTTCTCCCCCCTAGACTATATATACTCCACCCCGTACAACTTTCTAGGGTTAGCATTGGTTTAGCTCATTTTAGAGATAGAGCATTGCTCATCCACATCGGATCTACTCCACGAGAGAGACCGCGGCCTCTACGGAGAAGATCCCTTTGGATTCAAGACCTCCTTTTGGAGAAGACCTTCAAGACCTCCTCATGGAGAAGACCGGTTACCGTGTATCGTCCCTAGTTGATCGTGGATCGTGTATCTTACTTTATGTACTCGAGGATCTAGCATATGTGTGACTATTTCTTGTTGGTTGAGTGATTCTCTCATGTTTCCCCTTGTTTCCACCCTCGTGTTTCTCGTGTTCTTCGTGGGATCCGCTCCTTTCGTGAAAGATCGGCCGATTAGGGTTCTACCCTACATCAGAATTGGTGACGAAATTCTAAAGAATCTTCTTTTTCTCGTTAACCTTCTCGAAGAAGTTGATCCCTTTTGTTGATATCTTCAATTCTCAGTTTCATTTCATTATGATTAAGTCGTCATCCTTTTTTTAGGAACTCCATTGTACTTACAAAGGGATATGAGGGGAAAACTATAAGGACAGATGTCTACAAGGACTGATATTCGATAATTAGCTCTAGGATTGTGGCACAAGGTATCTCTCCAGTTGAACAAATGAAATACATAGAGAACAAAGTAATAAGGCACAATAAGAAGTTTCAAGTGGGTAGCCAAGCGTTTGTTGCCTAAACAGAGTGTGAAAAGGGATCAGAGCAACAGTGAATATCAAGCAAGATCCTAATGAATTACATATGAAGCCAAGCACGAGGACTTACTTTGGCATTACCCAGGGAGGGGGACGAAGATGTCGGGCCCATGGGATTGCGGGTTCCCAGGCCCGTCTACCTGCGACCCATCGCTTGGCATCATCAAAGCGCCCGATGCGGCCCGGCGTCCAGACTTCAACAAAAAGGGCCTCGCGATCGCCCCTGCCTTGCGAGGCGAGCATCAGCAAGCGTCGTCAGGTGCCCCAAGGGCTTCATGAGGGGCGGCTATTGGATTTAGGTCTCTACATACCCAAGAAGGTTTGAACTCTAGGGCGTGTGCGAAGGTCTTAACCCCTCAAGTCCCACGCTCATCACCCTACACCCTAGTCTCGTCGAGTACGCGCGAGCGGGGAAGAAGATGAACACAACAGTTTACCCAGGTTCGGGCCACCTAGCGGTGTAAAACCCTACTCCTGCTTTGTGGTGGATTGGCCTCACGAGGGGCTGAGGATGAACAAGTATAGTGGATGAACAGCCTCACGTGGGCTCTGGTGGTGAGGCTGGAAAGGATCTAATCCCTCTACAATGGTGGCTAACCTATACTTCTAGTTGCCTTGGTCATTTTCCCTCTAAACTTAGGCGGGAAGGGATCCCACAACGGCCAATTTGAAAGGGGACAAGTAGTACATCTTATCCTGACGAAAGGTGGTCTTCACCTGCAAAGCTTCTAGTCATGATGTAGTAGTGGGCTCGGTGATGACATCCATCCTGCCGAGCCTGTGGTCTTGGTCTTGTTGCACCGGAATGGAAACCTTTGGGGGACTCCTCGGGAACCTACGCTCGTCCTTGTCTCCTTTCCACCAAAGAGGAAACTGCCTCCTCTGCTCCCGCTGGCATCCACCTGGCCTTGGTCGTCATGGCTTACGTCATTACAGCCTCATGAGGCTAGGTACCTACATAGAAATCTCCGCTCCTCGGGAGGCAACCTGGTGAGGCCGCCCCTCTGGAGGTCTTGATGTCATACTCCTCATGAGGCCGGGGCCCTCGCGAGGGTCTTGTCTTGGAGACCTTGCAGCTGGGCCATACCAGGCCATCGAGGGAGCAATGCCATGGGCCACATGTAGGTCTGGGTACCCCCGTTCCTAGAATGATGCGGGCCGCGGCCGTCGCTGCATGTCCACCGCGATGCCGCCGGCGGCCTCCCACGGGCATGGCGCATACCTACGTACGTATGCATTGCCTCCGGTGGCCGTGGAAGCCGTGGAGGACGAGGCTGAGGAGGAAGGCGTGTTACGGCCGTTCGACCATCTCCTTCGTGGGCCTATGCTGATGGCATGACATGCGAGTTCGTGGTGTGGGTGGCGATGCCCACTACAAAAAAAGACACATCCGTGACATTTTGGGCCGAATGAAATTTTTTTCTGTCATACTTATGACACTTCTATGACGATAATTGTGCCAAAACCCGGTATCATCATAGATGTGGTGAGCTCCTACTTCTATGACAAAAAATCATGACAGAAAATGGGATTTTTGTCCTGGGCAGGCCGGAGACGCAGCTGCATGAGATTCTTTGGGCTGTTCATGATGGAAAAAAACCATGGTAGAAGTGAGGGCGAGGAAAATATCGAGGTGTTCCCGGTTACTGTGGGTGGTCGGGGCCGAGCGATGCACGTTTCTCTCATACATGCACGTGCGTGGGTGCGAGGCGTTGGGCTCTAACTGAACCCAAGCGAGGCGTTGGGCTCTAACTGAACCCGAGTAATTGCACTGCAGGCTAGCGTTACTGAACCCAAGCGATTGATCGATGGCTGTTAACTGAACCCGATAGAGCGATTCCTTTGCTACTGCTGCTAACTAAAGCCGATCGATGTTGCCTCTGGATGAACAGTGAGCATTGCTGGGGGGTTTGGATGAACAGTTCCCGGTGGGGGTGGATGAACAGGACCCTGTGGTGTTGCCTCTGGATGAATAGGACCCCGATCGATCGAGCCAGTTGGGGCTGGATGAAGAGGACCCCGTGGAGGGCTGGATGAATAGTAGACGGTGGAGGGCTGGATGAACATTAGACGGTGGAGGGCTGGATGAACAGTAGCCCGTGGAGGGGTGGTTGAACAGTAGTAGGTGGAGTAGCGCACGGTGGAGGCTGGATGAACAGGAGCCCGTGGATGCATAGTCGCAGGTGGAGGCTGGAGGAGGTCAACGGTGGATGAACAGTAGCCCGTGGAGGCTGGAGGGGGTCGACGGTGGAGATGAACAGTATCCCGTGGAGTCCCATTTTGTGGTACGCCACACCCCTCCTGATGAACATGACCCCATGTTTCGACCATAGCACTCCAACACAAGTCCGTTTCCTCCGTTTTGCGGTATGCCACACCCCTCCCGATGAACATGACCCCTTGTTTCGACCGTAGGAGGTCCATTTCATGCGTTTTGTGGTACGCCAGGTCCCTCCCGATGAATAGGATCCCGTTTCGACCGTGGTCAGTCGAACACAAGGACGTTTCCTCCGTTCTGCGGTACGCCAGGCCTCGTTTCCATCGGCCGTTCCATCCAAGCCCTCCCGATGAACACGGCGACGTATTCCATTCCGACCCAGCCGATTGGCTCCCCATGAACATGATGACGACGCTATTTCTCTGTTCCCACCCTGCCATGTACACGAGCCCTGGCCGTATGTACGAGCGATTAGGCGTTCAAGACCCTGCCCGTATGTAAGTACATGGCCGTATTTACTTTCTTGCACCTTGGCCGCTGTACGTACGTGTACATGCTATGTGCGCGCCTGTACTATGACACGTGCGCGCCTCTACATCGACCAGTATGTACCTACACATTTGCGACCAGAATGACAACACTACGTACACTTCAACCAGGTGGGTACCGACTGTCAAGCACTTCCTTGCATGCAAAGATGTAGCTGGTGGGTCCCAGAAGTCAGGGGGCGAATCATTTTTTGCTCGGACGCACTTCCTTGTGTGCGAAGATGTAGCTGGTAGGTCCCAGCAGTCAGGGGGGAAACATTTTTTCACCAAATACGGTGGCCCGTCCGGTGGGTCCCTGCTGTCAGGCGCAGGAATAATTATTTTGCGCGTAATAAGGAGGCACTTCCTTGCGGCTGCCATGGACCCAGCTGTCAGCCTCTCCACATACAATACTCTTCCGACGGAAGTCGGTCGTTGACCACATTGACCATGCCGCACCGAGAGCAACAAGGCGGTGGACGACGGCGAGGCCTAGGAAGGGAACGACACGGAGCTAGGGAAGATGCGACAGTGGATGCCCACGCGGAGAGGAGTACGAGGGTTCACCCGTTCGGCTGCGGTGTTAGGCTATCGTCGCCGTAGAATAACAGGGGATGTGGGTGAGTAGAGGGATGGCCTGGCTAGCGGTGGGAGTAGTATGGGGCGGTGAGGCCTTCGCGGCATCACAGCCGGCCACGGGAGGCAGGAGCACGCGGCACGACCGGCACTAGTTTGGGCGACTGGAGCAAGAAGACCAGAGGTTGAAGAAGCACTATGGCCGTTGGATGGACATCGTATGGTCACTGGAGCTAGAATCGTTCATATATTGACTAAGTTGAAAAAGCCCTCCATCCCCGTCAAATTAGTAGGCCCATAAGTCAGCTTCCCACTGTGGTGGTTCCCAGCTGGCAGGGGGGTATTCATTTTTTTGTGCACAATAAGGAGGCACTTCCTTGCATGCGAAGATATAGTTGGTTGGTCTGACATGTCAGGTGGAGGAATCATTATTTTGTGAGTAATAAGGAGGCATTTCCTTATGTGCGGCAGTGGACCCAGCTGTCAGCCTATCCACGTACAGTACACTTCCGATGGATGTCGTTCGTTGACCACTTTGACCACGCCGCGCCGAGAGCACCAGGGTGGTGGACGACGGCGGGGCCTACGAAGGGAACGACACGGAGCCATGGAAGACATGGCAGTGGCTGCCCACGCGGTGGAGAGTACGAGGGTTGACTGGTTCGGCTGCCATCGCCGGAAAATAACAGGAGGTGTGGGTGAGTAGAGGGATAGACCGGCCAGGGATGCGAGTATATGATGGGGCCGTGAGGCCTGCCCGGCAGCACAGCCGGCCACGGGAGGCGGGAGCAGGCGGTTTTGATGGCGCTGGTTCGGGCGGTTGGGGCAGGAAGATCAGAGATTGAAGAAGCACGATTGCCGTTAGATTGACATCTAACAGTCTCACGCTGGTAGAGTCGATTGTTGACTAAGTTTCTTTTTTGAGAAACCTTGTGTACGCATGAACTTAGTAGGCCCACAAGTCAGCCTCCAAATCTGTGGCAGACAACATAGAGCCCATTTCCTATTTTTAAATAATTTGTAGCCCATTTGCTAATTCTTAAGTAATTTATTACAGCCCATTTTCTGCCCAGGACCACGGTCAAAAAGTTCAACCTTATTTTGCATATTTCGGTGGAGTCCGAACTTTTGTAATCCCGAAATGATAAACATTTTTAAGAACTTATTGATTTGCCAAAAAATCATTTTTTGTAAGCAAATAAGACGTGGGACAATTGTGTTGGTTTAAGGGAAAACCAGTGGTAAAAAAATCAGCGCTGGGAGGGAAAATAACAACAAAAATAAGGATGTAAATATGAAAAGGGAATTTTATGTATTTTCAATATAATGATACGTGTATATGAACTAGTAAAACTATAGGTAGAGATTAAAAAACGGATGTAGGATATGCGTTTCAAGAGGAAAATAGAACTGGGTTGTGTGTTTGATTCAGTAAAAAAACTGCCTACAGATGTTGTAAGACAAAATATAACTAACGCTGGCGGGCCAGAGGCCAGTAGATACTTGCCGGATCTTTGTGCCCCGTTGTCGTCATGGGCTGGGCCTCTTAAAAGCAAAACCAAGCCTGGGAAGTCTACAGCCCAGTTGAAACTTGCTCGACCTAAAAAAACAATATACATGCTCAATAAACGAGAGAAGTCTGCAAGTACAGACTGATAACTGGGATGCAGCAGGGATATTGTTTTTTCATCATGATAATAAGTGCATGCACTTGTTTCAAAAAATTTGGAGAACTGGGAATTCGAACGGCAGGTGCTTATGCTACCCATCAAATAAAAATTAGGTGCTTGAAAATTCGTTTCGAAACAAATGATTCAGCTTTATATCCAAGTCGACCCTCGGCATGATGGTTGGAACCAAATGCCAAGTTCATACCAAAAGATCGTTAACAACAATACCACCTTGCGGACGGCAAGCTAGTACAAGTACCAATACCAAACTAACTTATAATCTTTTTACTCCTGGCCCTAGTGTTCGTCTGGTAGAAAATCTTGCAGAGGACCAGCTCCCGCTCCTTCTCTTGCTCCAGGTCCCCGAGGTGGTACTGGTGCATCACCCAGTTGGTCCTCTGCTGGTCGAAGTTCTTGGTGGTGTGCAGCACCAGAACCTTTTTGCTGCCTGTGTGCGGGCCGTTGACCATCACCGACAAGGTATTGCCGGTGTTGTGCCACATCGCTTGCATGCCGCACTCTGACTGTATCTTGCGACGCGTCCACGTGCCCCTTTTGAACGCCTTGGAATTGCGCTGGAAGAAATGCTTGCTTAGGACACTCAGTGTGATACCTACAATATTGTCGAATACAGGATTTAGTGTACGTGGTTTGCATTTTCATAACATCTTTGGCATGTTGCAGTCACTTGTTTCACTTTTTATTAACTGTAAAATTGTAATTGCTTCACCAGGTCTGCGTCTAAAAAGAAAAATAGAGCTATAAACAAAGGAATATGTTTGTGCAAGTAGACGGCCGATCGGTGTCTTACCTGGAAGTCTCTCAGGATGGGTGTAGCATATGTTGTGCTTGTTGTCGATGGTTGGTATGAACAAATCGATGAGAGGCTGAGATCTCGCGCTGTCAGCACTCACTTTGGCCTCAAGGTGCTCGATCAGCTCCTGATCCATGGGATCAAACTTGACGCCAGCCGACAGCACCTGCCAATCCTTCTTCAACTTGCATCGGTTAATTCCAGTTATATGGTACTCAATGTATGATCAATCGACTGTTTTAAGTGAATGATGAAAGATTTTGACAGATAAGTGGTACTCCAAATCTGAAGTCCAGAATACCCGAACACGCCGCCGGGATTCTTGTGTCACCTCATGGCAACGTGTTGTCACATCAATTCAATGTGTGGACATGATGAATAATTTGATCCACGTATACTAGTACTGCTACTGTACTACTTACTACTCGTATTTAGTGTCACATTTTAACCATAGGTTTAACTAACAAGTACGCACTTGAAGCCTAATTGATATATATATATATATATATATATATACTACACAACATCTCCATCATCATTATCAGTACATCCTGCGCAGATGAGTTAGGATGCACTTGATCCCAGAAAGGTATCTATCCTTCAAACCAGAGGAGTGCTTCAAACTAACAAGAATACATAATATCCAACAAAAGAGGGTCGTGCTACAACAGCAGAATACATGGCTCAGTCTAGATATCAGTACGAATCAAGTTGTGCATTTTTGCTGTTGGCATGAACCACATCGCCGCATGTCGGGTTTGCAAAAGCCATCCATCGCATGGAAGCTTAATGCCTTTCACACACTGAAGATTATTTGGCAACAAGATACGTCGACGAATCTCTGGATATGGTGATTCATGAAACCAATGGTATGATGTGTAAACACAGTCCCCCTTGGTGAATGGAAGTTGCATAGCATGGTAATCATCGCCGGTGATATGATCGATGATTGGTTGGATGATCGGATAATTGAGCCTGAGGAACATGGAGTGGTTGTCGAGGCTATAAAACCGCCTCCAGTTGAATACGCCTGGACCAACGGAGCTGGGATCTTTCTCAAATACGAAGTAGCCATAGCCATCAATGTCACAAATGCCCCAGGCATTGTACTGCATGTGGTGCCATGGAATGGTTTGGTCAATTTGGTACGTGTGAATGAGCATCAAATGACCGCCGTCAGCTGAACGGGCGATAAACCATCACCCATCGGCTGGTATGATTCCAGCTCCTGGAATCATGAAGGCCAACGCATTTGCGTCTGCTGCAACAATTCAAATTGGAGACCAAAAGGACAAAAATAAACAATCATGTTCGGAGTATGTGTGGAATTAAGATTATTATAATAGTGACACACATATCATAGACAGAGAATTGCAATGCTGTGGTCATAATCATACCCCAAGTTAAAAATAATAAGCCAATGGCTTTCATATTCTAGCAATATGTCATGGTTCAAACATCATGTAACAATGAGAGGAAAACAACTATGAAAGAGCCTACTCATATTCTACCATATCACTTACTACTACTGTTCTCATATCAACTCTAAGCAATAACATGCATTGTTATAAAAATCTTGGAAATGAGAATAACATATAACAATCATGATGTTATGCTCATAATATCTATTCTAACAATCATTAGATGCCAATTGTTCTCATATCAACTCTAACAATAACATGTGTGGTCATAAAAATCTAGGAAATGAGAGGAACATATAGCAATGATGTGGTTATGGACATACTATCTATTCTAAATTTGTAACAATGAACAGGCAGTCGTATTCATAAGGTAAAGATGAGATGAGATAGAACAATTACACGACGATAGATTCCACCAGTATTGGCAGCCAATCTGTGCGTCGACCGCGTAAACAATGCCATCATGCACTATAGCATCAGACAGAAATGTTGCCTCAACAGGATTGACGATGAGCCATAACCATGTATGGCGACCGGATTCCAGATAGACTAATCCCATGTTGAACAAGGCAATGAACTTGTAATCCATGTAGTCTTCTGATGGTGTGGGCACTTCGGAGATTACGACTTTCAGCAAACAGAGGTCGAGCCAAAAGCTTGACGCGTCTCATGCGTAGTAGGCAGGAGAGTCCGGCGGGCCGCGAGGCTCGATGGCGGCACTATCCAACGATGGAAGGGTGATCTCTCGCTGGGTGTAGAAATCCATGAGACACCACAGACTATCGGATTGGTGGATGAGGACGATCCAGTTGGCCTTCATGCCCGCCCAGTAGTGGCTGCGCATGAAGGACAGGTGGATGGGTAGTGGTAGCATGTCGAGGGGCACCACGGCAACCTCCGTAGGATCGTCAAGTCGGTGTCTGGGCCACCTGCGAGGATCAGGCATCAGCAAGTAGGGTGTCTTGAAAAGAGCTGGCCGGTTGCTGACGAGTAGACGATACAAAGACACCGAGCATGCGGCCAGACGGATGGTGCTGAGTAGGTCCATACGATTATAGATATGCTCGAAGAGAACATCGGGGAGGGAATTCCAATCGCGGCTCTGCGTGTTAGTCGGTTCTGCCATTGGGGTTTTCGGTGCCTGTGAGCCAGCAGGGAAGTGGATTTGGGCAGGCGAGCGAAGAAGCTTCTCCTCGTGTGGTCGAGCAGTGATCAGGGGGATATGGTACGCGTGAGCTACCAAGGAAGATAGCGCGGGTGGGCGAGAAGTGAGCGGGGGGAAATGGTGTGCGACCGACGATGGGGAAGAGAGGAGGAAGAAGAAGAGAGGAGGAAGAAGAGTGGAAGATGGGGAAGAAAGTGCATTAAATCTCAATTCTACTACTACTACTACTACCAGGATATAGCGTCCTACGGAGTGTAAATAGTTACACGGATGACATGTGGGTCTACCACAAGAGGGCTCATATGTCAGTTAATGGAGGACAGAAGCGTGCTCTACTGGCAAACATGATGGCAGTACTGGGTAAGGCTGATTTAGTAACACCAACACGCTGGTTCAGCTTATTAATTAAGTGTCCCATCTGCTGCAGCGTGTATTGTCACTTCACTGCGAAGACTAGTTGAATAGTTCTCTCTGACCAAGATGGGGAATAATGGACCGCAAAGACTTCCTTTCTACATTATCCCTATGCCTCTATGCTCACTTCACTCATTTTGCTCCCTACGTAGTTACTTGTTGAAATCTCTAGAAAGACAAATACTCCGTATTTGGGAATAGAGGGAGTATCACCATATGGAGGGAACAGAGGAAGCTTGAAATATGAACATGTCAATGGGAGGGAGTAAGCCCCATGCATGCAACATGCAACACTCACACGTACACATGGACGCACGCAACACTCACGCACCCATGTGGAACACAGCACACGACGCAACACACACGCTCACGCTCAAGTGCTCAACCTACTCCCTACGTCCGTGAAAGACTATACATTTAGAGATTTACACACTGAACAGGGCATAATTAATGCCCAAAAGTAGCAGACTTATGTGTGCATGCGACCATTGAGAGAAGAAGATTGAATGAAGGACGTTGCATGCTGTAATTAAGGATAGACATGTAGCCTATACCTAGAGCACAAGTTGGTGCATTAGTCAATCAATATCGATTTAGACTAAACGCTAAATGCATTGGAAGTGTAGATGTACTACACTCTTTGTTTTTTAGCTGATGTACACTCTTTGTTGGAAGACCGAGGGAGTACACGTGCATGCACTCACATACACAGCCAGGGTGGTTCACGCGCAAGGATTGGACTCCTGTCGCGCCTGCGTAATGTTTTGTTTAACTGATTTCTTTTCGCTGTCAACTGACATGTGGGACCCAGAAACAAGGTGACAATTTAACCAGTCAACAGAGTGCCACGTCGACTATGTGGCCGGTCAGTAGGGTGCAATACGGTGCTCTACGATGAGCTAGTGACTGTATAATCACCGCAAAACTATATACAGTGACCGTAAAGAGCGTATTGTTACATACGTTGACCGCCAGTGTATTTTCTCGTTTCAAATGAAGCCATATTAACCGGAAAGGACGTGGTATGGACTAGTACTAGTACTGCTTTGATGTGTCTCGTCAACTCGTCGAACGAGCAGAAGCTTGCTTACTACGTGTAACGCCCCGACACCGTTCCGCCAGGTGTCTTCCAGTTATTCGCTGTCTTTGCCATGTCATTTGCTTGTGTGTTGCATTTTGCCTTGTCATCATCCTCATTGCATCATCATGTATTTAAAACTTGCATCCGTCTGGGTCTCCAAGTTCTTTCCATTGTCCGTTCTGAGCCCAGACACACTTGCATGCGCCCACGGCATGTCCGAAATATTATTTTATAAGTGGCCGGAAAATGTTCTTGGAATGGGTTGAAAGTTGGCATGCAGTGTTGTTTTGTTGTCAGTAGGCCGCTTGCCAAGTTTCGTCGCATTCAGAGCTCGTTTGTTAGCCCAACCGTTAAACAGATAGCGGCATTATAGCCGGTCATACCTCGGACGTTTTCGGTTTCCAAAAACTGCTCTCGGGCCTCTCTCTCTCTTCTCTTCTCTCATCCCGAGGCCTTCTGCACAGCCCACAAGTTCCACCCGACCCCTCACGTGCGTGTCCGAAACTTCCCCCAACCCGACCCGAGCAGTCATGACTGTTGGATCCAGATCATCCCCAAACATCTCTAAAACATCTCTGTTTCCTTATTTGAACTGACCTAGTCTATTTTATCTTGACCGTCTAATTTCGACCGGATGCTCCGAACTTCCCCATTTTCCATATATACAGTCTACCCCTAGTCATTTGGACAAACCCTAAAATCTAGGGACTTGTCCCTTCAGACGCCGCCGCATCTTCCTCGGTATCCCCATCGTCCCAATCCAGTGCCTCCTCTGTTTTTCCTTGATCCAATTCCCTCCACCTCCTCCTTCTAGCCTCGGTCATACCCGAGCACCCCGTTGCCTCGTCGCTGCTCCCATTGTCGACCCCGAGCGACTTCTCCCTCCAGCGACTAAAGCCACAACCAGGCCGACCCCATGCCCTCGCCCTCGGTCCCTCTTTGTCTTCCTTCTTTCTCCCGCTCTCTCTCACATCTCTCTCTCTCTCTCTCTCTCTCTCTCTCTCTCTCGCAGGAGCCAATGCGCCAGGAGCCCAAGCTCACCCGGTCCTCCCCTCTACAGGTCCGTCTTCGGGGGCCGGATCCGCGCCCGAGGCCTCCTTTGCTTGTGCCGGAGTTCGCCGCCATGACCTCACCGATGAGCAACACACAGGAGACCGCGCCATGGCCGCTGCTTGTTCATCGCCCCGCTACCGGATCCGGCTAGCTCTGACCCGTCCCCGGTGGATTCATGTTGTCGTCTCATCTCCACTCAAGCCCTGCCATGGCCGTCCCAAACCCCCTGCTGCCTCGAGCGCCCGCGCAGGACCTCGCCGGAGCACCAAGCGCCAACCTCCCGAGGTTCCCCGTGCTCCGTGCCTTCCGTTTCTTCTCTTTCCTCCTCCGGAAGTTCTTCCTCCCCGCCTCTCAACCTCCCAGTCTATCTCTCTCTGTGAACCCTCTCTCTTTTATTCAGCAAGAGCTCTTGTCGCAGCTGCGGTACGCTCGCGTCCCCGCCAACTCCCTCTGTCGCCAAATTCTGCAACCCTGGAGCGCCGTCGCTCGTTCCCAGCGTCGCGTTGTTGTGCTGCCGTTGTCGGATGAGCATCGCTCCCAGGTCCCATGACGCCGCCTCGCCTCTGCCTCCTGTTCCTCTACCTCGAGCAGTGTTGGTTCGCCCGCGAACGTTAACCGCGTCCCTGCCTCACCAGGCCACCTAGCCAGCCTGCCGGTCCGTTGCTCCTACTGGGCTTGGCCCATGGGTGAGCAGCCCCCCTTCCAGTCTCTTGTGCACTTTGGGCCAGCAGTTTTGGCCCGTGGCATATTTTTTTCCCTGCGCAGCAATTTGTCTATATTTACAGAGACTGCCAGTTTTGCAGAAAAGCCCTTCATGTTCATGCACATCCTAACTCACAAACCGTGCATCATATGTAAAAACTTCATATATGTAAAATGCGTAGAATTTTGTCTAGTTTCATAATATGCCACTTTCATCCATATTAAAATGTTTAAACTGCTGTTTGTTTAAATTTGCTCAAATACCATGTTAAAATGATTTATTTAATAACTAAATAACCGTAGCTCCAAACTAAACAAACTTTATATGTAAATGGGGTGGGAAATGCCTAGTTTAACATGGTGGCATTACTTTACATGTTTAATAACTCTAAAATTGTGTATAGGGCAGAATAGTACCAACTTTAAAATATGCACATGGGGATTTTCCGGAATTGTTGTTTGTTGTTCCGACCTCATTTAAACTTGCCTAGATAGGGTTTTCATATGCTTCACCCCTTGCCATGTTTATTAACATTTAATATTGTTGGGTACATAAATGAGAGAGAACTAAATAATTGATGTGTTGTTTCGTCAATATGCAACTCGTTGCATATTGAGCTCCACTTAACTTGTAGTATTGTTTGTGCACTTTCCCGTGCCATGCCTCTTTAAACCGGACATGCATCATACTTGATTGTGCATCATGCCATGTTTACGTGATGGTTGTTTACCATGTTGTTTGTTTCTTTCCAATGTTGCTTCTTCTTATTAGTTCCGGTAACGTTGCGTTTGTGAGGATCCGTTCGACTACGTCCTATTGTCTTCTTCATGGACTCGTTCTTCTTCCTTGCAGGATCTCATGCAAGATGACCATACCCTCAATTTCACTTCTATCTTTGCTTGCTACTTGTTAGGTCTACCGCTATGTCGCGCTACCTACCGCTTGTTTATCATGCCTCCCATATTGCCATGTTAAGCCTCTAACCCACCGTCATGGCAAACCGTTGTTTGGCTATGTTACCGCTTTGCTCAGCCCCTCTTATAGCTTTGCTAGTTGCAGGTGAAGCTGAAGTTTGTTCCATGTTGGAACATGGATATGTTGGGATATCACATTATTTCTTATTTAATTAATGCATCTATATACTTGGTAAAGGGTGGAAGGCTCGGCCTTATGCCTGGTGTTTTGTTCCACTCTTGCCGCGCTAGTTTCTGTCATACAGGTGTTATGTTCCTTGATTTTGCGTTCCTTACACGGTTGGGTGTTATGGGAACCCCTTGACAGTTTGCTTCGAATAAAACTCCTCTAGCAAGGCCCAACCTTGGTTTTACATTTTCCTAACAACCTATTAACCTTCCCTTGGGTCGGCCAACCCGAGGGTCATCTTTATTTTAACCCCCCGGGCCAGTGCTTCTCTAAGTGTTGGTTCGAACTAGAGCCCCTTGCAGCGCCACCTCGGGGAAACTTGAGGTTTGGTTTTCGTTGTACTGATTGCTCATCCGGTGTGACAATTAGAAACATTGAGGTACTCCGGAATGACAATTAGAAAGGTTGAACCAACGATGAATTTTTTTTGAAACATCTTGGAGAAAGGCATTTGACTGATGATAACTCATTCTTACATCAAACTTTGAGAGAATTTGAGAATAACTCCGGGAAATAAGAAGAGTCAGGTAAGATCTTGGTAAAGACCTGTGGGTTAGGCCCACTCAAAAGAAACACCGTTGAAGAGATTGCTTCAAAAGAGAGATTGCACCAGTTGATTTAAATGGCTTGAATGAGATAACATCCTCAAAAGAACTTGAGCGAATTGAGAATGGAAACTTGTATCTTAGAAATATCTTTAGCAATCCGGAACATTTGAATAGCAAGCGGGGAATGATTATGAGGTGCACCGGCATGGGAAAGAATTTGGAATGAGGAAAAGGATATGATCAACAAAGCATGAATTGAATCCACAGGAGAAGAAAATGAGTGAAGAGTGACAAACTTGAATCTCCCTTAGCATCTTCATAAGAAAAACCGGGTAAAACATTGAAAGAAAAGAGTGAAGATACTTCTCATAAATAAAAGGATACCTGATTAAGAAATCTGAATCCTTGAAGAAAAGTGGTGGGAGGGCGGGAAAACAAAGGCAACTTGGGCAGATGGAAAGGATACTGTTGAGAAAACTTAGAGTTGATATTGCGGATGTTGAAAATGATCAGATCCACTTGAAGAGGAGCACACTAGTTGAGAAGAAATTGAGATGACAAACTCGATGATCAAGAAGGATTAGCACTCCCATAGAAATATGAGAAAACCCATTTAGAAAAGGTATGGAATCAACACTTGACATTGAAGCAGCTCGAATACCACAAACCAAAACAAAACAAAGGATTGGCTAAGGAAATAAGCCGGAACAAACATATGATAGACCCCATATCGTATCATGTGTCTGTTGGAAGGATATCCTATGTGATACTTGAATTCCCACTTATAAACTCCCGAAACTTTCTCGTTATGCAATCAGGTGTTGGGGATACAGGGGAAGCATAATATCTCACCCAAACTAACAATTCCTACATCCAGCTGGATCCATCCTTCAACACATAACCAATAATACTTCGGAAATCATGTACCTCAACCTTCGAAAAGCATCCGTTATACGAGTTATGGCAATACTCCCGAACTATCGCCCCAGTACAGGGTGGCGTCGAGGTTATCTCACCAACAACTGCATAAAAGAGATTTTCGATGTCGGCGCAACTCAGGTATTCCAGAACTGCAACGATAAAATTGTGATGACAACACCTCGGAGCTCAACTCCCCGGGACACTGCCACAACCCCTAAATGTCAGGAGGCACCAAGAACAATGTTCTCGTCACAAGAATATCAGACGATTCCAAGATACCCGTGTGATCCTCAAAACATTTCGTGAAATTTGAGGAGAGGAGAGTCAAACTTCTACGTCAGGAGGCCTCGCCAGAGCGACGAAGGGACTAAGGAGTAAACAGAATCCTACTCTACAATATATATAATCTTAAGACTCAAAACATTTTGTTCTAGACTCAACAATGTCAACGATTCGATCAAGCAGGGGGCTCCTAAGTCGGGGATGGCTCTGATTACCAACTTGTAACACCCACAATGCGGCTATATCTCCCACGTGTCGGGGCATGACTTAGAGGCATAGCCGCATGGTAGTTTTGTCACAAGAGGGGTAATCTTCACACAATCCCATGTACTGAATAAGAAAGGGGTAAAGAGTTAGCATACAATCGCCACTTCACACAAATACAAGTTAAACATACATCGTCCAGAATACAATCAAGGTCCGACTACGGAATCAAAATAAAGGAAGAAAACCCCAAATGCTAGATCCCTGATCATCCCAACTGGGCTCCACTACTGATCAACCGAAAAAGACACATAACAACGACCAAGATCTTCATCGAGCTCCCACTTGAGCTCGGTTGCGTCACCTGCACTGGTATCATCAGCACCTGCAACTGTTTGGAAGTATCCGTGAGTCACGAGGATTCAGCAATCTCACACCCACGACATCAAGACTATTTAAGCTTATGGGTAGGAAAGGGTAGTGAGGTGGAGCTGCAGCAAGCACTAAACATATATGGTGGCTAACTTACGCAAATAAGAGCGAGAAGAGAAGCAACGCAACGGTCGTGAACTAGAAGTGATCAAGAAGTGATCCTGAAACTACTTACGTTCAAGCATAACACAAGAACCGTGTTCGCTTCCCGGTACTCCACCGAGAAGAGACCATCACGGCTACACACGCGGTTGATTCATTTTAATTAAGTTAAGTGTCAAGTTCTCTACAACCGGATATTAACAAATTCCTATCTGCCACATAACCGCGGGCACGACTCTTGGAAGTTTATACCCTGCAGGGGTGTCCCTACTTAGCCCATCATAAGCTCTCACGGTCAACGAAGGATATTCCTTCTCCCGGGAAGACCCGATCAGTCTCAGAATCCCGGTTACAAGACATTTCGACAATGGTAAAACAAGACCAGCAAAGCCACCTGACTATGCCGACAAATCTCGATAGGAGCTGCACATATCTCGTTCTCAGGGCACACCAGATTGTCCAAACTTCTAGTAGGCCAGCCCAGAGTTGCCCCTGGTGGCCACCGGCGGTTGACAGGTTGGACCAACACTCAGAGGAGCACTGGCCCGGGGGCTTTAAAATAAAGATGACCCTCGGGCTCGCGAAAACCCAAGGGAAAGTTATAGGTTATTAGGCAAATGTAAAACCAAGGTTGGGCCTTGATAGAGGAGTTTTATTCAAGGCGAACTGTCAAGGGGTTCCCATAACACCCAACCGCGTAAGGAACACAAAATCAAGGAACATAACACCGGTATGACGAAAACTAGGGCGGCAAGAGTGGAACAAAACACTAGGCATAAGGCCGAGCCTTCCACCCTTTACCAAGTATATAGATGCATTAATTAAAATAAGAGGTATTGTGATATCCCAACACATCCATGTTCCAACATGGAACAATCTTCAACTTCACCTACAACTAGCAACACTATAAGAGGGGCTGAGCAAAAGCGGTAACATAGCCAAACAATGGTTTGCTAGGAAGGTGGGTTAGAGGCTGGACATGGAAATATGGGGGGCATGATATAACAAGTGGCAGGTAGCGCGACATAGCGATAGAGCGAACAACTAGCAAGCAAAGATAGAAGTGATTTCGAGGGTATGGTCATCTTGCCTGAGATCCCGCAAGGAAGAAGAATGAGTCCATGAAGAAGACAAGCAGACGTAGTCGAACGAATCCTCACAACTCCGGAACGAAACTGAAGCTGAAGAGAGAAGCAACCCGGAAAGAAGCAAGCAACATAGTAAACAACCATCACATAATCATGGCATGATGCGCAACCAAGTATGATGCATGTCCGGTCTAAAGAGGCATGGCATGGCAAAGTGCACAAACAATACTACAAATTAAGTGGAGCTCAATATACAACGAGCTGCATATTGACGGAACACCGCATGACTTATTTAGTTCTCTCTCGTTTATGTACCCAACAAAATTAAATGATATTAAACATGCCAAGGGTGAAGCATATGAAAACTATCTATCTAGGCAAGTTCAAATGAGGCCGGAACTAATTGCCCCTCTGATCGTAATTAGACGGATGGAAAGAAATAGGCTAGGGAGTCCAATGAACAAAACGAATATGTTTTATAGATGTATGGGGATGATCCGGACCCATCGGTGATGACTGAGTGGGTCGGGTTCGGGGAAATATCGGACACGTGCGAGGGGTCGATGCATTGTGCAAAGAGGGGTTAGGCGAACGACGTCAAGTGTGTGGTTGGACTGAGAACAAAGAGGGGGACTAGAACCTGACAACCGTTTCCGGAGACCGGAAACGTCCGACGATAGACCGACTATAATGTCGTTATAGTTAACCGTTGGGGCGTCAAACGGACTCTGAATGCGATGAAACTTGGCAGGCGACCTACTAACAACATAACAACACCGCACACCAACTTTCATCCCATTTCGAGAACATTTTCCGGACACTTATAAAATAATATTTCGGAGGTGCCGCGGGCGCGTGCAAGTGTGTCTGGGCTCAGAACGGACAACGGACGAAACTGGGGGAACCCGGACGGATGCAAGTTTTGAAAACATGATGATGCAATGCACATGATGACATGTCAAGATGCAACACCCAAGAAAATGACATGGCAAAGACAGCGAATAACTGGAAGACACCTGGCGCAACGGTCTCGGGGCATTACACCTCGTGACTCACAGATAATTCCAAACAGTTGCAGGTGCCGATGATACCAGTGCAGGTGGCGCAACCACGCTCAAGTGAGAGATCGATGAAGATCTTAGTCGTTGTTTTGTGTCTTTTCTAGATGATTAGTAGTGGTGCCCAGTTGGGACGATCGGGGATCTAGCATTTGGGGTTGTCTTCTTTTATTTTGGTTCCGTAGTCAGACCTTGATTGTACTCTGGATGATCTATGTTTAACTTTTTATTTGTGTTAAGTGGCGATTGTAAGCCAACTCTTTATCCCTTTCTTATTCAGTACATGGGATTGTGTGAAGATTACCCCTCTTGCGACAAAACCACCATGCGGCTATGCCACTAAGTCGTGCCCCGACACATGGGAGATATAGCCGCATTGTGGGTGTAACAAGTTGGTAATCAGAGCCATCCCCGACTTAGGAGCCCCCTGCTTGATCAAATCGCTGATGTTGTTGAGTCTAGAACAAAATGTTTTGAGTCTTAGTATTATATATATCAGAGAGTAGGATTCTTTTTACTCCTTAGTCCCTTCGTCGCTTTGGTGAGGTCTCCTGACATAGAAGTTTTGACTTTCCTCTCCTCAAATTTCACGATTTTTTAGGATCACGCGGGTATCTTGGAATCGTTCTAATATTCTTGTGATGAGAACATTGTTCTTGGCACCTCCTGACATTTAGGGGTTGTGGCAGTGTCCCGGGGAGTTGAGCTCCGAGGTGCTATCGTCACAATTTTATCGTTACAGTTATAGAATACCTGAGTTCGCCGACATCGAAAATCTCTTTTATGCAGTTGTTGGTAAGATAACCTCGACGCCACCCAGTACTTGGGCGGGAGTTCGGGAGTATTGCCATAACTCGTATAACGGATGCTTTTCAAAGGTTGAGGTACATGATTTTTGAAGGTTTCTTGGTTATGTGTTGAAGGATGGATACACCTAGATGTAGGGATTGTTAGTTTGGGTGAGATATTATGCTTCCCCTATATCCCCAACACCTGATTGCATAACCAGAAAGTTTTGGGAGTTATAAGTGGGAATTCAAGTATCTCGTAGGATATCTTTCCAACTGACACATGATACGATATGGGGTCTATCATATGTTTTTTTCCGGCTTATTCTGCAAGCCAAATCCTTTGTTTTGTTTTGAGTTGTGGTATTCGAGTTGCTTCAAAGTAAAATGTTGATTCCATGCCTCTTTCCTAAGTGGTGTTCTCATATTCCTATGTGAATACTAACCCTTCTTATTTATCGAGATTGACATCTCAATTCTATGTCCAACCGATGCGATTCTCCTCAAGATGATCCTATCATTTCCCCATTTGCAAGATCCAATCTCAGTTTTCTCATTGGTGTTTGTTTCATCAGTCCCAAGTTCTCTTTGTTTTTGCCGCCCTCCCACCCTTTTTCTTCAAGGATTCAGATTTCTAAGCATGTATCCTTTTATTTGTGAGAAGTCTCTTCAGTCTTTTCTTTCAATGTTTTACCCAGTGTTTCGTATGAAGATGCTAAGGGAGCTGCAAGTTCGTCACTCTTCATTCGTTTTCTTCTCCAGTGGATTCAATTCAAGATTTGTTGATCATATCCTTTTCCTCGTTCCAAATGCTTTCCCATGCCGGTGCACCTCATAATCATTCCCCTCTTGCTATTCAATTATTCCAGATTGCTGAATATATCTCCAAGATTCGTGTTTGCACTCTGCATTCGTTCAAGCTCTTTCGAGGTTATAATCTCATTCAAGCCATTTAATTCAACCGGCGCAATCTCTCTTTTATATCGTTCAACGGTGTATCTTTTGAGTGGGCCCTAACCCACATGTCTTTTTAAGGATCTTACCTAACTCTTCTTTTTCTCGGAATTACTCTCAAATTCATTTTAAAGTGTGACATAAGAATGAATTGTCATCAGTCATATGTCTTTCTCTAAGATCTTTCAAAGTCTTTTCATTGTTGATTCAACCTTTATATTCTACATTATTCCGGAGTGTCTCAACAATTCATGGTGGTGTTTCTCATCGTCATTCACTGCATTTGAAGACCGAAGAAGAGTTTCTCCTCCAAATGATACCCGTTTTTTCCAAAGATGTGTAGTTCAAGCTTGATGCCATCCTCTCATAATTGTCTTTGATTGTGAGAATTATTTTCACCCATCTAGAGCAATTCATGAGTCTTTTCAGTTTGATTCCACGAAGGCCATCATTTCGGGTTTATTCATTCTCAGCTTTCAGCTCTCGTTTTCCAAATCTTACCGGTGCATCATTCAAGTATTATCTAATCAGCTCGGGATCTCTCTGTTCACTTGTATCTAAATTCTCTCAAGTATCTTCGTTCATTTTCTAATTCTTCCTGGTGTTTCCTTATCTTTTCTCCGTTCATTTTCAATTCTTACGGTGGTTCGTTCAAGATTTCTCTTCCTTCGTTGTCATATCAATTCTTCGTTGTTTCCAAATCCCACCGGTGGTTCCATCAACACCTTTCTCAAGTTTACGTTGTATCTCTCTTAATCATTTCCACGAGAATAAGTAGTATGCCAAATCCGTTGCTTGTCATCAATTTAAATTGTTAAAGGATACGCATAATGTAATTCTTATTCTTCTTTCACCCAAGTGATTAATTCCTTCCTTTGGAGTTTGTTCATGATGAATAAATTCTCGGTTTCAATTGTTTCATCTTTTCTTTTCCCGGAGTTCCAATCTCTCATCATCACAAAGATCCATCTAAATCATTGCAAGGCTTCACCTTGTGTTTTCAGCTTCTCTTTTTTTATCATCCTTTTATTACCAGAGTTCTTCATGGAGGCTCAACATGGTGGCTCATCAAGGATTCCTTTCATTCTTCATTCATTCTTCAAGATTTCTCTAGAAGTGATGATCCACCAACCTATTCTCTAAAATAAACATGGTGTTCAGAAAATGTCATGTTTTGAGGAGTTCAAGCATTCTTCTTCTTGCATTCCGAAGTGCAATTCTTTCATGTCTCATCTTTTGAGGTGGTGTTATGTCATTGTTGATAATTTCCCTTCGTGTTTCATGATTCGCAAGTGGTTAAGAATGAGATAATTAAACCCATCATTTTCTCTTCATTCAGGAGATGCTTTGCAACCCATCAATCTCTTCATTGAAGTTATCTTGGGTTATATTTCACCTAAATCCTTCCCTAAGTAATGTTGCTATTATGGTACTTACCAATGATCCAAGTTTTCTCCTATCCTCTAGGTGAAATAAGTTTTTCATCGCCTTGGTGCTCTCACTCAAATCAATGGCTTCCTTTAGTGGCCATTTGTCACCTCATAATGTTGAGGTGTTTCCATAAGCCCACTACAAGCTTATTCGTTCCATTGTTGGTTTTTCCAACAACTCCGTTTTAACCTTCTTGGAAGGGTGCTTTGCTAGTTCATTTGTGGTAGAAGTTGTCTTTTTCTTCTTCGTTCTTTTCTTTCCAACGATCTAGCTTCTACTCTTTGTTCCGGAGGCATTGTATTGTTGCTCACTTCGACCAATCATCTCATTTTCTCAAGATCATGTTCTTTTCCTTGCTTATCCATTTAGCCGGAGTGTTGTGTTTTCATTCGAGTTCTTTTCATCTTATCAAGTTTTGTATCTCTTTTCAACCGGAGTGTTGTACGAAATTGTTCTTCCTTGTTCCTTATTTATCTCATTTCAACCAGAGTGGTTTCAATTCCTTCTTTTCCATTGTGCTCGTCATTCTTAGCTTTGCAACCTCCAAGGTTCTAGTAATGTTCCTTGTTCATCTTTTCTAACGGAGTGTTTTCAACTTTGGTCATCTTCGTTGTATTCTTTCTTTCAATTTGTTCAACCTCGCAAGGTTCTTTGGTTTCACTCATTTTTCAAAGAAGCAATTTTGTTTTACCTTTTCCTCTTCCGTTTCTCTCCGATGCCATCATTAGATCTCGGGACGAGATCCTCTTGTAGTGGTGGAGTGTTGTAATGCCCCGATACCGTTGCGCCAGGTGTCTTCCAGTTATTCACTGTCTTTTCCATGTCATTTGCTTGCGTGTTGCATTTTGCCTTGTCATCATCCGCATTGCATCATCATGTTTTCAAAACTTGCGTCCGTCCGGGTCTCCAAGTTCTTTCCATTGTCCGTTCTGAGCCCAGACACACTTGCACGCGCCCGCGGCATGTCCAAAATATTATTTTATAAGTGGCTGGAAAATGTTCTCGGAGTGGGTTGAAAGTTCGCATGCAGTGTTGTTATGTTGTCAGTAGGCCGCCTGCCAAGTTTCGTCACATTCAGAGCTCGTTTGATAGCCCAACCGTTAAACATATAGTGGCATTATAGCCGGTCATACGTCGGACGTTTTCGGTCTCCGAAAACTGCTGTCGGGCCTCTCTCTCTTCTCTTCTCTTCTCTCAGCCCGAGGCCTTCTGCACAGCCCACAAGTTCCACCCGACCCCTCGCGTGCGCGTTCGAAACTTCCCCGAACCCGACCCGAGCAGTCGTGACCGTTGGATCCTGATCATCCCCAAACATCTCTAAAACATCTCCGTTTCCTTATTTGAACTCACCTAGTCTATTTTATCTCGACCGTCTAATTTCGATCGGATGCACCAAACTTCCCTCTTTTCCATATATATAGTCCACCCCTAGTCATTTAGACAAACCCTAAAATCTAGGGACTTGTCCCTTCAACCGCCGCCACATCTTCCTCAGGATCTCCATCATCCCAATCCAGAGCCTCCTCTATTTTTTTCCTTGATCCAATTCCCCCCGCCTCCTCCTTCTAGCCTCGGTCCTGCCGGAGCACCCCGTTGCCTCATCGCCGCTCCCACCATCGACCCCGAGCGACTTCTCCCGCCGGCAACCAGAGCCACCACCAGGCCGACCCCATGCCCTCGCCCTCGGTCCCTCTTTCTCTTCCTTCTTTCTCCTATTCTCTCTCACATCTCTCTCTCTCTCTCTCTTGCAGGACCCTGACGGCCAAGGCGCCAGGAGCCCAAGCTCACCCGGTCCTCCCCTCTACAGGTCCGTTTTCGGGGGCCAGATCCACGCCTGAGGCCTCCTTCGCTTGTGCTGGAGTGCGCCACCACGACCTCACCAGCGAGCAGCACACAGAAGACCGCGCCATGGCCGCCGCCCGTTCATCGCCCCGCTGCCGGATCCGGCAAGCTCCGGCCCGTCCCCAGCAGATTCACGCTGTCGTCTCGTCTCCACTCAAGCCCTACCATGGCCGTCCCGACCCCCCTGCTACCTCGAGCGCCCGCGCAGGACCTCGCCAGACCACCAAGCACCAACCTCCCGAGGTTCCCTGTACTCCGTGCCTTCCCTTTCTTCTCCTTCCTCCTTCGGCAGTTCTTCCTCCCCGGCTCTCAACCTCCCAATCTCTCTCTCGATGAACCCTCTCTCTTTTATTCAGCAGGAGCTCCTGTCGCAGCTGCGGTACGCTCGCATCCCCGCCAACTCCCTCTGTCACCAAATTTTGCAACCCTAGAGCGCCGATGCCCGTTCCCGGCTCCCATCGTTGTGCCACCGTCGTTGGATGAGCATCGCTCCCAAGTCCCATGACGCCACCTCGCCTCTGCCTCCTGTTCCTCTACCTTGAGCGGTGTGGGTTTGCCCGCGTCGACCTGCTCCGATGCAGCGCCCTCGAGCGTTGACCGAGTCCCTGCCTTACCAGGCCACCTAGCCAGCCCGCCGAGCCGTTTCTCCGACTGGGCTTGGCCCATGGGTGAGCAGCCCCCCTCCAGTCTCCTGTGCACTTTGTCCCAACAGTTTAGGCCCGTGGCATATTTTTTTCCCTGCGTAGCGATTTGACTATTTTTCCAAAGCCAGTCAGTTTTGCAGAAAATCCCTTCATGTTCATGCATATCCTAACTCACAAACCGTGCATCGTATGTAAAAACTTCATATATGTAAAATGCTTAGAATTTTGTCTAGTTTCATAATATGGCACTTTCATCCATGTTAAAATGTTTAAATTGCTGTTTGTTTAAATTTGCTCAAATACCATGTTAAAATGATTTATTTCATAGGGGACATGTAATGCATTTAAGCCCAAGCTATTTTACTCTTTCATGCATTCTAACATGTCTTTTAACCCTCTCCTTCTGTGGATATGGAAATCCTCCTGCACAATGAAAATCAAAGTATTTTCCTGGATGTTAATCATGGACAGGCTCAATACCAAAGATATGGTGGAAAGAAGGCATTGGCATCTGGATGATGGATTTAACTGCCTTCTTTGTCCCTTGAGGACTCGTGAGACCAGGAACCACCTGTTCTTTGAATGCAACTTCAGTGTGAGAATATGGAACTATCTGCAAGTTACATGGCCACCTGGGGATGACATGTCTTCTATTGTTATGCAAGCTAAACATGATTTTGCAAAGCCATTCTTTACTGAAGTTGTTTTTGTTGCTTGCTGGAACATTTGGATAATCAGGAATGCAAGAGTGTTCAGGCATGAGAGGCAGAGTTTCAATAAATGGAGAAGTGCAATTTATCCATGATATTACACTCATGTAACACAGAGTCAAGGCTAGATACAAGGAGGAGCTTCTAAAATGGATTTCCTTTCTACCTCCATGAGGATTTTGTATTCTTAGATGATTAGTTTTTCTTTCTTTTACTTCCCTGTTTTGATTACCCCTTGTAATCTTTGTACATTGTATTCTTTTCATTTGAATAAAAGTGAAATGTTGTGGGGGGTTTTCCCTACAGTCACCAGTCAAAAAAATGATTTAGTTCATAACTAAATAACCATAGCTCCAAACTTAACAAAATTTATATGTAAATGGGGTGGAAAAATGCCTAGTTTAACATCGTGGCATTACTTTGCATGTTTAATAACTCTAAAATTGTGTATAGGGCAGAACAGTACCAACCTTAAAATATGCACATGGGGATTTTCGGGAATTGTTGTTTGCTGTTCCGGCCTCATTTAAGCTTGCCTAGATAGGTAGTTTTCATATGCTTCACCCCTTGCCATGTTTATTAACATTTAATATTGTTGGGTACATAAACGAGAGAGAACTAAATAATTGATGTGGTGTTTCGTCTATACACAACTTGTTGCATATTCAGCTCCACTTAATTTGTAGTATTGTTTGTGCACTTTGCCATGCCATGACTCTTTAAACCAAACATGCATCAGACTTGATTGTGCATCATGCCATGTTGATGTGATGGTTGTTTACCATGTTTTTTTCTGGTGTTGCTTCTTCTTGTTTGTTCCGGTAACATTGCGTTTGTGAGGATCCGTTCGACTACGTCCGTTTATCTTCTTCATGGACTCATTCTTCTTCCTCGCGGGATCTCGGGCAAGATGACCATACCCTCGATATCACTTCTATCTTTGCTTGATAGTTGTTCGCTCTACCGCTATGTCGCGCTACCTACCACTTGTTTATCATGCCTCCCATATTGCCATGTCAAGCCTCTAACCCACCGTCCTAGCAAACCATTGTTTGGCTATGTTACTGCTTTGCTCAGCCCCTCTTATAGCGTTGCTAGTTGCAGGTGAAGCTGAAGTTTGTTCCATGTTGGAACATGGATACGTTGGGATATCACAATATCTCTTATTTTAATCAATACATCTATATACTTGGTAAAGGGTGGAAGGCTCAGCCTTATGCTTTGTGTTTTGTTCCACACTTGCCGCCCTAGTTTCCGTCATACCGGTGTTATGTTCCTTGATTTTGCGTTCCTTACGCGGTTGGGTGTTATGGGAACCCCTTCTCAGTTTGCTTTGAATAAAACTCCTCCAGCAAGGCCCAACCTTTGTTTTACCATTTGCCTCACCACAACCAATACTTTTCCCTTGGGAGTCGTGCTCCCGAGGGTCATCTCAATTTTACCCCCCCCGGGCCAGTGCTTCTCTAAGTGTTGGTCCGAACCGAGCTGCTTGCGGGGCCACCTCGGGGAAAATTGAGGGCTGGTTTTACTCGTAGCTAGTCTCATCCGGTGTTGCCCTGGGAACGAGAAATGTGCGACTCCTATCGGGATTGTTGGCACATCAGGTGGCTTTGCTGGTCTTGTTTTACCATTGTTGAAATGTCTTGTAACTGGGATTCCGAGACTGATCGGGTCTTTCCGGGAGAAGGAATATCCTTCTTTGACCGTGAGAGCTTGTGATGGGCTAAGTTGGGACACCATGTAGGGTATAAACTTTCGAGAGCCGTGCCTGCAGTTATGTGGTAGATGGTAATTTGTTAATATCCGGTTGTAGAGAACTTGACACTTGACTTAATTAAAATGCATCAACCGCGTGTGTAGTAGTGATGGTCTCTTTTCAGCGGAGACCGGGAAGTGAACAAGGTTCTTGTGTTATATTTGAACGTAAGTTGTTTTAGGGTCACTTCTTGATCACTTCTAGCTTCACGGCCGTTGCGTTGCTTCTCTTCTTGCTCTTATTTGCATATGTTAGCAACCATATTTGCTTAGTGCTTGCTGCAGCTCCACCTCTTTACCCTATCCTATCCATAAGCTTAAATAGTCTTGATCTCACGGGTGTGAGATTTCCGAGTCCTCGTGACTCACATATACTTCCAAACAATTGTAGGTGCCGATGATACCAGTGCAGGTGGCGCAACCGCACTCAAGTGAGAGCTCGATGAAGATCTTAGTCGTTGTTTTGTGTCTTTTCCAGATGATCAGTAGTGGTGCCCAGTTGGGACGATCGGGGATCTAGCATCTGGGGTTGTCTTCCTTTATTTTGGTTCAGTAGTCGGACCTTGATTGTACTCTGGATGATGTATGTTTAACTTTTTATTTGTGTGAAGTGGCAATTGTAAGCCAACTCTTTATCCCTTTCTTATTCAGTACATGGGATTGTGTGAAGATTACCCCTCTTGCGACAAAACAACCATGCGGCTATGCCTCTAAGTCGTGCCCTGACACGTGGGAGATATAGCCGCATTGTGGGTGTAACACTACGCGTCTCCCTCACCCACGTGCGTGGTGGTTCGCAGGACGAGGAGAGGGTTTTGACTACAGCACCCTCTCCCTCTCCCTCGCCCTCGCGGTGGATGTGCAGCAGTTCAATCGGTGTCAGATTGCCAGAAGCATATTGTACTGTAGTATCATCATTGTTGGACCTTCCGAAGAGGCAAAGAGTCAAGTGCAAGGTTCACACGAGTATGAACTGTTGAACCACCCGAAGAGGCAAAGAGCCAAGCGCAAGGTTTTATAGGAGTTGTCGTCCTAGTAGGAGTGTACTACAACTATAGCGAACGATGCTACTGTATGATGCCGGCACGTCATGTATATCCAAAGCTGTGCCACCTTTTTTTTATCAAAGAGCGTGTTGGAGCCCGTGCAACAACCACGCAAGTTGTACGTAAACATAACACATTTACTAGTAATAAATTCTAAAGGACAAATGCCAGTATGCCACACAAGTTCATCTCCAATTCATGTGATAAATTTGTGCACGACTAGTCTACATATATTCACATCGTTACCGTTCACAATTTACCGTACTCCAATTACATGTTATAGATGGGCTACATGTCCTCCTCCAGGTTCCAGTCCCAGGTGTTCTTCATGGATGGCATGATCCATAGCGGTGGTAACGGGAATCATTGTCGCAGCTTTCTAGTCCGGTTCCACACGACGGAGACTCATCCAAGCTGAAGTGGCATAAATCAGGGATAGCGTGTCCCAGCATGTCATTCATCCGGCGGTGCAGACTGAAGACACAACCATGCTTCATGAATGGCAGGCCTTTCATGTTGTGCACGGAAGGTGGCATCCGCTTCACAATGGGGTAGCTGTCCCCAATGAAAACCGAGTACTCTCGAAGACTGTTCCTCAGCACCCACATAGCATCAATGGGGTCGAACTCGGCGCCGTTCATCTGGTACACGTGGCATCTCAGGTCTGGGCACATGGTGACGTACATAGTCAAGGTCCATGCATAATAATGTTGTGCTCAAATATGGCGGTCAGTAATACCATGCGGCAAATAGTACTACTTCGGTGTAGAGGAAGTAAAATAAACGGCTTATTATATATAGCCACTCTTGGCTACATGGATGAGATAGTAAGACATGGAAAAACAAAAATGGTGGCAGCTAGTGGGTTCAAGTCTTCAAGGGCCTAGCTAGCTGTACATGTCCTCCAAGGTAAACAATACTCCTACTAGTACGTAAGTAGAGTACTAGAACAACAATGAAAGAGAAGGTGAGAGGGTTAAAAATGGAATACCTGGGTAGATGGTGACGGTCCGATCGTGGTAGATTG
Source organism: Triticum dicoccoides (assembly GCF_002162155.2). Lineage (NCBI taxonomy): Eukaryota > Viridiplantae > Streptophyta > Magnoliopsida > Poales > Poaceae > Triticum > Triticum dicoccoides. The sequence goes on from NC_041384.1 coordinate 314,425,445, forward strand.
TGTGACCATGTTGCACATTAGTGGTACCATGGGTAACGACTGCTAAGATAGTTGATCCCAATATGCCAAAGTCAGCTACAATGTTCCAGGTTAGACCAAATCACGGATGCAAATGCACATCCAGGATCGACGATCTTATTTTGATCGCGGGATGACTGGTCCCTGCAAAATAATGGAGTACCATTAGGGATGCAAATGATGGTTTGTGCATTTCGTTTGTAATCTCCCGTACCGTAGGATGGCAAACAGATGAAACAAGTCCCCTGGCTTGTCACCGCGAAGATGCGGCCTAGATGGCGCACGACGTCTTCGAACATGTAGGGGTACAAATCTGCCACCACCAAGATGCGCCAGCCTCTGCCGTTACTGCCTCTTGCATTGATGGCAATCCTTATGTCGAAAACCGCGATGAGATAGTAATCGTCGTAGCCGCGTCGCTTTGTCGGTGGGTCCACAATTGCTATCTTCTTCAATCTCATGTAGGCATCATCATACGTATTCAAGCCCAGCCAGTCTAGAGGTACGCAAGCCAATCTTCGTTGGCACCGACCCAGACCTATATATAAGACGGTGGGCAGCGGAGAAATTACGGGATGGAAATGGAATAACTAAGTACTACATGATCAAACTCCATTACTGACCTACTCATCGGACAAAACCCGACTAGCTCTCAACGTCGGCAACTCTAGCAGTCAACGTGCAACCATGGCTAGGGAGCGGTGGACTGTTCGAAGGATTGTCCCATAGAAGAACCTTCTCCTCGAGGACGCATGGAAGACCAACAAGCATGGCCTTTTCCCAAGCCTTTTTAAGCACCGTCTTGAAAAAGTTGGTGCAGGAAGGACCGAGTCTTGCAGAGGTGAGGACGTCGGAGTGGCGTGCGATTTCTCCCAGAGGATCGTCGTCCAAGGTCTCCTAGCCCCGATGAGGAGGAGAACCGCTTGGCGAATCCATGGGAGCAGCAACGAACTGCCTTCTCTTCGGAGGGAGGGGAACTGGCGAGGAGGAGATAAGAGCGTAGTAAACGCAGGGCCTCATCCCTTCAACTGTAGATCGTTCCTTAGTGAAGGGGTGAGGCTATTATTTACTACTAGTACTAGCATTATGGGACGTTATGGGATTGCATTATACTATAAATAATAGCACTAGTCTGAAATTTTTGGCACTAGCTAGTAGTTTTTGGTGTGGATTAAGAAATTTTGGGTATGTTTTTGCTATTTTTTGTACACGCCAACTAGTGCCAAAAAACGTCTTACATTATGTGACGGAGGAGTACATACTCGTACTGTAGTAGTACTAGTACTACTTTCTCAACTAGTAGTGCGATGTACTGTACTTCTAGTATAGTGCACCATTTTTGAACTCTTGAATCTCAGGGCCAAGGAGCTACAGTTGGAAGTGGAGGGTACTACTGTGCTCTAGAACCATCGTTGTACTATCAATGCAGGGAAAGTACACCTGCGTAGTAGCCTAGTGGTGACTCTCGGTGCTCTATTCAGCCGCTCCTCTCACGTAGCTGGCCTACTGAGCCGCTCCTCTCGTGTACACACTAGCAGCCTGTTTATCAGCGACGGTTACTGCGGGGGCAGAACATTTGAGTTATTTGATACAGCGAGACTATGATTTTCGCTTCCATTTGTGGAGGTGTAATGGATCTCGTCGAACTTTGTCAGTAATTCCTTCTTTATGAATGAGATGAAGCAAAGCTTTTGCCTCCGTTTCAAAAAAACACATCAAGAGGAATTTCTTTTATAGTAGAGCTGATAATGGAGTGAAGTCCATACATGCAACGCCACAAACTATAGAGTAGTAGTAGAGCACTTTACGTACAGAGCCATATTGCACAGTTCCCAATGCCCCGCCAGGCTTTTCTGGCTCCTCAGGCTTAATTGGGAGGCACTAGTTTAAATATGCTACTAGCTGATGAGGTAGCTGCAAGCGAGGTGCGGCTAGGGCGAGCACGTGAGCCACGAGATGCTGGGAAGGAAAACCCGTTCACGTGGCTAGGCTATCTAGTGCACCCAGATTGTGGTGTCGCACGTCCGTTTGACTTCAAAACTCATACTAGTCGTGTAAAATATTGGCTTGCAGCGAAGTTACTATTTAAAAAAAAGGCCGCCGTGTGTTTGGTCGGGATCGATCCCACAAAATGAGGTATACACTCCCCCTAGAAGTACATTGTTCCTTACAAGAAACCCCTAATAATGCCAGAAACCACTAATAATGCTAAGAAACTACTACCACTTGCATACGTGGAACCTTAAGATAAGACTACCTTATCAACCATTGTACATGCTCTTACCAACCAGCCCTACCAAGAAATGACTACTCTACAAAGTGCCGTTATAGCCACGTTTCAACCCATGGCCCTATTTGGATACATTTGTTTTCAATCTAACCCTGCCATCCCACGGTTAGAGTTACTTCAGGGTTAGAATCTAACTCTAACCTTTGACTTAGAGTATCCAAATAGGGCCCATGTCACCCATTAAGTCAACGCCTTCTATTCGACCGGGCGGTATGACTTGTGGGACCTACATGTTAGTCTGCACAAAAATCCCCGAGTGACCTCCTACCTCTAGCCCATCCACCTAGTCATCCTCGGCCATGGGACGCAGCTACCACCGCCGGCAGAAGGAGAGGTCAAAACGACCAGCGGTGCGGAGCCCATCTTGCGGCAGCCCGGATGCCAGCTCCGTCCGGCGCTCGTGGCTGCTAGCTAGCCAAGATAGCTCCATCCAGCTGCTTGTCTGCAAGGTTTGCTAGCTAGATTGGCACGGCGGGGCGGCGGCTTGCTCGTGCGGGCCATGCTAAGGCCAGCCATCTGGCTCGAGCGAAGGCCAGAGTGGCAGCTTGCTCGCTCATGAGTCATGCTCGGGCCAGCCTGCCAACCCGTGCGGAGGCTAGCGCGGCGTCCGCCCCGTCCGGTGGAGCGTCGGCCAACTCGCTCATCACCAGCGCCATTGACAAACACGCATCAGTACTATTTGAAGTAATATTCAGGAAAAATAACGATTTGAGGGGGAATAACAGGATAGAAGGTCAGATGTGGGTCCCTCGTGTCAACGGTCAAACAAAATGTGTTGGTTTAAGCTGCCTCGTCAGCATGGACGTGTGGGCCAACCCTATCATAAATGGGTTTAAACTAACCTAATCGGTACTCCCTCTGTCCCATAATATAAGATGTTTTTGCAAGCTAAACTAGCTTGCAAAAACGTCTTACATTGTGGGATGGAGGGAGTACTAGGTAGTAGTTTTTGGCGTGGATTAAGAAATTTTGGGTATGTTTTTGCTATTTTTTGTACAATAGATTCTTCCTAGGGCTGGTTGAAAGTGGTAGTTTTTTTGTTAAATACTCTACATATTGTAAGTAGGAGTGAAAGTTAAGCTTTGGAACCCAATAAGCAAGGCTAGTTACATAGAGCATATGTGTACATGATTGAAAGTAAATATCAACCATGAGTGACTAATATCTTGATGGAAAACTCGAAACTATGGAATACTAGGGAATTTTTTTGCATGGTTGGAAATACTAGCAATGTTCATGTGCGTTGCAATGAATCATAATTAGAATAATACTTATTCACGAACTTGATACAAAACACTCTAATTTTGATATACATATATCACTAGAGATATATTATGTTTCAATTAGAATATATTCCTTGGGCTATTTTGGAGAGGTCAGGGAGGGATGTGGTTGGTTTTAACATACTAATTGTGGGTTTTTCTGCAAATTGGTAGACAAGTGGGATGTTGGTGAGAAAAGGCAACAACTTACCTCACAGTCGTTAGATGTAGATCTAATGGTCACAAACGACGGATGGCAGACACATCATCATCACCAACTTAGTCTTCTATAGGAGTACTAGCAAGATCCGTGCATTGCACGGAACATCAAGATGCATTTTTTTTATAAAACACTTGTTGTGATTGACCCATGAGGGAGTAATCCCATGTGTAAAAACTAATGATATCTCGAGAAATAGGAGATAAGGTGAAGAGGAGTGGGGCGTGGTGGTGATTGGTAGTCGGCCTGAGCGGAGGCATGGGGATTGACGACGCCGGCAGTGGCCACCAGGCTAGTTTGTTCCAGAGACTACCTTTCTTAATTGCTCAACAATGAGGTTGTTGGAGATAAGGATGAACGAGGGAAGGTCTAGGATCGAAAGTATGTCTAGAGGGGGGGGGTGATTAGACTACTTGACAAAATAAAAATCTAGCCTTTTCCCAATTTTAGTTCTTGGCAGATTTTAGCAACTTTGGACAAGTCAAGCCATCTTAATACAATTCAAGCAAGCATGCAAAGAGTATATGAGCAGCGGAAAGTAAAGCATGCAACTTGCAAGAATGTAAAGGCAAGGGTTTGGAGGATTCAAACGCAATTGGAGACACGGATGTTTTTGTCGTGGTTCCGATAGGTGGTGCTATCGTACATCCACGTTGATGGAGACTTCAACCCATGAAGGGTAACGGTTACGCGAGTCGACGGAGGGCTCCACCCACGAAGGGTCCACCTTGTCTATCTCACCATGGCCATCGCCCACGAAGGACTTGCCTCACTAGCGGTAGATCTTCACGAAGTAGGCAATCTCCTTGCCCTTACAAACTCCTTGGTTCAACTCCACAATCTTGTCGGAGGCTCCCAAGTGACACCTAGCCAATCTAGGAGACACCACTCTCCAAGAAGTAACAAATGGTGTGTTGATGATGAACTCCTTGCTCTTGTGCTTCAAATGATAGTCTCCCCAACACTCAACTCTCTCTCACAGGATTTGGATTTGGTCAAAAGAAGATTTGAGTGGAAAGCAACTTGGGGAAGGATAGATATCAAGATTCATATGGTAGGAATGGGATATCTTGGTCTCAACACAAGTGTAGGTGGTTCTCTCTCAGAAAAAGTAAGTTGGAAGTGTAGGTTTGTTCTGATGGCTCTCTCCACGAATGAAGAGGTGGTGGAGGGGTATATATAGCCTCCACACAAAATCTAACCGTTACACATAACTTCCCAAACTCGGTGGGACCGAATGGTTAAACTCGGTCGGACTGATTCAGCAAAGCTAGTGACCATTAGGGTTTTCGGTGGGACCAACATGCAATTCGGTAAGACCGATATGATTAGGGTTAGGGCATAACGTAATGTCGGTGAGAACAATTACACAAACTCGGTGAGACTAATTTTGGTAATAAGCTAACCCGAGAGTTGGTCAGGTAAACTCGGTGGGACCGATCCCTCATTTCGGTGAGACCGAAACGTTACGAAGGGAAAACAGAGAGTTTACATTGCAATCTCAGTGGGACCGATCGCTCATCTCGGTGAGACCGAAATGTTATGAAGGGAAACATAGAGATTACAACCCCATCTCGGTGAGACCGAGATCCCTATCGGTGAGACCGATTTGCCTAGGGTTTGTGGCAGTGGCTATGACATTTGAAACTCGGTGGGGCTGGATAGGAAGAATCGGTGGGGCCGAGTTTGACTTTTGGGTTAGGACATATGTGGATGTGAGAAAGTAGTTGAGGGTTTTGGAGCATATCACTAAGCATTTTGAGCAAGAACCTCATTAAGCCACACCTCATCCCTCCTTGATAGTATTGGCTTTTCCTATAGACTCAATGTGATCTTGGATCACTAAAATGGAAAATGTAGAGTGTTGAGCTTTGAGCTTGAGCCAATCCTTTGTCCTTAGCATTTTGAGGGGTCCACTTTTCTCATCCATGCCATGCCAACCATTGAGCTTTCCTGAGATATTAATCTTGAAATAGCATTAGCTCAATGAGCTATATGTTGTTAGGAATTACCAAAACCACCTAGGGATAGTTGCACTTTCAATCTCCCCCTTTTTGGTAATTGATGACAACATATAGATAAAAGCTTCGACAAATGATAATAAGAGTGAAAAACATTGTTGCTTTGATAAGTATGTGAAAAGCAAGAGCTCCCCCTGAATTTGTGCATAGTTTAAGATTTGCTTTGGACTGCAAATGCACAAAGAGTTAGGATCATGGGTTACTCTTCCATGTCACATACATCTTGGTGGAGTGCTCAAAATGATAATAATTGAAATACATGCACTCATCACCAAGCAAAGTGAGTGATCATATGGAATATAAAAGGATAATGTCATCCAACAAGCATAAAGGTAGTATATGATCAAACACATGATCATCCAAGTATCACACACAAGCATAAAGTATCTCAAACGAGCATATAATAAAGTTCAACCACCAAGGAGAAATGCAAGAGAGAACAAAAGCAACACTCTTTCTCGAAGCCTATGAACTATACATTTTCTCGCCCTTTGGCAACAAGTTACCAAAAAGTTCATAAAAATGCATAGTGCTAAATCGTCACTCAGGCTTGGTCTTCAGGTGGTGGTGTAGACAGAACTCCAAGGACGAATGCATCAGTCGATGTAGATGGAGCTGGTGGAGTAGGTGCTGGAGCTGGTGGCACTGAAGCTGTAGCTGGTGTAGATGAAGTTGCTCTGGTGTCTGTGACAGGCATAGCAGCAGACCTCTGACCTCTGGGCACTCTAGAAAAAGCATCAGTGGTAGACTTGCCCTTCTTCTCCTGCACTTCATCCTGAAGTTGCTCAACGACTGACTGGATCTTAGTGACCTTCACATCTAAGTCATAGAACTTTTGCTCCACAATCCTCTCCAAGCTCTCCTGGTTTTGAGTCAGGGTAGCCAATCCCTTCTCAATCCTTAGAGTGGAGGCAATCAAGTAGCCAAGCTGATCTTGCTTGCTCTTCAGAAGATACTGAGATGCCTCATCCATGGTTGGCATCTTTGCAGCCTTTTCAGCCCTTGCCTTCTCCTTCTTGGCTTGTGCGTGCATAGAAGATGGTTCATTCTCATCCATCACCACCGTGTTGTCCTCAAAATCTGGGTAGATGGGCATGTGTTCCTTGTCCAGGAGATATGTGCCAGTGCCCATCTTGGAGTTGATTAGCTCCTGGATCTGTGGGGCAAACCCACAACTCCTCTTCTGATCTGCAACTGTCCTCTTTATGGTTTCCACAATTAGGCTCATGACTTTGAAATTTTGAGGCACATCAAATATGTGAAGCAAGTTAATTGCATGGCCTCTGATCATCTTGTGGTCACCTGACTTTGGCAAGAGAGTGTGCCTGAGGATCCAGTTGATTGTTGGCAAGCCTGACAGAAGGTAATGTACTGATCCAAACTTGTGTGTCTCAAGAGCAGCATCTGGGATCTCTTTGTACATGTGTGCCATGGTGTTGTGATCCTTCTTCTTCTTGGCATAGACATCCAAGTCATCTTCACTCTCCTCAGGAGCATTGATCAATTTTTCCCATTCAGCAACCGTTGACTGGTACCTAGTACCTTCAGACATCCAGACAATTATTCCATCTGGGTAGAAATGAGCTGTGGAGTAGAACTGCATGATGAGCTCATCATTCCACCTTGTGAGCTTCTGAGCCACAAATTCATCGAATCCACACGCCTTGAAGCTGTCATATACACCAGGGAAGTGATCCTCATTTTCCTCAATGAATGTCCAATCGACCCATCTCATGTCACACACTATGGGCTTCTTGTCAAGTAAGATAGTCTCATAGAAGTCATGTTGTTCCTTTGTATGGAACTTGTAGTCCACAATAGTCCTTCTCCTAGTGGCATATGGATCAAACTCTCTCCATAGCCTTAGACCAAAATCCTTCCTGATTTTCATGTTCTCTGCAACTAGATGAGCATCATTGTGGTTTGGAATTTTGGGCTTCAACTTCCTTAACACGACATAATCATCTTCTTCTTCAGTAGCTTGAGGCACTGGGGCCTTGTTCTTCTCCTCAGCAGGGATGTTCCTGGTGCTCCTCTTTGGTTTTGGCTTTGGAGCTAGAGTAGCAGTCTTAGGAGCAATCTTAGGCTTAGATGGAACAGCCCCTGCCCTTATAGCATCTCCCATAAGCTTTTGAGCTTTGGGTGCTGGTGCTGCATCCTCTTCCTCTTCCTCTTCTTCAGAGTCTTTCATTATTGAAGATCTCCCAAGCACTCTGGCAGTGGTCTTCTTGACCCTTTCCTTTCAATTCTTTTCTGCCACAACCTGCTCTTCGGGTGCAGATACCAAAGTCTCTTGAGTGGATGTTCTGGCTTTTGACATGGGAGCTCTCTTGACAGGAACCTTTTGATTCATCCCTGGCTTAGTGGCAGCAGTTGTGCCATATTCCTTTTTCAGGACTTTCCTCTTTGAGGTGGCCTCTTCCTCAGCGGCCACATAGTCCTCATCCTCAGAATCTGAGGTTTTCTTCTTTCTGGTCCTGGTGGCTGCCTTAGGCAAGTTGCTGGGGGTACTTCTGCTTCCTTCATCAAAGCTGCTAGAGGGACTAGTGCCCTCACTCAAGTTCAGTTGCTCCTTAGACTTGTTTTGACTGTCACTCTAATCTGACATGATGCAAACACTGACAACAGACCCTATGAATGGATTATAGATGACGTAGAGTGGATGAGCATCACAAAGTGCAGAGGTTTTTGCAAAAGAATGAATCAAAAACTTAATTTAGTTTTCCACAAAAAGCATTTTGGATCTACCAACTTGAAATCTCGGTGATACCGAAGCAGTTGTTGGAACCTAAACTAGTGAACTTGGTCAGACTGAGTCATAGTTCGGTGGCATCGAGACTGCTAGGGTTTCACAAAGACACAAACTCGGTCACACCTATTTGCAATTCTCGGTCAGACCAAGAAACACATGTGCAATGGCCTGAGACAAATTGGTGGAACCGATTTCAGCAACTCGGTCGGTCCAAGATGGTTTCGGCGGAAACCTAACCCTAAATTTTCAATCCACAACTAAACTACGGAGTGTTTTCATTGGATAGAGTGATCTCAATCGTGGCAAGATACATGGCAAAACAATGTGCTGGGGAATCGGAGTGAGAACAACACAAAGATCAAGTCCATACCCTAGTTCGGCGATGGACTTGCTACGGCGGCAACGGTGGAGACGATCCCGTTGACAGCGGCGAAGACCCGCGACTGGAGGCGGCTAGCGACAAGGAGGACGATCCGGAGACCCAAGGAGGCAGAGCAGGCTGAGCACGGGCGAAGAGGTTCGGAAAGTTTTCCAAATTTTGGCCCGTGGGTATATATAGCCTGACCCTGTCGGTGTGACCGAGTGGAACAACTCGGTGGCATCGAGATGCATAACTACAAGTAGTTACTGCAACTCGGTGTCACCGAAAAGTTCAAATCGGTTGCACCGAGATTAAAAACCTAGATCGACTTAGTGATCTCGGTATGATCGAAATGGATGAATCGGTCAGACCGAAACACACAAATAAGTTTTGGAAGTTTAAGTCTATGATGAATCGGGGACTCCGAGTGCTCCTCACACAGAGTAGTTCAAATCTGACTTGATCAAACTTTGTGATGCAACATGAATAGAGTTTGATACGAGAAGAGCATAGATAGCTGGAGAAGGTTCTTAGGCATTCTTGTCCATCCACTTGGCAAGAGAAAAAGAAACCAACCAATCAAAACAACAAGTGGATGTCTTCGAATTAGTAAATTATGCAACCGACATGCTCACACAATAAAATGACAAATGAAATATGTGGCAAAGCATGCACAAACAATTCTAGCATCCATCAAGCAATTGGCGATGACTAGGTCATCTATATATGAGTATATTGACTTAGGAGTCAAATGAGAACATTTGATCATAGGTCATACTCATCGTTTAAGCACAAGTGGGGTTACCACTTTTACATAAAGCGTTGTTGTGTTCACACCATTAGATTTGCTTTAGCTCAATTCTTAGAGTAAAGCTCCCCCTAGATGTGAGACCCCCCCTAAGAGGGATGAACTAACCTTGGGTTTTTTCGATGATGGCTTCATGTAGTTGTTGAAGATGTGGATGCTCTAAGTTGATGTAGATCATTCGGAGCTATCCTTTGGAGTGAGTTGCACTTTCAATACCTACACGGGTTAGTCCGACAAGGAACAAACAAGGATATCCATAGACATAGAGTGATGCACATACAAGATGATGTCTATGAGAGCATTAGGTTACCTTGTCCCTTGTCTTACCAACAAGAGGGTTTGTGACTCCTTGAGCTAGTACAAGATGTGGAAGTTGATTGCACTTGTTCTTGCCAAAATGATAAGAGTGAAGTATGTTGGCGGAGTCACCCTCAAGAACTCTCTAGTTCTTCTTCTTCGGGATCCACACCATCTTGATGGGAATCCTCGGAGTTGTAGTTGTACTTGATGAAGTGGAACTTGATGTAGTCTTGGGAACCCACTTGACCAAGGCCTGAGGAGCTTCTTCAAATGCATCAATTTCCTCTTGAAGCTGGTCCTTGCCTTTTTCCTTGTGGTCTTGTGGTGGAAGATCATCTTGAGCTTGTGTCCCTTTGAAAGAAGTAGGATCATACTTCTCTTGTTGAGGAACAAACATCGTCTTGGGGTATTGATCTTCTTCCCACTCAACTCCATTGGCATTGAACTTTCGTTCAAAACCGATACCTTGATTCTTCCGGTGCCTTCCTTGCTTGCGTACAATTCCCTTGAATTGCTTACTCCCGGCAAGGCTCTTGTAAACACCTTTCTCTATGATTCCCTTCAATAAGCTATTTTCTTGCTCAAGTGTAACTAGGCTAAGAGAATCATTAGCGGAATCAAGAGAACTACTAGAAGCAACAATATTGGATTTAGCATGATTATTGTTACTACTAGAGGAAGAATCCTTCTTGTTCTTGTTACTAGACTTGACTTGAGGCACATAAGTGGATAAGAGTAAACGCTTGGCAATGTAAGAAGAACTTTTCTTGCGAAGATCATCATTGATTGATTTTAAGAACTCATGCTCTTGCTCAAGGTTGAGCTTTTCAAAACGTAATTTCTCATGAGTCCTTAAAAGTTCTCGATGATCTCCTAAGATAGTTTCATGAGCTAACTTAAAAGTGCTTAGTTCTTTAGTTAGAAACTCAATCTTCTCCTTATCATTGCCATTCGTTTTATCTTGATTAGCATGATTAATTGATGTTTCATCATAGTATTCATCACTAGAGTTGTCAACAAGTAAATCATCATCACTATTGAAATCAACATACTCGGGGTGTGATACCTTTGGGCATTTAGCCATGAAGCATCTTCCAAGTCCTTCATTTGGTGAATCAAATGTCGTAGGAGTTGGTTGACACAAGTGCTAGACCGGAAACACCTTCATCTTGAGTATATTCGGAGTCGGAGTGATAGCTTCTCTCGGAGTGATTGTCGGAGTCGGAGTCGGACACCCATTCACCAACATGAGCTTGATGTCTTTGTTTTGTGTAGCTCCTTGACGACTAGTCCTTCCTTTCCGAATCCTTGCTTCTCCAAGAGGGTCTTCGTTCATAACGATCATCCCTACTCCTTCTCTCCCTCGATGGTGATTCTTATCTTCTACTTCTTCTTTTGGGAGAATCTTCTCTTCTCTTGTAGGGGGCCGTACACTCATTGGAGTAGTGTCCGGGTCTTCCACAATTGTAGCAGTTTCGCTCTCGACTAGAAGATCTTTTGTCATTGTAGGACCTTGACTTGGAACTTCTCTCTCTGCTTCTACTCTTGTAGAACTTGTTGAAGTTCTTCGCCATTAGGCCCAATTATTCATTGAAGGTTTTTTCTCACTTGATGATGTGGGAGCTTCACATGAGGCTTTGTAAGCACCACTTGACTTGTTATGGAGCTCCTCCTTATCCTTGAGTGACATCTCATGAGCAACAATTCTTCCAATGACTTCCGTTGGCTTGATATCTTTTTAATTTGGCATCATTTGGATCAATGTGCATACGGTATCATATTTTCCATCCAAGGCTCTTAGGATCTTCTTGATGAATTTGTCGGTCATCTCTTCACTTCCTAAGCCGGCATTCTCATTTGTGATAAGAGCAAGCCTAGAGTACATTTCAGCGACACCTTCACCATCCTTCATTTTGAACTTGTCAAGTTGACTTTGAAGCACATCCAACTTGGATTCCTTGATAGAGTCTGTACCTTCATGCATATCAATCAAAGTATCCCAAATTTCCTTTGCATTCTCAAGACGGCTAATTTGTTGAATTCTTCGGGGCACAATCCGTTGAAGAGGATATCACAAGCTTGAGCATTGTATTATAGCATCTTCAACTCTTCCGCGGTAGCTTCACGGTTCGGTTCTCTCTCACCAAAGAATTCACCTTGCAAGCCAATACACACAATAGCCCAAACGGTGGGGTTATGTCCAAGATTATGCATTTTCATTTTATGCTTCCAACTAGCAAAATTAGTGCCATCAAAGCAAGGACCTCTACGGTGGTAATTTCCCTCGCTAGATGCCATACTCTCCTAGGTTGTGAAACCAAGGCTATGACCACCAAAAGCTATGGAAATCAAAGCAAATGGAAACCAAAGCTCTGATACCACTTGTAGGATCGAAAGTATGTCTAGAGGAGGGGTGATTAGACTACTTGACCAAATAAAAATCTAGCCTTTTCCCAATTTTAGTTCTTGGCAGATTTTAGCAACTTTGGAGAAGTCAAGCAATCTTAATACAATTCAAGCAAGCATGCAAAGAGTATATGAGCAGCGGAAAGTAAAGCATACAACTTGCAAGAATGTAAAGGGAGAGGTTTGGAGGATTTAAACGCAATTGGAGACACAGATGTTTTTGTCGTGGTTCCGATAGGTGGTGCTACCGTACATCCACGTTGATGGAGACTTCAACCCACGAAGGGTAACGGTTGCGCGAGTCGACGGAGGGCTCCACCCACGAAGGGTCCACCTTGTCTATCCCACCATGGCCATCGCCCATGAAGGACTTGCCTCACTAGCGGTAGATCTTCACGAAGTAGGCGATCTCCTTGCCCTTACAAACTCCTTGGTTCAACTCCACAATCTTGTCGGAGGCTCCCAAGTGACACCTAGCCAATCTAGGAGACACCACTCTCCAAGAAGTAACAAATGGTGTGTTGATGATGAACTCCTTGCTCTTGTGCTTCAAATGATAGTCTCCCCAACACTCAACTCTCTCTCACCGGATTTGGATTTGGTGGAAAGAAGATTTGAGTGGAAAGCAACTTGGGGAAGGCTAGAGATCAAGATTCATATGGTAGGAATGGGATATCTTGGTCTCAACACAAGTGTAGGTGGTTCTCTCTCAAAAAAGTAAGTTGGAAGTGTAGGTTCGTTCTGATGGCTCTCTCCATGAATGAAGAGGTGGTGGAGGGGTATATATAGCCTCCACACAAAATCTAACCGTTACACATAACTTCCCAAACTCGGTGGGACCGAATGGTTAAACTCGGTCGGACCGATTCAGCAAAGCTAGTGACCGTTAGGGTTCTCGGTGGGACCGACATGGAACTCGGTAGGACCGATATGATTAGGGTTAGGGCATAACGTAATCTCGGTGAGACCGATTAGACAAACTCGGTGAGACCGATTTTGGTAATAAGCTAACCAGAGAGTTGGTCAGGTAAATTAGGTGGGACCGATCGCTCATTTCGGTGAGACCAAAACGTTACGAAGGGAAAACAGAGAGTTTACATTGCAATCTCGGTGGGACTGATTGCTCATCTCGGTGAGACCGAAATTTTACGAAGGGAAACAAAGAGATGACAACCCCATCTCGGTGAGACCGAGATCTCTATCGGAGAGACCGATGTGCCCAGGGTTTGTGGCAGTGGCTATGACATTTGAAACTCGGTGGCGCCGGATAGGAAGAATCGGTGGGGCCGAGTTTTACTTTTCCTTTAGATCATATGTGGATGTGATAAAGTAGTTGAGGGTTTTGGAGCATATCACTAAGCATTTTGAGCAAGAACCTCATTAAGCAACACCTCATCCCTCCTTGATAGTATTGGCTTTTCCTATAGACTCAATATGATCTTGGATCACTGTAGCGACCCGACCTCAGACGGTCAAGTCTCTGTGTATCTGTGCTATCCCTGGATCAGTATGCTAGCACACATAGTACATCAATGTACATATCAAAGTGCAATCACATGTATAAGTAACAAAAAACTGATATATACCTTAAGAATCTCAGCAGAAACAGGAAAACGGGTGTGGAGTCCCATCAACGCCATCGGCAAGTTGAGTGCGGAACGTAACCCTATCGTATCACTTACTCGTCGGATAATACCTGCAACATAATATGTTGCAGCCGTGTAGGTCAGTATGTTGAATGTACTAGCAAGTCACACCACAAGAGATGAATAAATGTCCTATTTATACATGCAATATGGCTGGTGGTTGGTTCTAAATTTAATTTGCATAAAGCTGATTTTTCCCTATCATCAAAATAATATCATATTGTTACTACATAATTCATCATAATATGATTGAGATGGTTGCTCCATTCAATCTATACCCAAATTCATTAAAACCCATTAGATTATTTAGAGTGATGGGATTGCTCAATTCCCTCTCTCCAGATGCTCAAATTGTCCATAACCGGGGACACGACTAATCGATTAGTTTTACACTCTCCAGAGTTTCGCACACTTTTCCCCACAAGACTCGATCACCTCCTTTGCAGTCCTCGCACTGCCTGGTGTTTGAGAGCCGGAAGATCGATACATAGTCTTTCTGAAGTGTTCCCTCTTAACCCTGGGTAGACTGGTACACCTACATATATAACTACATCTGCTAGTCTACCACTGTAAGAGGTCACACAACGTACTCAACTAAGCCAGAGCCCATAATAGCTTGTGGCTGTGCAGGTAAGCTTCTAGTCATGAAAAATTGATGAATCCCTTTGAGCCTGGGTGGCAGTCCATAGGGTGATCACATGGGTACTCCGAGATCCCCTGGGCAAGTCCACTAGTTTCTCCAAGGTGCCCGGGCAAGTCCACTGGTTTCTCCAGGGTGCCCCTTACCAATCCACCCAGATGTGTGTTAATGTTGCCACCTTAAGGTTACCCTTAATTATTATATCACTCGCAACTTTCATGATCTCACATACCAATCCCCATCTACAATGGCATAGCAAAATCCTACAACGTTGGCGACAAAGAAGTAAAGTCTCAGACCTACCTCATTGCACTACTGGGTTTATAATATAGCCAACTAACATATTCATGCAAACCCTACATCAAAGTTCTAAATGCATATATAAAACATAGGTATAAAAGAGCATGATCAAGATGTAACTTGCCTTGTACTGTTGAAGAAGATGAAATATTCTATTGAGTCGTCTCTCCTTCTCGTTACGATATATCTAATGATATAAGAAAGTACTTTAACACACAACAACATCCAAATAAAGATCCAAATAAAATATTCAAATTACAATACAAAATAAAAAAACATTCCTACATAAGTTGCTAGGACTTGGTTACGGGTTGAGATAAGATCAAGAATGAAAATATGATATAGGTTTTGTTCTAGGGTTGGGTCAAAGTGAAGATCACGGGTTGAAGAGTTGTGAGGCAAGGTTCTACGACAAAGTCTATAATGAAAATGGTCGATGGATTTGTGGCATAAAGGTTTATGTTACGAAATGTTTGTAACATCTCGTGAAGTCTGAATTTATATAATGATAGCATATGACCAGAGAGGTTCCTAATGATCTTCTCAAGAAAGTTGAATCAAGAATCAAATTAAACTAATGATGAAATTGAATTACGATAAAAGAAAAAATATATGAAGTGTTAAGGTTGAAATAATGGCTAGACATAGGTGAACAATTAGGAAAAAAAATCTAGTAGCGAGATATTAACCGAAGGATCAATTTTTCTGAAGGAAACATTTTCAAAAGAATTACAGATTAATAGATATAGCAGAAATACTCAAATACAAATTTTAAATTTGTGTCAAATTTAATTTACCTAAAGTGAAATATTTTTGTCTCATGATAAACTTCGTGTTCCAACGAATCTATGGATATAAAATTTGTCGATTTCGGACTTATGGTCTAGGAGATATGAATTTCCGAAGTTTGAGTATTTTTCTAAAAAACAATTACGGGATTTACACAGTGCTCACCGGAGTTTCGCCGGAGTTCCGTCGGAGTTGGAGAAGAAAAGGTACCAACGTCAACGAATGGCCAAACGGCGGAGAGGAGGCCGAGGCGAACTTGAGAGAAGCAGAGTTGAGATGGTCCTCGTCCTCGGGCGCGGTGGAGAAGCCGCCGGAGTTGCGAAAACGGATAAATCCCGACGAGCAATTGCTCTCGGAATAGAGCGATATAAAGAGGGGTTTTCAGGGAGAGGGATGAGGGCTTCGAGGCGCACCTAGGGGTCCTATTTATAGTGGCCGAGGGAGCCGGTACAGGGAGATCAAACAAGCTCATTGTGGCCTCCAATGGCAGTTTGTGCGTGTACGTTTCACGGCTCCGTGCGTCCAATTAAAGCAACGAAATTGAGTTTTAATTCCCTGAATGAGTTCTCTTGACATTCCTCAATAATTTTTGTATTGATTGCAAGTCGTAATGGGATATGAATTGAGTGGGAGGAGGAGAGGAAGAGGTGGGGAGCCATGGCCGTTTCTGTTCTCCTCAAGATTGAAACATACAGAGGAGGAGGAGGAAGAAGGGGTTCCTGAACTTCGGCTAAGGAAAAAAAATAAGATGGGCCTTAGTGGGGAACCAGGCCCAAGGGGAAAAATGGAAAGAGAGAATGAAAAAAATAGAAGTGGGCATGGTCCAAATAGGCTTAGGACATAATTACAAAATAATATATTTTTTGTGCAAAAGTTTTAAAACAGCAAATAAAATGAATGTTCACATACACGTAATTATAGTTTGGTGCCTACAAATAGTGTTTGTGTGCACAAGCTAGAATACATTTTTTATGGACATAAGGACAATTGTAAATTAACAAAAGGACAATTGTACCGTATTAAATATTTCCAAATATATTTTTGGAGAAGTCACATTATCTCCTCTCATTAAATTTTTAGATTAATTTGGAAATATTTAAACGACAGTAAAGCTCCAAATAATATCATATTTCAATTGGAACTCCAAAATCCAAACAAACTCCATATGAAATATTCATCCACCACATTTGAGAAAGTCATCTTATTCTCACTCCAAAATTGTGATTGTGGTTTCCAATATTTCAAAAAAAAAGTCAAACAAAAATCAAAGTCCTTTGATTTTCTTGAATAAACTTCCCCAACCATAGTTTTCTTTATTGGACAAAATGTTACCCAACTTTTATAACATGATTAGAAAAGTTTTAAAAAAGAACTTAAAATGTTTTAATTCTAGTGAAAATAAAATAATTTGACACAATCCATCACACTACAATCAAACAAACAACCCTATTTATTTATTTAATATAACATTCCAAAATATAGAATTTCGGGATGTTACAAACCTACCACACTTAAAATGAATCTCGTCCTCGAGATTCGGAAAGGCTAGAAAGAAAAGGTTAGGGTTGGGGTCTCCTTGCAATTCCATTGATCATCTTGAATGTCTCAGGTGCTACCACACTTAAAATAAACTCATGCACCACCTCTATAGTGTTGAAAACACATTTGTCCTCAAATTTCTTGTAATAACTCCTTCATTGATGCTCTCCTATTAGAGGCATAACATTTCCTTCAATATCTTGGGTCTTTGCATCAAAATGAAATTATTCCGAGACTGGATCTTCTCATCTGACAGGTCTAGCGCCAATGCTAAACAACTCTCAAAAAATCTCATGGAGGTCTGCCATTACTGGTTCCCTGCAAGAAATGGGTCTTGGCTTTATTCTCACCATGTAACCTACGATTGGCAACAGCTACCATGTACATGGGTTTATCATCGTACCATTCTAAGGCTTAATCAAGGCTTCAATGGGCGTCGACACTTTATTGTAGGTAAGTCACTCAGATTTACCATTCCAAATAACAAGAGCGAATGATAAGAGTAAGTCGTCATGGTGGCCAAGCCACGTCGCACCCAAATCATTCCCCTGTATAAGGTTTAGTGAATCTCACATCCTAACACTCGTGCATCCTCATAGGCATTGCAGATTTCTCTTGTCCACGAACTGGGTTAGGATAAATCCATCGATTCTCTGAGCCAAATGGAAACAACTATCATTTCACCAATACCCTCTGATTTTACGTATCCTCCTATGAAATAGCTATAAATTGATCGGTAGACGTTTCATGGATCCTTCATAATTCTTCCTTCAACAAGACTGTGCTTGTTCCTCGGTAAATCCTGGGCTTGTGGGTTATGGCCCTCTTCAACACTTGTATAGCTTTTACTCATCCTTGGAGTTATAGTTGATCCATATTCTCCGGTAATTCACATACCACTTCATTTCCTTCATCTCCTTGTGGTAACCAACATAACGAAATCAAACTGCAACTTATTTTTGTCCAGCTCCTTTCTATGGATCGGCATGAACAACATGTTTCTTTCTCCTTTGACCCTGTGGTTTTACGAAATACTACCACACTTAAAATGAATTGTACTAATTCATCCATAGACCATATTTCTCATATCCTCGAAAATGGTCAAAATCTAAGAGAGTGGCAACTCTTACAATTCAACATGGCACTGATGATTCAACTTTATTGATCCGTGAAATATTACATTCTCCAAGACTTCCATTACATAGGTCAACTCAACCTACTCATGAAAATAAAATTGCTTCCTACTACTTATTACTGATATCATAATCTCGACTACTCAGTTTTAGCTTTCTTTTGATCTGAACATTCCTTAGCATAATGTCCCACTTCCTTACAACGAAAACAAATGGCTTCCGACTTGTCTTGAGGCTTCCTTGTGATTTTCTGGACTCCTTGGGTTCTTGCCTTCTTGTCCGAACATTCATGGTAGTAGTGCCATGAGTTCTTGCACCTGAAACATGTGATATGACTCAGGTCCTTCTCTGCAGAAATTGGGTTACTCTGGGGAGGTATTCTTTTCCTCTTCAAGGACTTCTTCGTGCCGATCAGGGCTTCTATTTCATGTGGATCAAATTCCACTTCTTCTATCGGGAAGTATTCTAGATTCTCTTTTCTTTCCTTGGTGCAATACTGTGAAAATGTCCTTTTTCTCCACATGAATAGCAGGCTTTGGAATAAAATCTGGTTAGGCCTTCTCCATCAGGGTCTTCAACATTGTCCTTTGTCACAGGTTCTTTCATACCTTCTCGGAGGGTTTCCTTCATTCCTTCCTTCTGCTTCCGGGTAGTTTGTTGTACCATGGGATAAATGTGACACTAAGTAGGGTAGTGATCCGTTCCTTCACATAAGAAACATGTAACCTGCCAGGTTGGGAATTCTCCGGCTGGGTGATTTTCTTCACAATGTGGGCATCCGTCCTTGTGTTCTTTATGGGTGGGTCCAATTTCTCTGCAAATCTTACATGCACAAGGTTTCTTCATCATCTTACTATCTTAGGGATTCCGGGTAAGATGAGACCTTAGCAGAGTCATCTTGAATTCTTCCCCAAGTCTTTGCTCCATTCCATCCTTGTATGGCTTGATGCATTTTCCACCATGTTGCGACACTGCCTTCAAAGTACTGAAGAGTGTATGGTACTTCATCCTTTCTTTCAACAAGGTTGATCCTCAGGTGATTCTCCATGTTACGAATCTATTGCTCTGTCTCCAACTGAGTCTTGGGTCCCGAGAATTTGAGTCCATCTTCATTCATCATCTATTGGGTCCAAGGGTTTGAGATGAGATAGAGTTGGAGGAATAGAGAGATACACACATCGCACAAGTCAATCATGATTCACACATTCATTCTATAAAACATTAATATAGTACTGCCACCCACATAAGTTGGTATGGTTAGATACTCAAATTGTAAACGTTCAATCTTATTTTCTCATGGTGGTCTACTACTAAACTAACTTCTCCAGATCTCGGTTCTGGTCTCCAAGGGGCTTCTTCTGCTTGTGTTGGATACTCTCCAGTTCTTCAGCCAGATAATCTCTGTCGAGACGGAGTTTCCTGTGGTGTCCTAGTATGTCTTGGAGTTGATTCTTGAGCTTCTGGATCTCAACATCTTTGGCATGAGCTATGGTCCTGCTGTTCTCCAGTTCCTGATGAAGTTTCCAAACTTCAAGGTCTTCCTCCGCATGCTTGGTTACCTCTAGCTTCTGGGCCTTGAGTTCTTCATGCAGTGCTTCCTTATCGAATAAGACTTCGAGAAGGTCCATCTGGAGGTTCTTGATGTAATGCTCCAAGTCTTGGTTACACACCGTTAGAGGTGAAAACTTCAGCTTTTGCTCCTTTGTCAGTAAGATATGTGCTCCACCAGCTTTCTGCCATCCAAGCTTTCCAAAACTGTTCTTGCTTAGTTCATTACGATGACGATAGCATAGGCATGCAATTGCATAATGAATGGCAGTGTTGATGCCCATATCCTTGTTGTGGGCTATCATCTCAAAAGTGATGTCTCCTTTCTTGGGGTCTCCTTGACGTCCAAAAACTCGAGTCTTAATGCCCCAAGTTCCGGTTCTTCTCTTGTTCACCTTGATCTCCGGTATCGGCAACTTCAGCCATGAGGGTTGGACCACAAAGAACGTCCTTGTAGTGCTCTCTGGTGTTCAGGGTGAAATTATCCATCTAAAATTTGGAAATAAGAAGAGTTTTGGTCAAGGGTTCAAAAGACGAGGGAAAATTCCAAGGCCAAAAAAATTGTTCTCTCGGGGTCTTGCTGGTACTAAGCCATTTCCTAGGGTCACGTCCTACAGTCAACATGTGCTCTGATACCCTTTCTGTAGCCACCCGACCTCAGACGGTTAAGTCTCTGTGTATCTGTGCCATCCCTGGATCAGTATGCTAGCACACATAGTACATCAATGTACATATCGAAGTGCAATCACATGTATAAGTAACAAAAAACTGAAATATATATACCTTAAGAATCTCAGCGGAAACAGGAAAATAGGTGTGGTGTCCCATCAGCGCCATCGGCAATTGAGTGTGGACCGTAACCCTATCGTATCACTTACTCATCGGATAATACCTGCAACATAATATGTTGCAGCAGTGTAGGTCAGTATATTGAATGTACTGGCAAGTCACACCAGAAGAGATGAATAAATGTCCTATTTATATATGCAATATGGATGGTGGTTGGTTCTAAATTTAATTTGCATAAAGCTGACTTTTCCCTATCATCAAAATAATATCATATTGTTACTACATAATTCATCATAATATGATTGAGATGGTTGCTCCATTCAATCTATACCCAAATTCATTAAAACCCATTAGATTATTTAGAGTGATGGGATTGCTCAATTCCCTATTTCCAAATGCTCAAATTGTCCATAACCGGGGACACGGCTAATCGATTAGTTTTACATTCTCCAGAGTTTTGCACACTTTTCCCCACAAGACTCGATCACCTCCTTTGCAGTCCTCGCACTGCCTGGTGTTTGAGAGCCGGAAGATCGAGACATAGTCTTTCTGAAGTGTTCCCTCTTAACCCTGGGTAGACCGGTACACCTACATATATAACTACATCTGCTAGTCTACCACTGTAAGAGGTCACACAACGTACTCAACTAAGCCAGAGCCCATAATAGCTTGTGGCTGTGCAGGTAAGCTTCTAGTCATGAAAAATTGATGAATCCCTTTGAGCCTGGGTGGCAGTCCATAGGGTGATCACACGGGTACTCCGGGATCCCCTGGGCAAGTCCACTGGTTTCTCCAGGGTGCCCGGGCAAGTCCACTGGTTTCTCCAGGGTGCCCCTTACCAATCCACCCAGATGTGTGTTAATGTTGCCACATTATGGTTACCCTTAATTATTATATTACTCACAACTTTCATGATCTCACATACCAATCCCCGTCTACAATGGCATAGCAAAATCCTACAACGTTGGCGACAAAGAAGTAAAGGCTCAGACCTACCTCATTGCACTACTGGGTTTATAATATAGCCAACTAACATATTCATGCAAACCCTACATCAAAGGACTAAATGCATATATAAAACATAGGTATAAAAGAGCATGATCAAGATGTAACTTGCCTTGTACTATTGAAGAAGATGAAATATTCTATTGAGTCGTCTATCCTTCTCGTTACGATATATCTAACAATATAAGAAAGTACTTTAACACACAACAACATCCAAATAAAGATCCAAATAAAATATTCAAATTACAATACAAAATAAAAAAACATTCCTACATAAGTTGCTAGGACTTGGTTACGGGTTGAGATAAGATCAAGAATGAAAATATGATATAGGTTTTGTTCTAGGGTTGGGTCAAAGTGAAGATCACGGGTTGAAGAGTTGTGAGGCAAGGTTCTACGACAAAGTCTATAATGAAAATGGTAGATGGAGTTTGTGGCATAAAGGTTTATGTTACGAAATGTATGTAACATCTCGTGAAGTCTAAATTTATATAATGATAGCATATGACCAGAGAGGTTCCTAATGATCTTCTCAAGAAAGTTGAATCAAGAATCAAATTAAACTAATGATGAAATTGAATTACGATAAAAGAAAAACTATATGAAGTGTTAAGGTTGAAACAATGGCTAGACATAGGTGAACAATTAGGAAAAAAATTCTAACAGCAAGATATGGACCGAAGGATCAATTTTTCTGAAGGAAACATTTTCAAAAGAATTATAGATTAATAGATATAGCGGAAATACTCAAATACAAATTTTAAATGGTTGTCAAATTTAATTTACCTAAAGTGAAATATTTTTGTCTCATGATAAACTTCGTGTTTCAACGAATCCGTGGATATAAAATTTGTCGAATTCGGACTTATGGTCTAGGAGATATGAATTTCTAAAGTTTGAGTATTTTTTTGAAAAACAATTACGGGATTTACACAGTGCTCACCGGAGTTTCGCCGGAGTTTCGTCGGAGTTGGAGAAGAAAAGGTACCGACGTCAACGAATGGCCAAACGGCGGAGAGGAGGCCGAGGCGAACTTGAGAGAAGCAGAGTTGAGATCGTCCTCGTCCTCGGGCGCGGTGGAGAAGCCGCCGGAGTTGCGAAAACGGATAAATCCCGACGAGCAATTCCTCTCGGAATAGAGCGATATAAAGAGGGGTTTTCAGGGAGAGGGATGAGGGCTTCGAGGCGCACCTAGGGGTCCTATTTATAGTGGCCGAGGGAGCCGGTACAGGGAGATCAAACGAGCTCATTGTGGCCTCCAATGGCAATTTGTGCGTGTACATTTCACGGCTCCGTGCGTCCAATTAAAGCAACGAAATTGAGTTTTAATTCCCTGAATGAGTTCTCTTGACATTCCTCAATAATTTTTGTATTGATTGCAAGTCGTAATGGGATATGAATTGAGTGGGAGGAGGAGAGGAAGAGGTGGGGAGCCATGGCCGTTTCTGTTCTCCTCAAGATTGAAACATACAGAGGAGGAGGAGGAAGAAGGGGTTCTTGAACTTCGGCTAAGGAAAAAAATAAGATGGGCCTTAGTGGGGAACCAGGCCCAAGGGGAAAAAATGGAAAGAGAGAATGAAAAAAAATAGAAGTGGGCATGGTCCAAATAGGCTTAGGACATAATTACAAAATAATATATTTTTTGTGCAAAAGTTTTAAAACAGCAAATAAAATGAATGTTCACATACACGTAATTATAGTTTGGTGCCTACAAAATAGTATTTGTGTGCACAAGCTAGAATACATTTTTTATGGACATAAGGACAATTGTAAATTAACAAAAGGACAATTGTACCATATTAAATATTTCCAAATATATTTTAGGAGAAGTCACATTTTCTCCTCTCATTAAATTTTATTAGATTAATTTGGAAATATTTAAACGACAATGAAACTCCAAATAATATCATATTTCAATTGGAACTCCAAAATCCAAACAAACTCCATATGAAATATTCATCCACCACATTTGTGAAAGTCATCTTATTCTCACTCCAAAATTGTGATTGTGGTTTCCAATATTTCAAAAAAAAGTCAAACAAAAATTAAAGCCCTTTGATTTTATTGAATAAACTTCCCCAACCATACTTTTCTTTATTGGACAAAATGTTACCCAACTTTTATAACATGATTAGAAAAGTTTTAAACAAGAACTCAAAATGTTTTAATTCTAGTGAAAATAAAATAATTTGACACAATCCATCACACTACAATCAAACAAACAACCCTATTTATTTATTTAGTATAACATTCCAAAATATAGAATTTCGGGATGTTACAATCACTAAAATGGAAAATGTGGACTCTTGAGCTTTGAGCTTGAGCCAATCCGTTGTCCTTAGCATTTTGAGGGGTCCACTTTTCTCATCCATGTCATGCCAATCATTGAGCTTTCCTGAGATATTAATCTTGAAATAGCATTAGCTCAATGAGCTATATGTTGTTAGGAATTACCAAAACCACCTAGGGATAGTTGCACTTTCAGAAGGCCTTTTCTGCAAATGTGGAGAGGGGTGCGGGTATCTTTTAGTTTAATTTCCATCCTTCAGATATAGATCGGACGGTCTATATTGCAAGATGGCACGCGTACCATCATCACCAACTCGGTTTTTTTATAAGAGAAGAAATATAAGTATGGAGATACAAACGTATTATCGATACTTGTTTCGGTAAACTAGCATCTACATTCTATTCAATGCCTTAGCATGTGAGGCCTTAGCATAATGACTTCTCGACTATGTAAAACAAAGTTTTTCCCGTCGCCGATAAGGAGGGGGTGACGGCGGCGTGCTTTTTGGCTTGCTCTAGTCCTAATAGTCATACTAGGTGGTCTAAGCACGTGTAGATTTATTCTTTTTCACGTCTTGTGTTCGCCATACTGCCACGACTGTTGATGAATAGACAGTGTGCGTGTGTGATATGTGTTTGCGAGAGAGAGAGAGAGAGAGAGTGAGTGTGTGAAACAGTGTGCGTGTTTGTGAGAGAGAGAGAGAGAGACAGTGTGCATGTGTGATATGTCTAGAGACTGAGGCAATGATAACAGATTCTTTGTATCTATGTGTGTGGAGGATAGAGAGGGACATGTACATGGGGCTTTATGTTGTGTAACATGGAGACACATATACATAATTGGAGAGTGAGTGTGTGAGATACAGTTGCGGCTATGGGGAGAGATGAGGATCCAGATTAATGGGCGTTTGTGCGTGTTTGTGTGTTTGTGCGCGTGTTTGTGTGTGAGTGGGAGTGTGTGTATGTGGAGTAGAGAGACCACTAATGATGTAAACCTAGTATAAGGCAAGGGGGAATGGTGTGACATGTGTAGTAGCGGGATAGCATGGGTGCGGGCGGGGGGAGCAGACTATTTGGAAGTGAAATGCATGCCTAGTTCATTTGAGACCTTAACTTTTCCTCTGAACTTCATCACAAGACTGTCTTCGTAGTTTATATGAGGCCGCACTGTTAAGTGCTTTCTCAGATTATTTCAACTGCTTAGATGCCTTGGCAACTTAAATATAGCGGTGGTACACTCCCTTTCAACTAGGGATGTCAACTGGGTCCCGTTTAATCGCGATTAAAGTCCACTAGTGGTATGATAGTTCAAACGAATTTTTGTTTTTTGAGGAAAATGAACCAGGGAGCTAGCAAAAACTAACTAGATGGGACTGGCGAATGTCGTTTATTTGCCACTTACATCCCTAGTTTCATCTTACCATTTTAATTTCTTTTCGGTTGATGCTGCTTCGAACCATTTAAATATAGCTTGCCATGCTCGGCAATAATTCGTATGTCATTTACCATGTAAGCTTACTGCCTGGATCATGCGATAACTATCTCTTACTTATGTCCAGCGGAAACCTTTCAGGATGCTGTTCACACTAGGACACAATGTACAACCCCAGAATCTATTTGTGGAAGCAGTGCGCCATCCATGTTACTAGATGGTAGCAGTTCAGAGGCAACACCGTCGGAGAGCAGTCCAAGCACAGATATTATAGTTCTTGAGGCTCTACTAGAGGCAGAAAGAGATGGTGTGGCTGCCATGAATGAGGTAATCTCGATCTTGAAGCTAGAAATTATGCAATTAGCTGCATGCATTATGCAAGCAACCCAAGAATTGGAGGAAGTAAGAATGTTGCATTTGAAGACGGAGGAGGTCCTGCTGCTTCTGCTATCTGAAGCCCAGGGTAATCCCAGTTCTTCTTTAGATAGCAGTTGAAATTGTCATTAGATTATTGTACTTGCATGTTGTGTCATGTCTCTGAATGGATTATGTTGTAAGACCCCCTATGTTGTCCATGTGTTGTAATGATCCGAATTTTTTAGGCGAGGTAATCCTCAGTACTTGTATGATTGACATAAGGTGAACTACTTTTCATGTGAGCATATTGTATTGGATGAAATAATTGTTTGACTCAAAGTGTATCCAACCTACTGAATTCGAAGATCACGGCATTTCTAAATCATAATCATATATAAAGGTGGAACAAATCTTTGTTGTGGTTTTGAAGAAATAAATAGCAAAACATAGAATTATCTGTTGATATTCGTTATCGAATAAAAATTGGATTTGGATTTAGTTGCCAGGGCCCAGGGCAAACCTGAATGCTAATTCTCCCAAGTTTTGAACGAAGTGACTAAACACCTACTATCATTTGTGGGCTGCCCGAAGCAAGTGTTTGCGAGATGGAAATTACTGTCTACCCCTGACACTTGACATCCTTATCGACCGGATTTACACTACCGTCGATAGGGGTAGACTAGTAACTTCAATCAGACGTGACACGATGGCCTCTGAGCCCATTCAGACATGGTGGGCGCCAAATGTGGGCGGCAAAACACATTTGATTCAAGCTCGTCCGAAAGACATGTGTCTCTCCCTCCATTTCCCCACTCATCCACAGTGGGCGGCAAAACAAACACTCCTCGTCCGAAATCTATGTAGGCTAATATTTTAAATAGGGGCAGATGCGTAACTTCCCTCAGACGTGACACAACCACCCTAACTGTCAGCCCCATTCATACACCATGGGCGCCAACCGTGGGCGGCAAAACACCCCCTGCTTGCCCGAAATTGTTACCGGCAAATATTTGGGAGATGCGAGATTACCGTCCTAATCCCAACCGACGTGATGTCCGAAATTTTAAACGGGGCATAAGTTCATAACTTTCCCACATTTCAGACAAGCGCGTCCCAAAGTCTGAGATCCCCCCTCCCCCTCCATTTCCCCATTAATACACCATTGGCGCCACGACAACCTCCCCACTGCGGCCAGCCTCCTCCGTCCGCCACCCCATCCTCCACCTTGCCAAAGCCGCTACCCCTACCCCGTCATCCACTACAAGAGATGGCCGTCTCTCATCCAAGGCGCCAGACCAGGATCCTTTCATCGCGTCATCTTGCTTCATCGGCACCGTCGTCCACCTTGCCGTTGCTGCTCCTACGACCGCCTCGTCCACGGCAACAGGATTTATCCCCCGACCCAGCCATCTGCCATCTAAAGTCTTCTTCCCCGCCGCCGACAGCCATCGCACCCGTAGCACCCTCAACATATCAGCAGCGGCCTACATGGAGTCACAAGAGAGGTGGCACTCTTCAATATGTGCTTAAGTTATTGATCTCACCCAGAAAATAGATCTTAAATTGTTTACTGTACTTTTCTTGTCCGTACCAAAACATAGTGGCTAGTTGAACGCAAACATTGGTTGCAAAGTAGCTTTGTCCGGTTTGCACATTCAGGTCCGCCATGTCACGATCACTATACTCGTAAAGCTTATGGTTCCCCCCCTTTATATTCACTACCATCATCATAGGTGCCTCACTTCTTCATGTCGTGCTAGCACTGCTCCCCAAGACCTCAACCCATCAAGCGAAACAACATGCCACTCATAATTCCAAAGCTTACATGTTGAAATACGAATCTAATATGATGCTCATATTACTAAAACAGAACGTTTAATTGGTCACCTAATGTTCATATATTCATTTCGAAAAGCATGTGTGCCACCCACTGGTCCAGCTAGTTCCACTTTCCTGATTTTACTCTTGATGCTTAGGGTTTTCCCTTTTATCTACTCTACTATGATCTGCGTAGGTGCTTTCTGTCGTACTAGCATTACTCCACCCTTCAAGCTAAACAACAGAACCCTCAAAATTCCAAAGCTTAGTTGTTCAAATATGATTGTGATATGATACTGATATTAGTTAACAGACACATTTAATTGGTTAGCTAAAGGTCCCACTTGAGTTTCCAAATGCATGTCGCAACATATAGAGAGATAGCAGAATTGCATTTCTTTGTCACTTGTTGACTATACTTTCTTGTCCCTACCAAATCTTAGTTGTTATTTCAAAGCAAACATCAGTTGCTAACTACCTTTGCACGGTTTGCAGCTTCAGATCTGCCATCCCACTGCCACAGTCAACACTATACTCATCATGCTTACGGTTTCCCCATTTTATGATTACCACGATCAGCCTACGTGGTTCGTGTCGTAATAGCACTTCTCCACCCATCGAGCTAAACAAGCTTAGTCGTACAAATTCAAATATGATATTATGCTAATATTAGTAAAACTGAGACATGTTTAATTGGTCAGCTAAATGTTCCTACTTTAGTTTTGAAATGCATGTGAGCCACATATGGAGAGACGGGAAGGAATAGTATTTCTCTGTGCGCTCTGGTTCATCATGGGTGGCCAACCGACATTGTATAGAAAGACTTGTAGTATCTTCAATCTGCTTGCACTTCTCCTCTTCTTTAAGATGACCCTCTTCTCTTGCGGTCAACTGGTCAGGTCGAGTTATTCTCTGTTAGTATATTTTGAATTGTTTAGGCCAGGTCGACTTGTTCTTCTTTACTATATGTTGAAGCTATCATGTGCGAAGTATCAGCACTTCTGGAGCTCTCATATTTTGAGTAGTAGGCCACATTATATTAATGCACACACCAAATTATAGCATGCATGG